>NW_004524595.1:16806972-16809268 GCF_000260255.1 Octodon degus | reverse complement strand
TCTGTAGACACTGGAGACCCTGTACTAAACACAAATAAATAAATAAATAAATAAATAATAAAATCATCATGTGTGGGCTGGGGAGATAGCTTAGTGGTCTACATGCCTGCCTGGCAAGCTGAAGGACCTGGGTTTGATTCCTGATTCCACATGCTGTGCCGACCCATGAACCCTGGGTGAGCTGAGGTGGCCACTGAAACTGTGTCTGGTCGTGCATGCCTATAATTGTAGCACTGGGGAGACTGAGCCAAGAGGATCACTATGAGTCTAAGCTGCGTAGCGAGACCCTGTACCAAATAAATAAAGATTAAAAGAAAATTTAAAATAAAAATAAAATGATCCTTTTGGTTAGACAAGTATGGCAAGGATTAAAACTGTTAAGTTATCTCAAGTGAGGCTCAGTGGTTGAGCTCTTGCCTTACATGCACAAGGCCCTGGGTTTGATCCCCAGCACCACACACACACGCACACATGCACACAAATCATCTCAAGTGAATGATTTCAGTCCTGTAGTTTGGCTCCACATGTCACTGTCGAGTGAGACATTTGTCTTTAATACAATTAATGGTTGATCTGTCAGATGTCAGCTTTTACTGAGCAGCTTTACTGCCTTTGATCCCCCTCCCTGAAGGCATGTGCAAGTCATTTGTTGGCTTTCTTTGCTTTTCCATTCTCTATGAATCTGAGGCTGTTTATAAAATGATTTTGAACAAGTGTGTTAATTTATGAAATAGCGAGCATTTTTCTACCCATCATTTATGATGCTTTTTAGTTTCATAGAGTCATTCTCTGTTTCCCTATCTCCTCTGCTCCCTCCTCCCACCCCTTTCTCTTCTTCTCCTTCTTCCTTTGTTCCTTCCTTCCTTCCTTCCTTCCTTCCTTCCTTCCTTCCTCAATACAGCTTAATTGAGGTATATTTAATATACCGCCAAAGTCACCCTTTTGGTGGCCAGGGGATGTGGTCTTGCTGTAGTGGCCCAGGGAGACTTCAAACTCCCATGTCATCCTTATGAGTAACTAGAATTACAGGCATGTGCTGCTGAGCCCAGCTAAAATTAACTCTGGAAAATTGTTCCATTTAGTGGATTTTATCGTATCTACAGAGTTGTGTAACCATCACCACTGTCTAATTTTAGAACATTTTTATCACCTGCAAAATAAAATCCCTTACCCATTAGCAGTCATCCTTTCCCTTACTAATATGCATTCTTGTTCTAAAGCTTTGTTCATGAGCTTTCTTAACATTCTTAGTAAATGCATTTATTGGCTAATTACAAAAGCTCTGTTAGATGTTGTCCCAGGAAGGAGAAAGGGAAGGGAAGGGAAGGGAAGGGAAGGGCAAGGAAAGGAAGGGAGAGAGGGGTGAGGGGAGAAGGAGACAGGAGGAGAGAGAGACAGCGAGAGACACAGAGAAGTAGACAGACACCAGGGAGTATGTAAAGAATAGTTATTGAATTTTAAAAAAATGGCTACAGTGATGGTAGAGGCTTATCTGGTCTGAAATCTACAGGGTAGGCTGGTATGCTGAGACCCAGAGAAAAGTCGCAGTTTGGTCTGTGTTATAGCTTGTATCTAAATGTCCCTCCAAAGCCTTAGCTTGTCATGGGTGGATGTTTTCAGAGGTGACGATTTAGAGTATGTAATGCTGGCATTAGGGATGTACGATTACTAAGTTAGTCCACTGATTGAATTGGTATAGTTCTGGGAGAGGGGAATGGGAAGAGCTTCTTTGTTGTGCTACCCACCCTAAGGGCAAATGGCCTGGGTAAAGCATAAGGGGACAGAAAGAGGGCTGCCGGGTCGGGTCGCTTACTGCTTACTACTTTGGTTCCTTGTGTCTGCCACGAGCCCTTTCTCCTCTGTAGTGCGCCTCTCCTGTCCCACCCTGTCTAGAGCCCGCCAACTACGGACTGAAACCTCTGCAAATCGTGAGCTACAGTAAATCTTTCCTCCTTTAACTTTGGGTATTGATTATTTAGTCTCGGCAATAAGAAAAATAAGTCTGCTAGCAGAATTCTTTCTTCTCTCAGAAGGGTTACTGTTTCTACTAAGGTCTATCAATGAATTGAATGAAATTCATCCTTGTTTTGGAGTATAATTTGCTTTGCTCAAAGTCCGCCAATTAGACTATTAATCTTATATAAAAATTAACTTCATGAAAAGAGCTAGAACAATGTTTGACACAAGATTTTGGTCCTATGGCTTAGTCCAGTTGGTACATAAAAGTAAGCACCATACAGATACAGTATTGACTCAGATGTTTAAAGACAAGTGAGAAGAACTGAGTTTTTTTTTT
>NW_004524595.1:16793022-16806872 GCF_000260255.1 Octodon degus | reverse complement strand
TTATTATTTATTTATTCATTTATTTTGTGTGTGTGGCCAGCTCAGCCCACCAGGGGGTGGGGCTGGCTGGCATGTGGTGCTGGGGGATTGAACCGCGGTCGCTGTGCTTTGCTTAACTTAGTTTGTTCTAAGTAGGTGCTTTAGACCACTGAGCCATCTCACCAGCCCCCTGAGTTTTACAGTAGGGAATTATAGCTTGTAGTGCCGTTGCTGCCAGTCAGAAGCTTTTACCTTGGGCAAATCTCCTAAACTTACATTCCCTCTTTCCTTTCTCTCAAGGGATAAACAGAGTCTATAGAAGACTGGCTCGTATTTATCTTGATGAGACTGACAAGGGAGCCTGTTTTCTTCTGGGGTTACCATAGTGGACTGGTTGGAGTCTCAGACCATAGCAGATACCTGCTCACACAAATGCAGGCTGCTTCTCTTTTCTCCTTACTCTTAAAATAATTATGTGGAAACTCAGAACTTTAATGGGGGGTGAAGGTCTGCAGGGTGTTCAGGGTCTCACTACTAGATCGGACTTGTAGTGGTCCTCCTGTTTACAGCCTCCCAAGAGCTGGGAGTACAGGCGTGCACCACCACGCCCACTCTTATAGTCCTAATTTTTAAAGATACCAGAATTTTCTGTATTAAGTTATCCTGTAATTGGACAGGGCCCAAGGGATTATCCCTAAAGAGGAGATGGGGACCTCAACTTACCACCTGTGGAGTGAGTTTACTGGTTTTCATCAATGAAAAACATTTCAAGATGCATCAATGTGAAGCATAGGCAGATTTATTCAGTAGAATCCAAGAAGTACACATTAAGAAAGCTGTGTGACTTTTGACTGCCGAGGCACATTATGGTTTGGGACTTGGGGTAATCACATGGTATTCTAGGGTCCTCAAGATGGACGAACAAGGGTGTGTAGGCCTAGTGTCTGTCAGGTGACCCTCTGGTGGGCTAGATTAGAAGGCAAATTATTCACGTGTTTGCAGTATGAAAGTGGGATACCCACTTCATAGTGCTGTTTCCTTGAGGGTGGAGGTCTGTAGAATTTAGGAATCCGTGGCATCATTCAAAAAAGCACAGGCCCAATCTGCAGGTGAAACCCAGCCTACAAGTGAAAAGCACTTAGTGTCTCTCTTGGGAATTTAGCACAGAGCATCCGGGAAGAGAAAGCAGACTTGCGGATGAAAAAGGGCACAGCAATCTGGGGTAAATTAAGTGTCTTGAGACTGAAGTTTTTCTTAAAAGTACAGTTTAAAATTATAGTTTTTTCCTTGTCTCTTTTTTTACCTGTCTTTATTTTGTCTATCTGACTTGAATCTTGGGAAATTAGAGTAGCGAGCTAAGAGCTAAGTCATGTGAGTGCTGCTCCTGCTTTAAAATTGTTTGCTTCTAGGTTGGTGTAGACAGGTAGCAGGAAAGAAGAGAGAAAAAAAGAAACAGTGCACCACCTGTTATTTTCTGATTACGTCTCAATATGGGTATGAGGTAAAATATGCAAATACATTGGATTTGTTTTGGAGGCCAGCAAACAAGTTCACCTCCCTCCTTGTTATTCTGTACTGCTCTATAAAGTGGAGTTTTGGGGCTGGAGAGATGGCTCAGTGGTCTAAAGCACCTACTTGGAACAAGCTTGGCAAAGCACAGGGACTGCGGTTCAATCCTCCAGCACCACATGCCAGCCAGCCCCGCCCCCTGGTGGGCTGAGCTGGCCACACACACACACACACACACACACACACACTAAATGTTAAAATAAAAAAAATTAAAAAAAAAATAAAGTGGAGTTTCAGGATGTAGTTAGTATGTACACTATCAAATAAAATGTTGCTAAAACTATCAAGTTTTTTTGCTTATTTATTATCATAGGCAGCATTTCTTTAATCAACAAATGTTTACTGAGTTCCTCCAAGCAAGGAGATGACCTTGGGGATTATAAATATCTGCAGGATCATCTCTGCCTTTCTGGAGCTTGTTGTTCAGTGAGGTAGACAAATGTTAAACAAATATGGATGATAAACTCTCTGGTGGAAAAGGAGGCAGGGCCTGAGAGTGGGGGGCATCTGATTAGAAAGGAGCTGGTGCCTGAGCAGGCCTTTTGGGGAGGAGAGAGGATCGTGGATTTTGTTTTCCCTGTAGAGGTATGTGAAAGTCATAGAGGATTTTAAGAATGGGTGGAGTGAGTATATTTATATTCTAAAATGATCACTGCGCTTACTATGTGGAAAGCTGGAGAATTGGTAGAGAGGGTCTATTGTCTTTTCAAAATTATTATAAAAGAGGGTTTATTGAATTTGCTTACAGCTTCAGAGGTGGGGAAAGTCCACAGGGGTTGTCTGCATGCAGAAGAGCCAGAGAATGGAGCTGCTCTCCAGGAATATCATCTTAGGTCTGAGTGTTTGAGCCAGGGGCAATGATGGCTCTGACCAGAGTGGCAGCTGAGGCTATTGAGAGAAGTCCTGAGGTGTGGAGCAAACACTGTTGTAAAGATGGGTTGATGGCACCTCTTGATCAGTTGTAAGGGTGTGAGAAAAGAAGGGAAAGAGAATGTGCCTCAGCATTAAGAGGACTGAGGATATTACCAGGGTGCAAGGGTGGGGGTAGCAACAAGTCTGATGTATCAAGAGTGGAATTTGATGTCCTAATGGATAGTTGAAGTTGTCAGATTAATGCTCAGAAGAGGGACAGGTCTGGGCTTGAGTTATCATCTATTTACCTGTTGACAAAACCTGAACCTGAATTGATGTCCTTTGTACTGGATAAGATAAGAGAAGGGTAAAAAAGTGGAGCAGAGTTTGGGGCTGATCAGGGGAGGGCTGAAAAGGGGAGGAGGAAGAGCCGCCCAGGAGAAAGAGGAAGAAAATCCATGGGTGTGTGTGGCATTTTGCAGCTCAAGTGGAGGAGATATTTCAAAACCTGGGTGGAGTGGTATAGCTTTTGAGTCAAGGAAGGTAAGAAGGGAATATTGACCTTGGGATTTTGTGAGGCATGGTCCAAAGTAGGAACCCTGATGCATGATCCTTTGTCATGTAGAAGCAGGTAGCCTTGGGAAAGACAGAGGAAAGAATCAAATGAAGAAGGGAAGTGAGTACAATACCAAGTAGAGATCACGCTTTTGGAGACATTTATCTTAAAGGGGGTCAGAGAATGTGGCAGTAGCCAGAAGGGAATTTGTGATCAAGAAGGAGCTTTGTTCCTGTAAGTTCGCTTGCTGCTGATCCTTTAGGAAAGGAGAAAAAATAAACGAGAATGCTGTCACTTTGTTGTTGCTGTTGTTGGCTTTTAAATGTAGTTTGGAGATGGTTGGTACTGGGTTGACAGTTTTACTTGCCCCACCCTCTTCAGGGAACCTTTGTAATTTTATTTTTCTCCCTTTGGCTTGCTTTGGCTTATTGTGTTATCATGCTAGATTTTTATCTTTTTCATTTCTGGTAAATGGTGGTTATTAGGAAGTTGAACCAATTGTGTATGAAAAATGCAAAAGACATTTAACAAGGAATGTGTTTCCCTAGGCTCATTGTTTACCACAGAAAGGAAACCACTGACTTCTTGTTACATCAGTGAAGATAAAATTATTTTTGTGACTGTAGTGCTCCTTTTATGACTAACATTTTTCAGACTGTGATTGAAAGGAATTATTTTATGAAGACAGTTAATGGAAAATGTAGACTTTTGTTGCTAGTGGGGCTTTATTCTGTGAAAATTCTAAACTAATTTTTCTCCAGAATACTCAGTCCCTTTAATTGTGAGCTAGTTGCTGTAGTTTCATTTAAGAAAAATTTAGTTTGAGAAAGTTAGTGTTTAGTTTTCAGTGTATTGAAATGTAATAGTTTGAAAAAAAAGAAATGTAATAGTTTGAACTAACTTTAAGGAAGAAAATGAACAACATAGGGTAGTGGAAATATTTTCTTCCTGAAGCAGAAGAAATAGGTATTTCTATAAATATAGCTAATGTTTAGGTAGAATAGAAGGAAGGTACAAGCAGATCATGTGTCACAACCTATTGTCTTTACTCCCATTGTAAATTCATGCTTCGTAAAAATGTTTAACGGAAACCACAAAAATTCACAGCAGATGAAGGTATGCCAGTAGACTTGGGCCCACTGGAGATAAGTCTTCTCGAACCACTGGATTTCTCAGTTGGAATTTGACCCTCTACCCTGTCCTCTACTGTCGCCCACCCCCCATTCTAGAAAACAAAACAACCTTTAAGTATGTGGATCTTGAGCAGAACCAAAGACACTCACTCTGAGCATCTAAGAAACACATGAACAGAAGCTTAGCACAGCTAGTGATTATCAGATGTTACACTGCGATCTGTGGATATTGTAGGTATGGTTGTAGAAGTGTGACCCCCTTCACCAGTCCAGAGATTTCAACCTTTAAAAGAAACATATGTGTAATTAGCACCCTTGTTAGTTTTGTACTTCTTCGTATCTCTCTATACTTCACCTCCTCTAACTTTGGGCTGACTAAAGGATATAGTGGCCTTATAGATAAATACAAACAAGTACATGTCAGATTAGTGTGATACATTGTATGATGAAAGCAAAATGGGAAGGGGATAATGACATAGGTGGCTGCTTGAATATTCTGAATCTTTTTTTTCTCCTTTGTCGTTTGGAATAATCTGCCCCCTTAAAGTTGTGTGGTCTCTAGTTAAAGGTGTGTGAAATGTGCCTAGCAGAATACCTTGCATTGTGCCCAATTGTCAAGTGTATACATACTGTCCTGTTTCCTTTCTGTAATTTGAATCATCCAAGTTGTGGTGTAGTGTCCTATACTACGTACCTTTGCTAGAGTGTGTTTAGATTGTGTCCTTGTGTGGTTAGGAAAATGTTCTTGTAAAAGAAAATAGCAACATGGATGAACCTTGAGGCCACTGAGCTTTGTGAAATTGGTCAGTCACAAAAAGACAGAAACTCATATGATTTCAGTTATCTGAAGTGCTTTGAGTAGTAAACTCACAGAGATGGCAAGCAGAAGGGTGGCGTCAGATGGCTGGTGAAGGGAGAATGGAGAGTTACAGTGCTGTGCGTATAGTTTTGTTTTGCAAGGTGAAAAAAGTTTAGGAGATAGATGATAGTGATAGTTCTATAATAGTGTGAGTGTCCTTAATATGCACTTAGAAATGGCCAAGTTGACAAAATATATGTTACATATATTTTACCCCAGTTAGGAAAAGTAGTTGATAAAGCTATATATATATATATATATATATTTTTTTTTTTTTTTCCATTTATGTATTTGGTACAGGATCTCACTATGTGGCTTAGACTCATAGTGATCCTCCTGTTTTCAGCCTCCCTAGTGCTAGGATTATAGGCATGTGCCACAACGCCCAGACTTGGTCACAGGCTCAGTGCGCCCTATGGGCAGGGCCAGCGCAGCATGCAGGGCTGGGACTGGGATTGGGATCGAAGCCTGATGCAGGTGCTTAGTTCGCTGAGCTGTCTCGCTGGCCTTTGATAAAAACCTATTATGTTTTGATAAGGCTTTCCCCCATCTCCCCTCTCTTTTTGGTAGATATTAGTAAATCAAGTAACTACTGTAAGTCAGAAAGGGTGGGTTGTTCTTACTTCACAAGTCTATGTGAGATTCCCATTAAAATAAAAACTTTATCAGAAGTTTTCATCTCTTTCAGAGGTGTCCAACCTTAGACTTGCTTGTGGAGCAAGGAGTACAGCGTAGCTGGAAAACCCATTCTCTATTGTTTTGTCAGTTTATAAAATATTTGTTGGCCACTTGTGGCTTTGAGTGAACAACAATAACAGCATTTGTTGAGTGATATTTGCCAGCTATTGTTCTTAGTTTACACTTAACAGTGCTTGGAATACTTATGATGACAGTCTTTATGAAACAGCCCTGGAAGGTATTATGCTGTTGAAAAACCTGAGGCCCGTAAGTGGTAAGTGATTTTCTATTTTAAAAGTGATTTTAAAGGAGTTTTAATACATAGAAATATATTCTGGAGAGAAGAAAATGTTCATATATATATATGTGGGTGTAAGGATAAATGGGATGTATTTGTTCAGAGCACGATTTTCAGCCTGACTGAAGACTGCATAACCTTAGATAGGCTGTGTAGTGTCTTCTGTTAGAATCCTGATGTTTGCACCGTGAGCCCTCAAATTGTATTCAGAGGGATCAAAGCATTGAATTACCATGCCAGGGGATTTTGCCATCAGAGCTGTACATTAGGAAACAGTATCTCAGATGCACTGGAGAATGGAGAGAGGGAGGCCAGAGACTTCTTAAAATAACTACTTAGAATTCTTTTGTGGTCGTTAAGGAGAGTATTTTAGTATTGCAGCAGCTGGGGTCAGGGTGCAATGATTAATCGTTGAATAGTAAGAGATGACAAAGGAGAGTCACAAGTGTGAGCTTGGGAGAGAAAATGAGTGGATGGAGCAGTGATGGCAAACCTTTTAGAGACTGAGTGCCCAAATACATCTCCCAACCCACTTATTTAACCACGAAGTGCCAACACTGCTATCAAGCCCGAGGTTTTAGTTTAGGTAACACAACTCTTACATTAACATCTTTTGTTTTAAAAGAAAAACACAATAACATGTGTCATAGGTTCACCAGCACTGGTACAGAGCATAAGTAAGGAAGACTTTTTCCTGTTTGTTTTTGGCATAGTGCTCACCTGAGTACATGGGTAAGATGTGGATAGGTATGGCTTTGTAGGGTAGGATTCTTAGAGCTCTGTGAGAAAAATTGCTTTCGCATAGGATCCGGCCTGCGCAGGGATCCTCCCTGAACCATGTTAGGCAACACAGTTGTGTTCAAATTTCAAAGGTGGGATTTTAGTATTCTTCAACTCAATTCAAAGGGTAAATGTCTGAGTGGTGTTTTCCTGTGAAAGAGATAAGAGTATCCGTGTCACATATGGGACAGCAGTGGACTTGGACATTTAAGGAGTACAGACGTGTCCACTTCTGTAAGAGGAAACTCAGTAGGTCAGTGATTACTCTGAAGAAGGAGACATGCAATAGTAATAAGTAGTTATGTTAGTCTTTTATGCAAATTATATACATAGGAGAAGCTTTTTTACATAACATTGTTTAATATGTTGGCAGTTGGGTTGTTTGAACAGGAAATTTGTTTGAAATGAGAAAAGATACATACCTTAAATATTTTATGATAAAGTGTGTAAATATTTGTAGTTCACCAGTCCTTTGAAGTATAGCCAAGATGTTTTTGATAGATTGTTTTTAGAATGACTTGCCTTTATTAGACCTTACAGCTTAATTTTTAGAGATAATGCATTTTTTTGTTTGCACTTGTATTTTTAATGTAATATTTTACTACATTACATAGTTATAGTAAATATAACTGACTTAAGTGGATTTTAAAATAAGCACAATTTAATCCTGGAAGGCACGCAACTCTGTTCCTGGGGAAAAAAATAAGATGGTGTAACACAGAGGACTCCCACCTCTGTAAGGAAATGGAAATTTACATGTAGTGGCTTCTTCATGGTCTCAAGACTGATGAGAATTTTTTTTTTTATTTTTATTTCTTATGTATTTTAGTACAGGTCTACAGGGTCTCACTACACAGATTAGACTCAGAGTGATCCTCCCGTTTTCAGCCTCCAAAGCACTGGGATTACAGGTGCACGTTACCATGCCCAGTCTCAGCTCACCCTGGGAGCTGGACTGTCACAACACACTGGAGATCAAACCCTGGTCCTCGAGTCTGCCTAAGCAGGTGCTTTAATCTGCTGAGCTATCTGGCTGGCCCTATTTTTATTTATTAAAATATCACTTATTTGTTTGTTTGTTTTTTATTTGGTATAGGGTCTTGCTCCGCAGCTCGGAATAGTAGTGATTCGCTTGTCTTAGCGTTTCCAGTGCTGGTATTACAGGTGTGCTCCACCACCCCGTTTCAATGGCCAGCACTATGTACCTGAGAACCCCAGACTGGCGTGGCATCTGGTACCGGGGATCAAATGCGTCCTTGTGCTTGCCAGGCAGGCACTTAGACCACTGAGCTATCTCCCTGGTGCCCATGGTTTTATTTTTAAATCCTGTGCCTTTCCTATTATACAGAGTTAGAAGACAAATTTTTATGTATTCACAGAATTATACAGTCATTGCAATTAATTTTTGGAATAGTTTCATCATACTCCAAAAGAAACCCTGTGTCGATTAGTAGTCATTCTACAGCTGTTCTCTTTTTACTCTTAGGCACTACTAAGCGTGCATGTTAAAAAAAAGAAAAAAAAAAAGAATGTTTGTGCCTATAGATTTGTTTGTTCAGGACATTTATGTAAATGGAATCATAACATAGCCTTTGTGGATAATTTCTTTCATTTAGCACAATGTTTTAAAGATATCACATGCATCAGTATTTTATTCCTCCTTTGGAAGGATAATATTCTATTGAGTGCATATCCCACATATTAATTTTATGTTCTTGCTTGATGGTATTTAGATTGCTTTCACCATTTGGCTATTGCAAATAATGCTACTATAAAACACTTATTTGCATATTTTTTTCAGATATGTTTTCATTCACATACACACCTGGGAATGGAATTGCTGTTTTTTTTTTTTTTTTTTTTTTAATATACATATGTCTGATTTATTTCACTTAAGAGTATGGTCTCAAGGTATATCCCTTGACCTAGGAATGTCTCAGTTCTTCCATCTTTATAGCAGAGTAGTACTCTACTTTGTTGTATAAAAACCCCACATCTTCTTTATCTATTCATTAGTTGATGGGCACTTGGCTGTTCCCAAGCTTTAACTATTGTACACTGTGCCACTATACAATGGGTGTGCATATATTGCCGTGGTACGATGATGCTCTTAACTCTTTCTGGAAGATATCAAGAAGGGGAATAGCTGGGTCAAATGAAATCTCTAGTTTTGTTTTTTTAAGCCATTTCCACAGTGGTTGTACCAGTTTGCACTCCCATCAGCAGTGTAGAAGGGTTCCTTTTCCCCACAGCAACACCAGCATTTGTTATTGGTTAATTTCTTTTTTTTTCTTTTTTTGGTGGAACCGGGGATTGAACTCAGACCCTTGCGCTTGCCAGGGAAGTGCTTATTCCACTGAGCCATCTCCCCGGCAGTTTCTTGATAATAGCCTTCTTCTTTTTTTTTTTTGGTGGAAACAGGGATTGAACTCAGACCCTTGCACTTGCCAGACAAAGTGCTTATTCTACTGAGCCATCTCCCTGGCCCCTATAATAGCTTTTCTTTCTGGAGTGAGATGGAATCTCAGTGTTGTTTTAATTTGCATCTGTAGAATGATCAGTGTTGTTGAATTTTTTTTCATGTATTTGTGTGCTTTTCCTACTTTGTCTGAAAAGTGTGTTAATTTCAAATACTTGTTTTTGGATTAAGTCTCTAAGCTTGAGGGGCTGCTGAGTTTTCTGACTTCTTTATATATTCTAGATATAAGTCCTTTGAGAAATAGCTCGCAAAGATTTTTTTCCCACACTGTGGCTTCTCTTCACTTTGTTGGTGGTTTCTCTTGTTGTATAAAAGTTTTTTAATTAGATGGGGTCCTAGTAGTTGATGCTTTGTGATAGTTTCTGAGCATACTGGGTTACATTTAACCCTTGAGGAACTGCCAGACATATTCTCACCAGTACTTTAATGTGGATTCCAACCATGTATTTACCAACATGTTTTATCTGTCTTCTTGATTGCAGCCATTTTTTTTTTTTTTAAATAATGGAATAGAGACATTGAGTGACTTAACAGAAATTTATTTCTCACAATTTTGGAGCCTGGGAAATCCACAGAGAAGGAAGATTTGGTGTCTAGTGAGGACCTACTTCCTGGTTTGCAGAAAGTTGTCCTGTTGCTGTAAGTTCACATGGTAGAGGACAGAGAAAAGCAAGCTTTCCTGTTCTTCTTATGACAATGCTCCCATTCATGAGGGCCTCGTGACCTAATTTCCTCTCAAAGGCCCCAGCTGCCTGGTACCATGATACTGGAGGTTAGAATTTCAACAAGTAAATTTTGAGAGAACACAAATGTTCAGTCTATAGCATCACCTTAGTATCTACTTACTTACTTACTTTACCCCCCCCCCCCCTTTGGCAGTACTAGGAATTTAGCAGTATTAGGCAAGGCCTTTATCCTGAGCTGTATTGTCCAACATCCCTCCCTTTGAATTTTGAGACAGGGTCTTGTAAAGTTGTTAAACTATCTAGACTGGGCTTGAATTTGTGGTCTTCCTGCCTCAGCCTCCCTTAATGTGGAATTACAGGTGTGTACTACCATTTGTGACAGTATTTACTTTTTGAAAGTGATTTATTCTTATAGCAGTATTGTTTGTAGACATCTGGGAAAACATTTAATATAGTTTAGAAATGTGGCTAAAATGATGATTTTGATATTTTTCTTTTTCTCTCTCTCTCTTTTTTTTTTAAATGTATTTGGTTGTTGCAGGGTCTTGCTATGCAGCTTAAACTCATAGTGATCCTCCTGCTTTCAGTCTCCCCAGTGCTGGGATTACAGATGTACACCAGACTCTGGCTGGCTCAGCCTGCCCTGTGGGTGGGGCTGGTGTAGTATGTGGTGCTGGGAAGTGAACCATGGTCCCTGTGCTTGCCTAAGTTTGCTTAAACAGATGCTTTGTCTACTGAACTCTCTTGACAGCTATGATTTTGATTTCTTTTTTATTTAATAGCAGTTTTCCATATCAGTTTTTGAAAATTTATTTTAATTTCACCTTACTGGAGAATACTCTGCTGTTCTTTGCTTTTATGCTTATTTATTTATTTTTGTCTTTTGGAGACAGGGTCTTGCTATGCAATTTAAGTTGGTCTTCAGCTCATTTTGTAACCCGGGCTAGCCTTGAACTTGCAGTCATACTGTCTCAGCCTCCTAAAAAGCTGGGATAACAAGTATGTGCCAATGCTTTCTAATACTGCAGTGCTTTAATTACAATGCTTTTTAATATTTGTCTTCCCTTTTTCTTAAACATAGAATGTAACATATTTTCTTAAACAGAGCCTGTGTTGAGTGTAGTGGCACATGCCTATTATCCCAGCTATTTAGGTGGCTGAGATAGTAAGATTGCAAGTTCAGTGCCAACCTGGATAATCTAATAAGACTCTTTTCCTAAAAAAGGGCTGGAAATGCAACTCAGTGGTATTGTGCTTGCTTACCCAAGGTTCATTCTCCAGTACCTCAAACAAAATATAACAAAAAACCACAGACTATATAACATGCTATTCTGTACTTTGCTTATTAATATGGTCAGGTAATCCTTTTGTTAAGAGTTCGGAGGGGGAAAAAAAAAAGAGTTCGGAGGGGGCTGGTGAGATGGCTCAGTGGTCTAAAGCACCTATTTGAACAAGCTAAGCTAAGCAATGCACAGGGACCACGGTTCAATCCCCCAGCACCACATGCCAGCCAGCCCCGCCCCCTGGTGGGCTGAGCTGGCCACACACACACACTAAATAAATAAATAAATAAATATTAAAAAAAAAAAGAGTTCGGAGTGCTTTCTCATTCATTTTATAGCTACACAGAATCCCTTTTTATGGATGTGCCATAGGTAATTGGCTTGTTGTCTGTGTCCACTTTTGCAGATCATCCAGCAATAACCTTGCTGTACTATTGCCATTGTTTTATCTGAATCCCAGAAGGTGGATTGCTGGGATGTCGGATAAAGGCATTTCTCCTTTGTTAATGTTGGAACCATCAGCAGCAGTACCTATTTCCTGGGAAAACCTTTGAAAGAAAGATAGTTGGAGGATCATATCCCTAAGCTCCTGATGTGTGTATCCTCAAGTCCTGTGCGGCACAATTCTGATCCTTGTATCATCAAGACAAATGCAGATGACTAGCATGTCTTTAGATAATGACTATATTAGATGTACATATTATTAAGGAAGATTTTGTGGGTGGTAAAAACCATTTAAATTAGAACCTTAAAAGGTAAAATCTCAATGTCTTATCTTTTTCCCCCATATAGTTTCTTTCTCTGCATAGTTGAGATGTTTATTTACTTTTGTGGTGCTGGAGATGGAGCCCAGGGTTTTGCTCCTGCAAGTAACCTCTCTAGCCTTGAGATTACTTTTTATCAGTAAGTTCTTTCTCAATAAAGTAATGATAAAAAAAATAAAAAAATAAAGTAGTGATATATTTTATGGTGCAGCTGCTAAAATATTGGCAGCTTTTGTTTTAGAAACAGCTATCACTAACCAACCATATTTTCTTATTCTTTTCATTCTTCAGCCTTCAACATTCCATGGTTGGCTTTCTACATGGAGAATCAGTACTGCTTTGCTCCAGAGTGGCCACTAGAGTGCCTGTAAATTAGAAGCTCCAGACTGACAAAAGCTTCTAGATGGATCCTTTCCAAATTTGGTGTCTTTTCTATGAACTATGTGCCTCAACAACCATTTCTCAGTGGTAAGGCTGTGTGCTTTCTGTTGCCTTTTTCTGATTAGGAATGTATAAGATAGTGTTTGAATTGGCTTCTCCTGTTCTACACCTCTTTTTACATATGAGGTAATATTTGCACTTGAAAAAACTTAGTATGTGTTTACAGTACATGAAGTTTACAGTTATCTTGGGGAGTGGGTACATATATGTGCATAGAACAACTTGCTTCTTTTTTTAGTTCACTTCTCCTTCCTACCCACCTTCCTCCCTCTGCCTCTAAATCCCCTTTCCCCATTTTCATTCTTGTTTTATTATTCTTAGCTTATATTTATGACACACAGTATTTGCATTCATTGAGTTATTAGGGTTCTATAAATGGCACACTTTAATTCTACTTCCTTCCCCTCTTCTTCCCCTTCTCCCATCTCCTTCAGTCTCTTAGATCCTATTTGCAAAAGATCTATCTTTTGCTTCTTTCTATTTTTTTTGGCTATTATTATTATTATTTTTTTAATACATCACATCTAAAAGTAGCAATAACATTAGGTTTTGGAGGCGCCAACATACCCTTCAAAATATCCAGAATGTATGTAACACATTCTACATACAGTAGAATGTGTAATATTTATAAAGAATAAATACAAAAATATGTGAATGACTTTGTATATTCTTTATATGTTCTCTGTAATCCTTTGTTGTATGGCTAACTATATTTATGTTTGACTATCTTTTCCTATCTATTTAGATACTGTTTTGAACTCCCTGAATCAAGAAAATCCTCTTACATTCTAATGACTGCAAATTATGAATAATTTGTTTATGGGGATAATAAGAGAGGTGTAGAGGATCAGCTCTTGTTATTCCAGGGTGCTCTGTATGCCTTTTCATATTTTGACTTTTTTTTTTTGTGGAACCGGGGATTGAACTCAGGCCCTTGCACTTGCCAGGGAAGCGCTTATTCCACTGAGCCATCTCCCCGGCCCAATATTTTGACTTTTAGAAAACATAGGTACTAGTTAGCCAGCAAGTTTTCAGGACATCTCTGAAGTGTACTCAGAACATACAGGGCAGGGTGTAGACAAGGAAAATTAAACAGAATAAGTTGCTAAAATAAGAGACCTTAAAAAAGATTGAAATAGACTCATTTTGAACCTCAGCAAATATTTATCAACAGCTTGCTTTTTATGGAGGAAAATACAGAGTTACCTTTAGTGTGATGAAGAGGTTACTAAATGGGGACCGTGCTGTTGGGTAAGGAACACAAGTAGGTGGAGTGCAAAATGGGTCCCTTTTAGCTCTAGTTCTGGTGATTAACTGCAGAGTTCCTGAGTACAAGTTAATTAACTTTAGTAGATTGCAATTTGCTCATTTATGTAAGATACGTGAGTTAGACTAAATGAATTAGAAGGTTTTTGTTTTTTGGTTCTTTCATATCTTTAACACTTCATGATTTTAATGAATACATTGATAGAGTTTTTTTTTTTTTTTTTTTT
>NW_004524595.1:16791811-16792393 GCF_000260255.1 Octodon degus | reverse complement strand
AAGTAGGTGCTTCAGACCACTGAGCCATCTCTCCAGCCCTGTCTTATCATTTTCATCTTCGACCTTATCACTTGCAACTCTCTTTCCTTTCCTGTCCTGTCCTGTCCTGTCCTGTCCTGTCCTGTCCTGTCCTGTCCTCTCCCTCTCCCTCTCCCTCTCCCTCTCTTCTCCTTTTTGAACCGGGGATTGAACTCAGGACCCTGCGCTTGCCAGGCAAGCGCTTATTCTACTGAGCTACCTCCCTGGACCCAACAGTTTCATTTTTAAAGTCTTGAAAAGAGACACTCCTTTTTTCTTCAGGATATTTTCTTACGTCTTTGTTGATCTGCTGGGAGAGAGGGGGTAAGGGAGATTTTTGCAGATGTGGTCACCAGGTTAATGGACACGTGATGTGCAAGACATCAGCGACAATTGCAAGGTAGCATTGAGCAGAGCAGAGCACAAGAGCCACCTTCATCTTTCCGCTGTTTATTTATTTATATTTTTTTTACATTTATTTATTGTGTGTGTGTGTGGCCAGCTCAGCCCACCAGGGGGCGGGGCTGGCTGGCATGTGGTGCTGGGGGATCGAACTGTGGTCCC
>NW_004524595.1:16790706-16791711 GCF_000260255.1 Octodon degus | reverse complement strand
TGTGTGTGTGTGTGTGGCCAGCTCAGCCCACCAGGGGGCGCGGCTGGCTGGCATGTGGTGCTGGAGGATTGAACCGCGGTCCCTATGCTTTGCCAAGCTTGTTCCAAGTAGGTGCTTTAGACCACTGAGCCATCCCACCAGCCCCTATTCCAATTCTTTGTAGGGTTTTTACCATGAATGAGTGTTGGACTTTGTCAAAGGCTTTTTCTGCATCTGTTGAGATGAACCTGAGGTTTTTGTTCTTGGTTCTATTGATGTGGTGTATTACATTTATGGATTTGGATGTGTTGAACCATCTCTGAATTCTTGGAATGAATCTCAGCTTGATCATGATGTATAATCTTGATGATTTGCTGCATTCTGTTTGCTAGTATTTTATTGAGAATTTTTGCATCTGTATTCATTAGAGAGATTGGCCTATAGTTCTCTTTTTTAGTTGGATCTTTCTCTGGTTTTGGAATCAGAGTAATACTTGGTTCCATGAAGGAGTGTAGAAAAATTGCTTCCCTTTCAATTTCATTGAAGAGTTTGAGAAAAGTTGTTATAGAATCTTCTCTAAATTTCTTGAGGAATTCTGCTGTGAATCTATCAGGACCTGGGCTTTTTCTTGTTGGTAGGGTATTTTTTTTTTAAATTACATTTTCAATTTCATTTCTCATTGTGTTATTCAGAATTTGTATATCTTGTTGACTCAGCTTTGGCCTTTCATATGTTTCTAAGAAACTGTCCTTTTTTCTGTGCTTTCCATCCTGTGAGAAGAAAGATCTTGGAAGTAGGTATTTATGATGTTCTGAATTTCTCTGGGGTCTATAGTGATTTCACCATTTTTCTTTATTACATGAATTTGGGTTTTTTCCTTTGTTTTTTTGAGGTTAGCTAGGGGTTTATGAATTTTATTTTATTCTTTCAAAGAACCAACTCTTTCATTCAGTTATTCTTTGTATTGTTTTCTTTGTCTCCAATACATTAATTTCTGCTCTAATTGCTATAGTTTCCTGCCTTTTT
>NW_004524595.1:16784225-16790606 GCF_000260255.1 Octodon degus | reverse complement strand
AAGTAGGTGCTTTAGACCACTGAGCCATCTCTCCAGCCCCACCTTCATCTTTAGTATAGAATTCTTACACAGGCTGTCATGTTTACATTCATACATGCCAGCTCATTGGTGTATCCCTAGCTGTCCACTGTTGTGACGTGGCTATATAACTGTATCCCACTGTGCGCTTGCACTAGACAGAGAGGTTGTGTCTTCAGATGTACTTAGATACTTCCGAGCTTTGAAGCAGTCCAAGTGGTTACCCATGTCTGAGGAAATTTTTGCCTTATTTAGAATTTTCATAATGGAAACTTCAAAAAATCACAAAAAAAATTGCCAGCTGATGTAAGGATTCCCTTTGTATTTGTCCCCTAGTTTACATAATTACCAAGTCATGGCTAAATTATTCATATGTTTATATCCCTCACTAAACTCCTTCCCATGACTATTCTTTTAAAGCAAATTCTGTCAATCATGACTATTTATAAGCACTTCAGATATATCCTCAATACCATCATTATTCTTTTAAACCCAGCAGGGTCCAGTAGTATCAGATAACCAGTCCATGTAGTAATTCATGTATTTATTCTAAAACCAGTTGAATTTGATTGAACCAGTAAGGCCACTTTTCCCTCAACATAAAAAATGATTCATTTATAGTATTTTGTTTTAGTTAAAGCCATCTTAGAAAAGTATTATCAACAGGGGGCCTGCCCCTTAGCTCAGTTCTTTCAGTGGCTGCTTCAACAAAGCAATCAGGCTCAGGTTGCTGTGGTTTGATCCCTACAACTCAAGCCAGCCAAACCTGCCCTGAAGGCATTTGGAGCAAAAAAAACCCAAACCAAACCAAACCAAACCAAACCAAACCAAACCAAACCAAACCAAACCAAATAAAACAAAAAAAAACCCCTTCTGCCTGGGGCCGGGGAGATGGCTCAGTGGAATAAGTGCT
The DNA here is from genome assembly GCF_000260255.1 of Octodon degus. Taxonomy (NCBI): domain Eukaryota; kingdom Metazoa; phylum Chordata; class Mammalia; order Rodentia; family Octodontidae; genus Octodon; species Octodon degus. The sequence goes on along the minus strand of NW_004524595.1, from coordinate 16,789,675 downwards.
TCCCTGGCAAGTGCAAGGGCCTGAGTTCAATCCCTGGTTCTGCAAAAAAAAAAAAAGTAATATCAACAAAAGTTGTCCCTAGATGGCTTTTTTTGCTTAATATTGGGGCTATTATTAATAATTCTTTTCATTGATGTACAGTATTCCAGTGAGAAAATGCCACCATTTAAAAATCCACTGTATAATATATAGATTTAGGAGTTCTTTCCAGATTGGGCTATATTATGAACCAACTTGTTAGGAACACTTACTTGGTGGACATATTAACACTTTTTCCTCTTGGATATATATACAGTGGTACCTTGCTTCACAAATTTAATTCTTTCCATGATTCTGATTGTAAGTTGAACTGGATGAGAACTAAATCAGATTCAGTAGTAAGCTTCAATGTTGATCTTCTTATGGGGAAATTTGATTCTGTTCTTGTCCAGTTTGGTTTGCAGCCATGGAAAAAAGGAACAAGTTTGTGAACTAAGGAGCCGTGGTACTCAGGAATGGAATTTTCCAGTTTCTTTTGGATTTAGGAGATATTCCCCTAGGAATATTTGGTCAAAATACTGGGTATTAGTTATCTATTGCTGTGTAACACATTATCCAAAATTTAGCGACTTACCATGTTGATCACTATTACCTCATAATTGGTGTGGGCTCCTTTCTTGGGGGTATGGAATAGGTACTTCTAGTTAGAGCTAATCATAGTGTCTTCGGGAGCTGCATCCATCCCAAGACTTAGCTGGGAAGGGCGCAGGTGAGTCTTCTGAGGTGGTTGCCAGTTATGCATGTGAGTTGTGGCTGGTCTTGGGGACCTTGAATGTGGGATAGACTTGCTTACATCTCAGCATAGGGTACTAATGTGGGTAACTGGCTGCTAGTTCGAAGTAAGGGAGAGAATGTTTAAGATGGAAGCTGTGGCCTTTTGGTAATTTCTTCTTGGACTGACAGCCCATTACACTTGCTGTGATCTTTTTGTTTATATGGAGTAAAATGAAAATACAAAAAGGTTACTTTTTTAATTGTTTAAGGGTATAATTCACATTAATACATTCACATTGTTGCACATTTATCACTATTATCTATCTCCAGTATTTTCTCATGTACCCAAAATGAAACTCTGTACCAACTCAATAATAATTTTCTACTATCCTGTTCCTTCAGTCCCTGACGACTGCCGTTCACTTTATATCCCTATGAATTTGGCTGTCTTTTCAGTGGAATCAGACTGTTAAGAGTAACTATCTGGCTTATTTCATTCGGCATAGTGTCTGCAAGGTCGTCTGTACTCATTCCTTTTTAAGGCTGCACGGCATTCCATTACACATTTACATTGTTTTGTTTATCCACTTATCCCTTGCCTGAAATTTGAGTTGTTTCCAGTTTTGGCTATTGTGAACACTGGCAGTCTGCCACATCCTACTTTTTCTAATAAAGTCTCTAAATCTAGTCCCTCTTTAAGGAGGTAATGGGAGTCACAAGAGCCCCTCTTTGACGTCCAGTCCTCATTGTAGTCTATCTCATCGGTCTTTTTTTCTGTATTTTCGTACAGGGTCTATGGGGCCACAGGGTCTTACTACGTAGATTGGACTCGTAATGATCGGCCTATGTTCGGCCTTCTAAGAGCTGGGATTATAGGTGCGCGCCACCATGCCCAGTCTCCATCATCTTCTCAGCGTGTCCCTGGGGCAGGGCCAGCACCACATGCTGGGGATCTCATCAGTTTTAATAATTGTTTTCTGTGGTTAAGCCAACAAATGGATGTATTTTTAAGTTTATGTTTGATATTTAATGATTTAGTTTTAAAAACTATATACTTCCTTGAGTCTACAGTCAAATTCACAAAACAGTATATTTCTTAGAGTAGATTTTACCTGTTTTCTTCTCTTTATAAGTAATCATATGCTAAAACCTTCAGTTTGCTTTTAAATATAGAGTACTATATATGTTTGTTTTTTTTCAGTAATTGGTAGAATACTATATGCTTTGCTTTTTTTCACTTGATATATTCTGTAGGTCACTCCTTAATAATTTATAACTAATCTCTTTTTGCGGTCCCATAATATCTTATTGGATGAATGTGACCTAGTTTATGTCACCATTTCCAACTGATAGAGCTCTCTCTCTCTCTCTCTCTCTCTCTCTCTCTCTCTCTCTGGTGATGGGGGTTTAAAGTTTAAAAAATATTTTGGCAATATAAATAGTACTGCGATGAATAGATAGATATCTTTTTATATATTGCTATTATATATTTGGGCAATTTTTAGAGTTGGATTTACAAGTGAAAAGGTAAATGAATTTACAGTTTTTCTAAATATTGCCAGATTTATCCTCAGAATTATGCCTCCTTGTGTTCTTAGCATTAATGTGACTATTTGTACATAACTTCATAAACAAAATACCTTGTTTGCTAAAAGAATCTCATTGTAAATGTTAATTTCCATCTTGTTATGAGTGGACTAAGTGTCTTTTTCTATGGTGAGGCATTTGCACTTGAGTCAGCTGTGCAAGGAAAACTCCTCTTTGTCTAGGTTTGTTGATATTTTCTACTTTATAAACTTTCTACACATTGGGAATATTGATCTTTTTTATTTTTACAGACAGTTCAATAGAGTTCTTCCATCTGCTTTCAACCTGATACTTTTTCTTTCTTCTTTTCTTTTTTTCTTTTTCCTTTTGTGGTACTGGGGATCAAACTCTGGACCTTGCGGATGCCAGGTGCTTATGCCATCTCCCTGGCCCTAAAAATATTCTGGGACTGGATAGTTGGTTTTTGTTTTTTGTGTTTTGGACACAGGGTCTCACTATGTGCTTCTGACTCATAGTGATCCTCCTATCTCAGCCTTCCTAGGGCTGGGATTACAGGCATGTGCCACTACACCTGGTTTCGGTGGCCTATACAGTGTGGAGCTGGTACAGCACGTGGTACCCGGGATCAAATCTGGGTCCTAGCGCTTGCCAGGCAGGCACTTAGCCTGCTGAGCTATCTCCCCAGCCCTTGTTTTTTCTTTATCTTTTCCCATTAATGTTGTATCTATTCTTCTTGCTAATATTAAGTATTATTTTATATTTAAATATTATTCAGTAATATTCAATTATTTGATGACTACTTACACAGCTCAGACCTGCTCCACTATTTCATCAAACATGCCTCAGCTGGAGTAGGCTGCTGTCCACAAGCCTGATGTCTCTGTGTTCCCTTTACCTGGTAGTGGCAAGACCATCTTCCTACTTGAGAAACTGCAGTGATGTTTTGTGGCTTTATTACTAATGCAACAGACATTTGTGGAACTACCCAGGTTTCAATGATTGAGTTAAGGACTATGTAACAGTCATTATAATCCTAATTCCCACTCTCAAGGAGTGGCCTCATGGGGGAGTCCATATGATTCACAGGTCTTAATGTGTGGTTAAATATTTCTGATCGGGGCCAGGGAGATGGCTCAGTAGAATAAGCGCTTGGTGCAAGGGCCCGAGTTCAATCCACAGTATCTGCCCCCCCCAAAAAAAGGTATTGTTTACTTTAAACAAAAACAAAAACATAATGGGGGCGAAGAGATAGCTCAGTAGAATAAGTGCTTGCCTGGCAAGCACAGGGTCCTGAGTTCAATCCCTGGTATGTCCCCCGCTCTCCCATACTCCCTCCCCCCCCCAGGCAAAGAAAATAAATTTCTGATCTCTGGTATCCCCCCTAAAGAAAAAAAAAAGACTTAGGGCTTTGGACTATTATTATTGGAGAGGGTGTGGGTTGCCCTTTTGACTAAATGACACTTAAACAGAGTTTGGAAGAACAGTTAGGTGAAAAAGATCCCCCTGATGAGAAAGATCAGGAAGCCAGTTTATGGACACAAGAAGCAGTGTGGAAGGACGCTGAGACAGGAAAGGAGGTGGACTTCTGGGAATTGAAAGCACCAGTTTGTCTGGCCTGTAGGGATAAGCAGTAGACAGGCAGGAGATACCATCTGATTCAGTTTGTAAAAAGACTCCTCAGGCTATGCCATGTGAAAGGCAGTCAGGATCTAGTTAGCGACTGTAGTTACAACTGTGAAAGGTGTGCAGAGGTGCCTGTTGTTCAGTTCCAAGATTCTTGAGCTCAGCGGCTGGGGTTCGATCCCCAGTGTGCCATGCCGGCCCCTCCCCTGGGGCATGCTGAGGCTGGGTGTGGTGGCATGTGCCTGTAATCCCAGTCTTTGGGAGGTTGAAAATGAGAATTACTATGAGTTCAGTCTACATAGAGAGACCCTGTAGACCCTCTAGACTCTGTACTGAACACGTTACAAAACAAAACAAAACAGAATTCTTTCAGTTGTCTGTCTATGGATCACTCTGATAGTTTTAGGAATTGCTCCCACCCTGTTTTAGTCCCTGTTCTCCATCAGTGTGCTTTAAAAGAAAATTTAGGAATCATAAATTCTTTTTTTTTCTTTTTTTTAAACTTTTTTCTCCAATGCTCATAGTTTCTCCTTTGTGGAGGAAGAATAGGTCCTGCTGGAACTGAAGGCCTTATCATTTCTTTAGGGTTCAAGGTGTGCTGTCCAGAGGCTGCTTTCCTAGGCAGCTAAGACTGAAGTGTTTCTTCTCAACTCAACCTTAAGCTGCCACCTCCCACCATGACATTTCTGCCTCTAGACCCTGTGCCTCCCCACCATTTTTGTTGTTTATAGAAGGCTCTGCTCAAATCTTTATTTTATTTTATTTTATTTATTTGAGAGAGAGAGAGAGAGTGAGTGAGTGTGTGTGGTGTGTGTGTGTGGCCAGCTCAGCCCACCAGGGGGCGGGGCGGGCTGGCGTGTGGTGCTGGGGGATTGAACCGCGGTCCCTGATGCTTTGCTAAGCTTGTTCTAAGTAGGTGCTTTAGACCACTGAGCCCCTCTGCTCAAATCTTAACTTCCCCGTAAGTCCATCTTAGACCCTTCCAGTCAGGTTGATTTTTAAATTTTTAACCCACACACCCTATTTTCCTTTGTTATTATGTCAACACCAAGATTCATCATAATCTTTATTATATTAGAATTACTCATGTTAGTTGTTTTGAATTTAAATAACTGTATATTTTTCATTTTCAGAACTAGGGACCGATTTCTATGAGACTAGGGAAATCAGTCATGAAAATCTTTTATAAAAGGGGCAAGTCTCAGTGCAGTTTTACAGATTTAACAGATATTTTAAATAGAACCTTCAGAGAGTGACCTCATTCAGATGTAGAATAATATTACTTGTCCTTTGAAGCAGTATTTACAGTTTAGTCCACATGAAATAATATTTAAACACTGCACTCGGGGGCCCAGCCCTAGCTCAGTTCTTAGGGACTTAAAGTTCAACATATCACTACTTGATGAAAAATACCTGCTCCTTATGATGCCTAAGATGTTTGAAATGCAGTGAGATAGTGAGGTTAAGCTTAAGAGCCTAAACCATTTGATAATAGCAATAAGCTTGTCTTCTGGATGGTTAACAAC
>NW_004524595.1:16770967-16777725 GCF_000260255.1 Octodon degus | reverse complement strand
TTTTATTGCACTGTGATCAGATAGTATGCATGGGATAATTTCAGTTCCTTTGAATTTACCTAAGAGTGCTCTGTGTACTAGGATATGATCTGTTTTGGAGAATGTCCCATGTGCCGCTGAGTAGAATGTGTATTCTCTTGTTGCTGGGTGAAACACTGTCTAAAGGTCTACCAAGCCAGTTTCTTCACAAGTTTAGTTTAGTTCTGTTATTTCTTTGCTGATATTTTTGCCTAGTTGGATCTATCTCTTTGTAACAGTGTCCCCCATTAGTATCGTATCATTGACATTTGATTTTTCATGTCTGTTAAAATTTGTGTTATGTAGGAGGGTGCTGCTATATTGAGTGCATATATATTTATTATTGTTATATCTTCCTCTTGCAGTTTTCCTTTAACAAATATGTAGTGACCTGCTTTATCTGTTTGGATAATTTTTGGTTTGAAGCTGATATTGTCAACAACAAGAATAGTTCCCCCTGCTTTTTTCTGATTTCCTGTGACATACAGGATTGTTTTCCATTCTGTGACTTTTATTCTATGAATTTCCTGTTTAGTTAAATGTGTTTATTGTATGCAGCATATTGTTGTATTTTGTTTCTTAATCCATTCCACTAGTCTGTTTCTTTTGATTGGTGAATTGAACTCATTTACATTGATGGGTGTAACTGATATGTATTGTCTTACCTTTGTCATGTTATTTTCCTGTTATAGGTTCCATACTTTTCCCTTTTTAATTACTTGCTCCGTTTGGTGGTTCCGTTCTGTTTTTGACACTATGATCCCTTTTGTCTCTGTCAGTACTCTTTGTAGAGTTGGTTTTTTTTTTAAATTTTATTTTATTTGTGTGTGTGTGTGTGTGTGTGTGTGTGGCCAGCTCAGTCCACCAGGGGGTGGGGCTGGCTGGCATGTGGTGCTGGGGGGTTGAACTGTGGTCCCGGTGCTTTGCTAAGCTTGTTCTAAATAGGTGCTTTAGACCACTGAGCCATCTCACCAGTCCCTGTAGAGTTAGTTTGTGGTCATGAATTTCTTCAGTTGTTCTTTTTAAAAATTTTATTATTTTTTGTATTTTTAGGGACGGGCCTACAGGGTGCTCAGGGTCTCACTACTAGATCGGACTTGTAGTGATTCTCCTGTTGAATGCCTCCCAAGTGCTGGGATTACAGTGAGCCCCACCGTGCCCAGTCTCAATCACTGTCTTCCGCCTGTCTTGGGGGCGGGGCCGGCAGGCATGCCCAGGGATCAAACCCCTGTCCCCTGCATCTGCTTGCAGGTGCTTTAATCCGCTGAGCTATTTGGCCAGTCCTCTTCAGTTGTTCTTTGTCATGGAAGGATCTTATTTTGCCAATGAAATTGATTGATAGTTTTTCAGAGTACGTCAATCTGGGTTGGAAGTTATTTTATTTCAGGATCTGAAATATTTCACTCCAAGCACTTCTTAATTTGATGGTTTGTGTTGAGAAATCTGCTGTGATTTTTTTTTTTCTATTGTGATTCTGATGGGCTTTCCATTGTAGGTGACCCGTTTCTTCTCTCTAGGAGCTTCTAGTATTCTATTCTTTTGCTGAATTTCTGAGATCTTGATTATTACGTATCTAGGTGTATATTTATTGTGATTATGGCTGTATGGAGTTCTGTGCGCCTCACTTTTCTGTGTGTCAGGTTCTTGTCTGATGTTTGGAAAATTTTCTGCTAGTACTTCTGCAGATAATCTGGTTATGTCATTTTTGTTGTCTCCTGCTGCTTCATTGACACTTAGTATTCTTATGTTATTTTTCTTTGCATCATCACATACCTGGTGTTCTTTACTGGTTCCTTGTTAATTTTAAGAGTTCTTTGACTTCATGTTCATTAGTTGTTTCATGGTTCTTTGCTAGTTTTAAGAGAGCTTTTACTTCACATTCATTAGCTGCAAGACTGTCTTTGATGTCTGAAAGTCTATCTTCAGTTTCATTGAAGTGGTTTTGCCAGCTTTCAGTGGAGTTCTTAATATCCTGCGTATCTATTTTTTGTTTCATGCATGCTAGTTCTTTCCTGTATTGTTCTTTCAGTGTTTCCATCAGTTTTCCATTCTCCACTATCTTTCTATCTATGTCTTCTGTAGCTATGCTGAGCAGTTGTTTCACAATTATTGTCCCTTTTTGGACCAGAGAGATTATTTCTGCTCTTCTTTCTTCTACAGCCTGATGCCCTTATTTCTCTACTTCAGTTGCTATCATTTTAGATGTTTTAGGTGCATGATTTCCAAGTCTTGTATCTCATTGTCTCCTGGATTTGTTCTGGGTTGGCTAGAGGATTGAGATTACCTTTTGCTCCTGCATTTTGGTATTTTTGAAGCTCCCAGTGATCATCCAGAGTGCCCCAGGCTGCCCAGAGTCTGCCAAAGTTCTTAAATGGCACCAGGAAAGCTCTGTGCCTGCTTGCACTGAACCTGCAGATCGCAGCTCTCCTGTGTCCTGCAGTCTTCTCAGAGTCCTTCTAAGTTTTTAAAAGTTTGGTGTGGCACCAGCAAAAGCTCTACATCTGCACACTGGGGGCTAATGAGGGTCAGAACTTACCATAGTCCCACAGACTTCTTAGACTCTGCCAAACTTCTTAAATCTACTAATCCTTTTTTGAATGATTTTAGTCTTTTGTTCTGAGGTTCAGACTCAATATAGGAACTCATTGTAGCCACAGGTGGTGGCTCACATCTGAAATCCCATTTAGCATTTGGGAGGCTGAGGCAGTAGGATTTCTGTGAGTTTGAGATCAGCTTGAACTATACATATAGCAAGACCCTGTCTCAAAGAAAGAAAACAAAAAACATGCTGACATTATAATTGTGTTTGGAGTACTACTTCTTTTACCATAGCTTATATAATCCTTTTCTTTTAAAATGGAAAATAATCCAGCTGTGCACCATTTTTCAGTTCATCTACTACTTTTGTCATTTTCCATATCTATAAATTTAAACATTTGCAGAATTGACAAATTTGTTTGTGTGAAAATGAAGTAATGTATATAAAGCACTTAACCTGGCTGGTCTAGTGCAGCAGACCTTTGGAAATCAGTAATTTGTTTTGTTTAGTGGCTGCTATTATTGGATATTTAATTTGGCTTTCTGGGACATTATTTCTTACAGTAAAATGAGCCAGTTCTAAATTCTACTCTCCTATACTGTATTTGTAACTTTCTTAGATTAACTGCTCTGAAGAATACAGCCTGTTTACAAGTTGCAGTGGGAGAGTGAGTTGCAGTGGGAGAGCACTCATTGCCTTTTGTGTGCATGTCCTTTCAGGGTTCGTGGATGTGTACTGGAATGAGAAGGAAGAAGCTTTGTGGCCTGGTCTATATGGTCATCCATAGTGACCAAACTGAATTGGAATGTTGTTTGTTATGAACTTTGGAACGTGTTATTTTCTGTACACGGAATTTTGATCCAAATAAATTGCTTATTATCCTTTAAAAATTTCTAGAGTGAGAGGAACTGTCAATTGGTATAAATTGTATCCCTCACAATACTTTCTTTCATAGACATGGGGAGGAGGCAATAGCAAGTTAACCATTTCTGGGGTGGAGCCAGGAGCTGTTGTGCAACTCTTGGGTCCATGGTAGCCCTGGCTCTGGAGATGGTCACATTGGGAGTTGGGGCATGGAGGCGGGCAGTTGCGCAGCCTGTTGCTGAGCCTGGATATATAATTTAAATGACTTTTTAAAAGTTAACAGCTAACTAGCTCTTGAAAGAGGCAAGAATCCATTGAGACAGCTAGATAGATTGTCAGCCCAGTTTTCTGGTGTGAGCACTTCTCTAGGGAACCCTTGTCCTGCTCCCTTCTCCAGCCCTTCTCCACGCCAGCTCATGCCTGTCTCCTTGCTACCTGACCATTCTTGGAATCTAATTAGTAACATTTCTCAAAGTATACCTCAAACTGGCTGTGGGCATGTGCTTTCTTGCTAAGTTCATGTGCCATCTCCTTCCTAATGGTGATATATGCCTTTTAGCCAGATTCTAGTTTAGATTGGGTCTTAGTAAGTGTTAGACTCAGGTCTCCATGCTTGTGGGAAAGTCTCAGTATTAGCTAATATCATTCCACTTCGACAGTTCATTAGGGAGAAACCTCTAGAGACACTGTTAACCATCCCATTGGCTCTAGTTTTCTTTCTTCTTTCTTCTTTGCCAGTCCAAAGTCTCAGTTTTTTATTTTTAAATCTCTTCTGCATGAAATTTTTAAAAGGTATTTTTCATTTTAGGTAGTAATAATTAGTGTTTTAAAATTCAAAGAAAAGTGAGAAATGTTACCAAAGCTGAAATTTTAGTGTTGGTCACTGCTAAATGTACAGTTTCCTATTTGAAGTGACAAAAATGCTTGTAAATATTGTTCTTATTTAAAAAAATTACAGAAATTACGTTAATTTTGATAAAATCCTAGATTTATTTCCAAATTAATTCAAACTTCAAAGTACTGGGAATGTTAGCTAAAGATTTTGGGAAGAGAGAGTTGTGTAATAATTTTCACGCTATCTTGAGAAATGTATATTTTATTGTACATATAGCTTTTATAATGAATTATAAAAAGTATAGGGATTGACCTTATTGTCTTTGTCATAAAAGGTTTTATTGTGATTTAAAGTCATAAATTTTGAAGTAGACCCTTTTTTAACCTCTCCTCTACTTCCATTAAATCATAATAGTTTATTGAAAGTTAATGTATATAGGAAAAACTCTGATGTCATTGACTTAAAAAAAAAACGATTCTTTTTAAGACAGTAGCAGAAGAGGTTGCATGAGCCAAGAACTGCTGGGCGTAAGAGACCTATGGAAGGAGGTGCATTGTGTACACCCGTATTCCCAGCGACCGAGGAGCTGAGACAGATGGCCAAGTTGAACAACTTAGCAAGATGGTCTTAAAAAAAAGAAAACATTACTGTTGATATGGTTGAATTATGAAAGCTTTATATTGCCCAGTCTTCTTACTGTTACTTTTGTTCTGAATTAGGCCAATGATTTGGTTATTTTCTTGTCATTAATAACAGTATCCCAAAATAGGCTTAATTTTTACATTTAACAATGTATGGGCAACTTACATTTAAGTGTCTGAGAAGGTTACACTTATGTTTAATTGGCATACTTTCAGTTGAAGTTAATAAATTTTTATTTAGTGCTTATTTGAAAGCCACTTTGCTAGTCTTTGTGGGAAATATAATGGGGTGTGAACTCTTTAAGGGATCAGTCTCAGAGCCACTTTTCAGAACTGCAGCATTTTAGAACAGGAAGAAATTTGGGAGATTATACTGAGTGTGTTTTCACAGCAGTTCCCCGATTCCTATCTGCTTCCATGTCTCCTTTGCTCGGTATGTAGGCAGAGACAAAGAGCAGTTTGGTGTTAGTCTAGGAAATTACAAACTGAGAAGATGGGAAATGGCTAAAATATTGGGCACTTCCCCCTAAACACAGTGGTTGGGCCCATCAAAATATAGTGCAGGGTGTTTCATGAATCATATGAAATCATGTATGTGTACACTGAGTTGTTATATAAAGTATATTGTACAGACATTTTAAATTGTGTTTCCTTTTACTATGGTGAAAAGTATGAAAAACATTGCTCTGTACTGTCCACTCTATCCTTTCTTTAAATCTGAGGGATATCCATTGCTGCTTTGATTTCTAGAAATGCCACTTACTCTCCTGCTTTCACGACCTGACTCCAAAGTGATGTGTTTTCTACTCAGAAATCAGGTGATATTTTCCCACAATAGATCTCAGCAAAAGACATGCAATGAGGCAATTTTGTTTTGTTTCGTTTTGTTTCTTTATGCTGGTCTTGCTCCCAAACCTCTGGCTACAATAAACCCCTTTTGTGGCTCTTTGTTAACTTTTAAGTGTTGTGCCTAACTTGGTACCAAGATGTGATTTAGCCACCCAGAGAATTTGGATTATTTAATACTAGTACATAATAAAAGTACTTATCAAATATTCATGTGGGCACATACAGAGGCATAATTGTATTCTTGTAATGCACAATATAAATACTAATATTGTTTTGGAGAATCAGCATGGTTTGCTGAAGCCGGAGTTTGGAAAAATGCATTGTAGTGTATTTTTATCTGTGGGACTTACTGGCAAGTATAATTGAAAGATTTTAAATACTGTAGTTGTTTACTTCATTTTTGATTTTTGGCTTACATATTTGAATCTTTTTTATAATCACTGAATTCCTGTAAGATCTGTGGTAGAAGATAAACCATAATTATGTTATGAAAGTTATTTTAATCATTATATTTACATATGAAGATATATTGCAAACAATTTCCTTCCACTTAAGTTGGGTTAAAAAGCATTTAAACAGAGAATAGTAGAGTAAATATTGGTGTGTCCGTTCCATAGCTTAAACCTTGGTCAGATTCCTGACACCTCTCCACCTGTTCCTTCTCCTAAACTCCTGGTGCTGGTGATGCATTCGCTCTGTCACTGCATTCCATCCGCATGTGTTTCAATGTGTATTTCTATCAAAGACAGGTAAAGGAAAATCTTAGTCTTTTTGAAAAAGGTACTGGAATTTTGAGCACTAAAATTGAGAATGGGCTGTTAAGAGTGATACAAAGGAAAAGCAAGGTCTTTTAAGTGGAAGAAATAGAAACAGAAATAATCTGACAAGCATTTGTACCAAAAACCAATTAAATTGAAAAGTCAATCAATAGCTTTTAAAGAACTCAGTGAGGGGCTGGAGAGATGGCTCAGTGGTCTAAGGCACCTACTTGGAACAAGCTTGATAAAGCACA
>NW_004524595.1:16769751-16770867 GCF_000260255.1 Octodon degus | reverse complement strand
AAAACACTGCACTGTCTTGACAAAAGTATGTTTCTATGGCAGTATCAGAGTTCTTCTGATTTACTGGGAGGAATAGTATACTTAGAGCATTGAATATTTGATTTCCATGGTGGGTAGAGAATGGCCAATAAAGTCATGAATATGTAGCATATTTATATGGATATCTCCTTTTGTCTGAGACTTCTTGTAGACTGTCTGCCTGGGAAACTTTTCTTGTAGTTACTGTCTACATCTGTCTTTCTAGGTTAAACATATAATAGCCTGCAAATTAATAAAGATTAGGATAGTTGATTGTTACTCTTGATTTTGTTTGTATATCAGGGCCAGTCAGTGTTTCTTTTGTGACAACAAGAGTACTATTATTTAATTATTTGGTACATTTTAGTTAGAAGTAGTGATAGCATTCATCATAGGGAATTTGTACCTGCACATGGTGTCTTGCTTCTTTCTTTTCCCATTTCCTGCCCTCCCTTCAGCCCCTCTTTATTTACAAACCTTTTTTTGGGGGGTGGAACTGGGATTGAACTCAGGCCCTTGCGCTTACCAGGGAAGTGCTTATTCTACTGAGCCATCTCCCCAGCCTGTTGTTTTTGTTTTTTACTTCTGTTTTTTCCCCCTTCTCTCCCCACCACCCTATTCCCCTTCTCATTTGAATATTTTCTTCCCATTTCCCAATATCTATTATACATTTTGGTCCTTATTTACCTCTTTGATTTCTCACACCAGAGAAACTATGTGGTATTTACATATGTGTGTCCAGTTCATTTCACTTGAGTATAGTCTTAAGGGACATCCATTTAGCTAGAAATGTCTCTCAAATTTATCCTTTATAGAAAAGTAGTACTCCATTGTAAAAAAAACCCACCACATCTTCTTTATCCATTCATTGATTGATGGGCTTTTGGGCTGTTTCCAAAAAGAAGGGTATTATAATTTATTCCTTTATGGATCCCTTTATTTGTAATGTTTATTTTTTTATTTTAAACTTTATTTTTAATCTGTATAAGTTTCCCTCTTCTCTTAGCTTCTTCCATTTCTCTTTTTATAAGTGAGATTGTTACTTTGTCTTAAGTTATAGCTTAGTATTGTGTATCTGTACTATATACGTATGTTGAC
>NW_004524595.1:16768102-16769316 GCF_000260255.1 Octodon degus | reverse complement strand
CCTAAAGTCACTTTCAAATTTTGATGCATTAGCATTGAGTAACAAAAATTATAAAGTAAAAAGTATCTTAATGGAAATTTGTAATGAACTTAGGATTTGAATTAGGATGCTGAATTTTAGTTTTGGGATAAGATTTTACACTTCTTTAAAAAACTGTATTTTGAAACATTAAATATGTGTATAAGTAAGATTCAGATTACCACCTGACACTGTAATCTTCAGTCTTCATTCTTTTAGTTTGGAGTGATGAAAGTTTCTGTGTTTAAAATGGAGAGTCTATAAAACCAAAAATAGCCATATAGCTCCTGGTTTGACAAGTTGATGAAAAGCTTAAAAGATGAAGTTGTCATAGGTGAAATAGTGCATTACACATAGGATTTATGCAATAGCAGTGATGGTATAGAAGCCTGATAGGGTGAGAGAAATGGCTCAGTACTTCACTCCGCCCTCTCTAAGCCTTATTTCCTCCCCCATTTTTAAGTTCTACAAGAGAATTACATCCTTGAGTATAATCATGGCATTAATTCACTAGTCTGATAAGAGCAAAGCTAAGCTTTTTTTGGCTTCTACCTACTTTGTGCTGTATTGAAGTTTCTGCCACACACTTTTCCTTGTAGACATGAAGGAGGGGTGATGTCAGAGTTTAGCTGGGTGAGTCATACAGTGCTGTGCATTTCTTAAGGCTGTGGAAGATGTCCTGGTTGTCATTGGTGTACCTCATTGTCTAGCAGCGTGTGGTGTATGATTGGGCTCTGTTATTTATTCTTCTGTACTTGATGTTAGGTTTCTAGAAACCTTAACAAAAACTTTATTTATTTATTGCCTTTTGCTTTATTCTCTTTTGACATTTCCATGTAGCCTTAGTCTGATTTCAGTGAGAAGAGTAGCATAATCTAATTTAGGAAGTTGGTCTGGAACAACATTCAAAAGATTTGTCCAGATGACCCTGCACTCCACTAAACTCAGCCAGGGACCAAATAGTATGTCAAAACAGAGCAGGAACAAAGGAAAGAGGGCATATAGGGACTGTGGAGAAAAAGTGTGATTTGAGGAAATTTCCGCTTTAAATCACAGGCATAGCTACTTATCCTTTGTATTTTTATGAGGTCTTCTCTCTAATGAAGGAATTGCTGTCATGGAATTTTGCAGCTGGTTCAATTACCACATTGTTTAAACTGTTAGCGTTCCTCTTTGTAGCATATGTTTATAATCTT
>NW_004524595.1:16760129-16764821 GCF_000260255.1 Octodon degus | reverse complement strand
GAAAAAAGGGCAAAAGTGGGCATTTTTGAGCAGCCAGTATGTGTCTGCATTCCAGACGGGCCAGGAAGGCTGGACAGGGAAGTGCATTTCTTTCCTTTGATATAGCAGTTTTGTTTTGAAGCTCACAAGAAAAATCAAAGTTGTGCACAAAGGCTACCAATCACAGTATTCTTCTGATATTATGTGTAGTAGTGAAGAATAAACCTAATGCTCGCTCTGATTAAATGAGGAAAATGTTGTTATAAAATGTTTTTTTTTTAAAGTATTTTTTATTTATTTATTTATTTTTATTTATTACATTTATTTATTGTGTGTGTGTGTGGCCAGCTCAGCCCACCAGGGGGCGGGGCTGGCCGGCATGTGGTGCTGGGGATCGAACCGCGGTCCCTGTGCTTTGCCAAGCCTGTTTCAAGTAGGTGCTTTAGACCACTGAGCCATCTCTCCAGCCCCTATAAAATGTTTTGTAATCACTAGAAATTGTACAATATATAGTAATTCCAATTGTGTATAATGCTTAATGTGTATTGGAAGATGTGAAAAAAATTAACCCTCCTGTTATATGATTTAATAGTGGTGATTTTATTTTTTTAAAAAAATCCTTTATTTATTTATTTGGTACAGAGTCTCATTACACAGCTCAGACTCGTAATGATCCTCCTTGTCTCAGTCTTCCTACTGCTGGCATTACAGGCATGTACCACCATGCCTGGTTTCGGGACTGACACACTGCACCCAGGTTCAAGGGCCAGCACGGTATGCGGTGCTGGGGATCAAACCCAGGTCCTTGTACGTGCCAGACAATTTCTTAGACCACCGAGCAATCTCCCTAGCCAATAGGGTTGATTTTAGATGTGTTAGAATTTTGAAAACTTCTCATTTCTTCAATTACTTTCTTGGGAAATTGTTCCAAATTTTGTTTTCTATCAGCACATGTGGTAGAAGTTAATAACTAACACTTACTGAGCATGCTTACTATATGTCAAACATTAGTATTTTTCATCTTCTGCACTTAATTCTTAGGGTATCCCTAAGAGATTTTATTAACCTTATTATGTGAGTGAGGTACAGGCATAGGAATTAAGTACCTTGATAATTTGGACTCTGAGTTCATTCTTTAATTTTAGATTTAATTTTTTAGAGGCCAGGGAGATGGCTCAGTGGAATAAGCACTTCCCTAGTAAGCGCGAGGGCCTGAGTTCATTCCCCAGTTCCACCAGGAAAAGGAAAAAAAAAAAAAGATTTAAATTTTTATCTCCAAGAATTAGAGTGATACTGTAACTATTGCTTTATTTTCCTCTTCTTAGTTAAAAGTACTTATTATGCTATAGAAGTCAAGAAACACTTTTGGTTTTGCCTTTGGTTATGTTTTTTTGAGCCCCAGGGTTTTGCTGTGTAGGTTAGGCTGGCCTTGAACTTTTGGCCTTGAACACACAGTGATCTTCTGATCCTCCACGCTGCAGCCTGTCCAGTGCTGTGACAGCACGTGTGCCACCCCAGCCCTAAGAGCTGATGGTAAGATTTCATCAGAAATGCATTATGGGTTTTTTTTTCCCCAACTGGCTTTTTGTTTTTTTTTCTTTCTTTTTGGCTCCTTGTTTTTGTTGTTTGAGTTTTACTGCATTATTCTCGCAGCAATAGCAGTACAGTTCAACATGTTTGCGTATACATCTGTGAGCATTTCTGCTTGTCTGTCTACAGTTAGCAGGAAGAAGGGGCACTGTGGGGTGACGGAGGGTGAGCGTTTTAAAGACTCTTGATGTAAGTTTTGAGGCTGCAGGTGGTATGTCATCATCCTTCCTTAAACTGGTTTGCATTGTTAAGTTTGGGTTTGTATGTGCTTAGGTGTGGATGACTGCAGAGTTAGAAATAGGTCATCTCAATCATGAGTGGGAATTTGTGCTTTTGTAGTCTTATAAAAATCAGGTTTCCCTAACCTTGGTAAGAAAAAGGAGAAACTCAAACTCTAGAGATTAAATTGTAGCTATTTACCTGCTTTATGACTTTAGTAGCTACATTTTTTGTTCTTTTTTTGACTTAAAAATTTGGATTAGCCTAAAAGCTCTTTCATTGCAAGTTGTTTAAAACATTTAAAATTTGCTATCAAATTATATAAATTTTCTTTTATAATTAGGTAAACAATTATCATTGTATAATTACTTTTAAAGCTATAGGCAAAATATACAGTGTTGATTAGAAGCCATCAGGGCCCTTGTAAGTGTTTCAGATGTTGGATTTTGAAATAAAAGAAAGTCATTTTTGAAATGGGTCACATTACTGTTTGTGACAAACAGGAACCAGAAATTATTGGTTAATGGATTGATACTCTGTTAGATTATTAATGTCTTATTGTGTGTTTCTTTGGAACATGTCTTCTTCCAGAGTCTGTAGGTAACTTTTACAAGGACTTTAATCATAGATTTGGAATGAAAGAGGGCATTTTAACTTATGGGTTCCAGTGAATAATTAATAATTCCAGAAAGAGAAAGTGTCCAAATCCAGCTAGAAAAGAACTTAGCCAATTATTTTGGAAAGCTCAAGATTGATTAAAGGATAATTTGATAGTTTAGAAATGTCTAAGAGCTATGAATGGAATAAATTTTAAAAATTATTGAAATTTGAAGGCTTGCTGCTATCTGCTATAAATAGAAGTGGTAGAAAATAAGTAGAAGGATATCCATGAAGAAGTTTTAATTCAGTGTCAGCCCTGCCCCCAGGGTGCGCTGAGACACTGAATAAGACTGGGCATGGTGGCATGCACCTGTAATCCCAGTGCTTGGGAGGCTGAAAACAGGAGGATCACTATGACTCGGATCTGTGTAGTGAGACCCTGTAGACCCTGTGCTAACTACATTTGAAAAAGTTTTAATTCATAATTAATGATTCGATTAGAAAGGTTATAACTGCAAAATTACATTAAGTTTGCTAGCAAAGGTCTTAGTTTTTTTCAGATTTGCAAATAAATGACCTCCGAAAGCTTAAATTGCACTAGAATATAATCTCCACAAAGTGAAGGGTTTTTGTTTTATTCATTGTTTTGTCCCTGGTTCCTGGCAGGTAGTTTTCCTCCATGAGTATTTGTTAGATGTAAAATTTATTGGAGGTATAGTTAAGGTAATAGAATTTTGAAGGTTAGGAATACATTCCATCTAGATTTATGAAGTGGAAATAGTCTAGCTTGATGCCTTAATGGTTTAATGCTACATTTATTGCAAAATTTTTGCTTGATTTTTAAGTGTAGATGGGTAGGTAGAGTAAACAGCATCTAGATGGAACATTTTTGGACCAATTTCATTTTTTTCTGTACCAATGTAGAAATATAGGAGAAAAACTTTTTCTAGGAATGCATATTCATCAATGTATAAGCAAATTTGTACTCTGGTACTACTTTCATTTCATTCAATAATGAAACCTTATGGAAAACTTATTTCCTAAAATTGTGAATGGAAAATTTGCTGATTGCTTTCTTTAGGTCAAGTAGTATGACAGCAACTTCTTTTTGGGATGAAAATGTAAAATCAACAAAATGTTGACAGATTTACCTGAAGAGAACATTGCTTTATCAGCACTAGATGTAGATTTCTGCAGTGAGGCCAATTATTCTAGCTCAGTATCATTATACAGCATTTTTAGCAGGTCATGTAATATACTCCATGATTACATTAGTCAGCATAATATGTTTCTGTATTCTTTACCATTGAACTTTAGGAGACTGTTACAAAGAATGACTAAAAGAAGATTAAAATATAAGTCCACTTAAAAATAGTAAAACTTACTCTACTTCTAAAATAATTAGAGAATAAATGGATTATTTGAAGGTGTGAGTCAAATATTAGCTTTAAAATCATGAATTTTCTTTGGTAATTTCAGAGCTAGCCATAATTATCTACCTTAATGGTTTTTATCAGTCTGACTAAAAAGATACTTGAATGATTGCTTACAGTTTACACTTATTTTTGTTACACTTGATTACTTATTAATATATTTTCAGGGCTGGAGAGATGGCTCAGTAGAATAAGCGCTTCCCTGGCAAGCGCAAAGGTCAGAGTTCAATCCCCAGTTCCGTAAAAAAAAAAAAAAAAAAAAAGACTTTATAGTAATATATTTTCATGTTGCATACAATTGTTGATAGATTAAAAAATTACTGTTTTGTGTTTTCATAATTATTTTGGTATCACACATAGGTGCGACTTTTTTTTTTTTGAGACAAGGTCTTGATACATAGTTCTTTTGTCTGGTCTTCAACTTGCTATGCAGCCCAGGCTGACCTTGAACTCACCCTGATCCTTCTGCCTCAGCCTCTTAAGTGGTGGGATTACAGACATGTGCAATGATGGCCACTTAGGTTTTATGATCTTTTTTTTTTATATTTTAGGAAAGGGTGTACAGGGTGTTCAGGGTCTCACTACTAGATCAGACTCGGGGGATCAACCTGTTTACAGCTTCCCAAGGGCTGGGATTACAGGCATACACCACCACACCCAGTCTTAGTTGCCAGTCTCAGTGCACCCTGGGAACGGGGCCGTCACAGCAGGCTCCGGGATCAAACCTCCGCTAAGCTCTTTGGCCAGCCCTTATGATCATGTACATTTGCAAACTGTTGTATAGGGCTGGTGAGATGGCTCAGTGGTCTAAAGCACCTACTTAGAACAAGCTTAGCAAAGCACAGGGACCACGGTTCAATCCCCCAGCACC
>NW_004524595.1:16744505-16758685 GCF_000260255.1 Octodon degus | reverse complement strand
GTGTGTGTGTGTGTGTGGCCAGCTCAGCCCACCAGGGGGCGGGGCTGGCTGGCATGTGGTGCTGGGGGATTCAACCGTGGTCCCTGCACTTTGCTAAGCTTGTTCTAAGTAGGTGCTTTAGACTACTGAGCCATCTCACCAGCCCTGAACTTGAATTTTTAATAATTATGTAATAATTAAGTTGTCATTTAGTGTTGAAAACAAATGTTCCTTTTTCTAGTCACCATAACTTTCTTTCTTTCTTTTGTGGTACTGAAGATTGAACTTGGGACCTTGTGCTTGCCAGGCAGGCACTTATGCCACTGAGCTATATCCCTGACTCACCATAACTTTCTTGTTTTCCAGTAAGTATTCCAGGCACACAGACAAGTATTGAGAATACTATGATGAACACTACTGATACTCATTTACTCTTAACTTTTCTTGTATTGTATGTGTATTTCAGAAACACATGCATCTAATGTCTTACTAAAATGAAGATAATTAAATTTGTGGTGCTTCTCTTTAATTATTCTAAAAATTCTGTACAAATAGGAAATTACATTGATGTGTGTTATCTGAATGCTCATTCAACTTTATCTTCTTCGTCCTGGACTAAAGTGAAGCAAGACTGCCATTGGTTCTGAGGTCCTGCCAAGCACCAGAGTTATGCCTCTGTTCTCTTTCTTTGTTGCACACAATATCATTGTCATTACTATGCAGGAGAAAAGACTTTGGGCTTTAGATCTTCTGCTGTTCAGCTGTGTACATTTTTCTCTTTTGTGTTGTCAAATGCCAAGAGACTTCCTGTTTTATTTGACCCTTTTCTTAAGTTAGAACAGCATTGATCATGCGTATAACATGACCACATAGAGTTAACCCTACTTTTACTCAGCCAACTCAAAAGTGGGATTATAAAAGTAGTTGTGTTCTCCAGTGAAGTGAAATTTAAATGAATTCCATCCATGTTAAATCATATATATGAAGAGAAGACCAAATAATGATTTTTTTTTTATTTGTGTGTGTGTGTGTGTGTGTGTGTGTGGCCAGCTCAGCCCCCCAGGGGGCGGGGCTGGCTGGCATGTGGTGCTGGGGGATTGAACCGTGGTCCCTGTGATTTGCTTAGCTTGTTCTAGGTAGGTGCTTTAGACCACTGAGCCATCTCACCAGCCCCCCAAATAATGATTGACATGCAAGAACACAGATAAAAAAATCCAAAAAACAAAACTCATGGAAAATAAGCAAAACTCTTCCAAAATTCAGGTGTGCTAAGAATGATTATAATCTATACAGAAAACTGCAGAGGTATAATCAATTATTTTCCATAGTGAGCAGAAGACACAATTATTTAGTCAAAAAATGAAGAGTTCCAAATAAGTAGGTTGTGTATCTACTGAAGAGGTTTTGAAAATTTCTGGACAGACTTAGAAGTATTAAAATGAAATAGTTCTGGGCTGGAGAGATGGCTCAGTGGTCTAAAGCACCTACTTGGAACAAGCTTGGCAAAGCACAGGGACCGCGGTTCAATCCCCTAGCACCACATGCCAGCCAGCCGCGCCCCCTGGTGGGCTGAGCTGGCCACACACACACACACACACACACACACACAATAAATAAATAAATGTTAAAAAAATAAATAAAATGAAATAGTTCTATGACATTGTTACCAGAATGAACACATGAAAAACAGGTACTGGACTTGCTGTGCCTGCACAGATTACTAAGTTAGTCAACTACTCAGTCTTCGTCGCAGTAGCCCCCAAACCATTTTGAACTCTGGTGGTGAGTGGTTTTGTTTTTTTTCCCCCAACCCCAAATACAGGAACATATTCTGGCTTGTATCTAGATGTCCCCCAAAGCCTCATGCAGTCAAAAGTGGGGCTTTTTCTGAGGTGGCTGGAGCTAGAGTGTGTGACGCTGAGACTGATTGATTGTTCAGTGCTAGGATCAAGGGCACTAGAATTAAGGATCTGAGTGCTACTCGATATAAGTAGCCTGGATAAAATAGAAGGGATAGAAAGAGCAGTGGTTGTCTCTTGTTGCTTTGGTACCTTCTGTCCACTGTGAACTGTTTCCCTTCTGTGGTGCCTGTCTGCCATGCTGCCCTACCTTGGAGCCAGCTGATTATGAACTGGAAGTGCTGTAAACTATAACCTAGATAAGCCTTTCCCCCTCTTAACTTGTGGGTGTTGGATATTTTGTCTCAGCAACAAGAAAAGTAACTACGAAAAATAGTTTTGATCTCATTAAATATTGTTTAATACATGGCTACGCCTGTAAGATGTGATGTGTTCTTTGTAAGATGTGTGCTTTTGCTTTGAGGGGGAAAGGATTCCATGAACCTAAGAAAAGTATCAAGACTTTTTTAATTGATTCAGAAATATTTAATGGGGCAATAACACTTTGAGTAAGTATAAATGATATTGATTATGAACCGATGCAAATGTATTAGTGTTTTGTTCATATTTACTAGAGTTCTGGCTTTGAAGATTTGGTTGTACTCATGATTTAGTTGACTGAGCCTCTGAGTCAATGATTATCTTTGTGTATAACTTGTCTAAAGGAATTTCACATTAACCATTTTTAGTACAAAGTTAATGTTTTAGAAACATTCAATAACCTTTTTTATTGAATTGGATATTACATTTATTAAACAGGAAAAACTATTAGGAAAGTAGTTGTGATTTAAATATGGATAATTTGAGTTTTAATGCTACATTTAAGTTTGGCCTATTTACTTTTCAAACATGCCACTAACTTGAATGAGAGAAAGACATGGCATGCACATAAATATCAGTGATAGGACCTCAATTTTATTTTTAGTAAGTGTCAAACTAGTTGCAGATATATACAGTAGTTCACAGTCCATGGACCCTCCTTAGAGTTGCTATAGACTTAGAAAATATGCATTCCAAATTGTTTCTGTAGATGGTGTAAATATTTTGCTTAGAAAGTATATGAATTATATTGCAAATTCGTATTTAGAGAATAAAACTATTTAAAATGTTGTTGAACAAGGTATTGCTGTAGAAATTCAGTCATTGACTAGTGAAAACATTTCAAAGAAAGAAAGGAAGATATTTATAAATTCTGGGAGATTAAAGGGACAGAGTTACAGTTGTCTGTATGTGCTTTGTTTAGATTTCGATTGGAACAAACCATTAAAAAGACACCTAAATACAACTTGGGCAAAAGTAAGCACTTATTGATAGTTCATGTTACAGAAAAATCAATACATTGTAGGTATGATAGTGGAATTGCATGTTGAAAAAGTAAGTCTTTGTCTTAGATACATTATGTAAAGATAAAATGATTTGGTGTTTGGTGTTTGCTTCAGAATAGTCCATGGTACTAGGATGTTATTTGCTATGAGTTAAGTTTGAAACTGGGATAATGAGGTATTATACTGTGTACTTTTGTATTAGCTTTAAATTTTCTGTAGTAAAAATTTAGAAAAAGTTAACATAATTCGAAGAGAGTAACTTTGGCAGTAGATGACACGGGTATAGAATCAGAAGTAAAGATGAATATGAGTAACACAAAGATGTACTTACTATAAATATACCAGGCATGTAAGTGTTGTTTTTTTTTTTCCAGAGCTGAAGCCATTTATTTGAATCTTGGGTGATTAACATCTAAACGCTAAATTCTCCAAACTGCTCAAGACTCATAAAGTCAGGATTAATGATCTACGTTATCATCAAGAAATTACTGTCTCTAGTGACACGGTAAGATTACAGTAAATATGCTTAAGGCTAAGTAGTGACTAAGGCTGAAAAAAATTTTAAATGCTGTATTTTAACTTCAGCTTCTATTATAACTTCATGATTACTTCATAACTGTTACCCTGTTAAGAGTAAGGTTTTGTTTTGGCTTATAGTATTTGATCTTCGAATGATTGGCCTGATTGCTTTGGGCCTGTGGCCAAGGTAGCATATTATGGTGGGAGCGCACTGGCCTGGGTCCCACAATCCCCCTCAAGGACACACTCCAGTGACCTAATTTCCTTCTACTAGGCTCTAACTCTTAAGTTTCTACAACCTCCCAATAGTCACAAGCTGATATGGCGTCTTTAACACATGAGCTTTGTGTAGCAAGATCAAAGTGATGATGATTAAAGTGCTAATAAATAACATGTACACAAATGCCGTAAAATGACTTTTTCTCTTCATAGATTCAGCTAGTAATGGGTACAGTCTTGTCACTGGAATTCTATGCTTTCCCTCTGACTTATGTTTCAGGGTAGATTCAGAGGAAGCTGGTGCTGAAAAGTAATGTGGTTTCCAAGATGTTTATTAGGGCTCAACACCTATAAAGAGGAAGGAATAGGGAGCAGTTTGGGCAGAGGAAATTGAATTACAATACAGGCTCAACAAAACTTCAGCCCACTCTGTAGAGTATGGTAGCTGTGGGAGTTTATTTCCCTTCTTAAGCGGTAAGATTCTTAGAGATGGAGACTCATTTTAAGAGTTTTTGTATTTTCTACAGATCATTATAGAATTTGCTCAGCAAATATTTGTTGAACAAAGAAAAATCTTTTGTGGTCTCTCTTATAACATCTAATCCTTGCTCCTTTTGCCTCAACTCCTTCCTTTCTTCAGCTTAAATTTTTAACAGTGAGATCAGTAGTGACATAGCTGTTTGTCCTATCATGAACCAGCATGAAGGTAACTTCTCCATGATTAGCATGTTTTATACCACTGTGTTTCTGGACTTCCTAGATAAGACCTGTAGAGAGACCTGAGGCAAACAACAAAACCTAAGATATAAAGAATATGAGATTATACTCAAAGAGGGAACCTGCAAACAGTGATTACTTTTAGCCATATTAATACATATAGTTTATGGTTCTAATGAGTTTGGGGGTTTGGATACTAATTTTAATCTTTACGTCTTTGCTTTTTAAAAGCATTTTCTAAAAGTCACTGTCTGTCCCCACACCCCATCAGATATAGTCCTGCTTGAGAGCAAATCATTTTATGGTCTCAGTATTGCTGTTAACACCCATTGTACTTCCTTGTTTGTTTTACTCCTTTTACCTAGACAGAATTTGTATTGCTCCTTTATCTCTAAGACTCAGTAGTGTGTTAATGCTTTACTATGAAGGGCCTTCAAACAATATATTTAAAAAATGGATGGTATAGGAAAAAACTTCTTTTTTTGTACCAGAAACTGAACTCAGGACCTTGTGCTTGCCAGGCAGGCGCTGTGCCTCTGAGCTACATCCCTAGCCCTCCCTGTAGGGAGTAGTTGACTTGGTAAGTAATGTCGTGGAACAATAATGATGAAACCCTAATTATTTCAGAATGAGACCTTTACTTGTTTTCTTCTTAACTATCGTTTTTCCTAATTGCTGTGGAAGCCATTTCTGCCTCATCTTAAGAAATATTAACTTAGGTAGACGCAGTGGCCGGGGTTTGATCCCCTGAGAGCCATGCCCCGAGGCTTGCTGAGAGGGCAGTTGAGACTGGGTGTGGTAGCACACGACTGTAATCCCAGCATTTGTGAGGCTGAAAACAGGCAGAACACTAGAGTCTGATCTACTTAATGAGACCCTGTAGACCCTTACTAAATAAAATACAAAATGAACAAATAAGTAAATATTATATAAATGATTTTCTTCATATTGCATATTGTACTAAGGAGGTTGTGCGTGTGTTACCACTAGGAGAGTCTAATTTTTGAAATTATGACTTCAATACAATTCCTTGGTGTTTCCTTCTTCTGTTCCCTTTTTCTGCATTTCCTTCTTGCTTATTTAGTAGCCCCACCAGACGGCCGGCAAAGGAAGGGCAAGGAGGGGGTATTACCTTGCATACTCAGGGTCTTTTTGGACTCTTTTGTTCTAAGATCAGTTACTTCAACTATTGAAAAATTTTTGTGGGATACACAGTTATTTTGAAAATAAATTATGTGCTATTAACTGCTACATATATTGAATTTACATGCTTATACTTTAAAATCTTCAACATTATGTTGTAAGGCCTACCTACTTTAATTATCTCTAATTATTTGGTGAAGTCTGCCAGGAGTTCCAGCATTACTATTGATCACTAGGACTGATCATAACAAGGAAGCTCTGGTTTGTGCACATGAGCTTGAGTTTAAGAGTACTTTGGAGTGATTGTAATACACAACTTTCACCCCCTTTTCACATTCTGTAGAGTTGTTCTTGAGACCCATAAGTAATTTTCAGAGTGATGGAAATTATCTTTTGAGTACAAGTTCCTGTTTCACACCTCAGACCAAAGTAAATTTGTCTTTGTCACACTGAAGGTTTTTCAAAGTCTAAATGTTAAACTAGGTGGATGCTAAACATTTTATGGTCTTATTGCTTGTAACACTCACTGTACAAGTATATTTGTATGTGGAGTGCAGTTTCATGATCTAGAGTAGTGTGGTTTGTTATCAGCACAAACAGTAAATGCCCTAAAAATCAGCTTCTAAACAGCTGGCAGTTGCCTTGCTGGGCTTTAGCCCCACCTCAATTTCACATGACGTCGTCTCTTTGCTCTTTTACACAGATAGCATACTTTAACTTCTCATCAAGGAAGTTGATTCAGTACCTCTCTGTGTGCTTCTGGGTCTAGGAACGTAGAGCTACCTTAAAATGGATTTTTTAAAGAGAGTCGTTCCTCCCATTCTTTCTGGAGATATGACTTTGGAGATGAGAGATAGCATGCAGGACAATTCCCCAAGGTTACTTAACATGAAGCGTCTTAGTTTGCTTTCATCAGAGAAGACAGTAGATGAGCCAGCCGGAGCCAGTTTCCATCACAGTCATGACAAGTGCAAACATCAACAACTAGGTAAAGTAGATCTGCATTACTTTGAATCCTTGCAGAAGGCATTTTAGGAAAGTAAAATGATTTTTCCAAGTATGAATTCTAGTGAGGGTGAATTTTTACACTGAAAATCAGCTTAAGTGCTAAGAGAGTTTTATAAAGTGACTATATAGTAGTCCAAATGTTTTTCAATACTAAAAGTATTAGCTTGAGTTTAGAGGAAGAGGTTAAATATTTATATATTGTAAATCAAGATAAAACTGAATAAAGTTGACAGTTTTGATACCTTTAAAAATATTTTGATGATAATTATTATTGAATACTGTTGCCAGGCAAGTGGTACAAACCTGTAATCCCAGGTTTTCAGTAGGCTGAGGTAGGAGGAAGATAGAGCAGGACCCTGTCTAAAAAAAAAAAGCCAAAAAAACCCTGAGGATATATGCAGACATTCTTGGGTTTAATCTCCAGTATTTAAAAACAAAAACAAACAACAAAAACCAACTAAAAACCTGTTATTAAAGCCTGTCCTATATAAATAAAAATGATACTGAGTTTTACCTATCACTATGGAAACTACTTAAATTCTGTTTAAGAGTATATCCATTTTTTACTCTAAAGATAGCAAAGTTTGGGTACAAATTATTATAGAGTATTGGAGAGGGTAGGAATGTCACCTAGGAATAGAGCATTTTTCTAGAGTGTGAGAATTTGGGAGTTCAACCCCCAAATAAACCCAAAACTAGAACAGAAAGGAACTCTGACTGTAACATGGTTATTTTTTAATCATAGTACTTTGTTATACAAATCGAATTTATATATACTGTAGTAACTAGCAGTTGTTTTCAAATTTCTGAATAAAAATGTTAAATATTCTCATGAGATTTTATGTTTTAGTGAGTAGAACAGTACTCATATAAATTAGTGCAATATTTACTAGAAGATTTTTTTGTAAACCTGAAATTTTGTTATGCATTATAACTGTTCTCTGTGAATATTTTAAATATTTACATGGAAACATTCATGTCCATGTTCTTCTTGGATTTTAAAGATGAGGTATAGTGTCCAAATGGTTCGCTACTTACCTTTCATTTGTTACATCATAAGCAACTTTCTGTCTCATTTAAAGCATACTCCACTGTATGGACACAGTTATTTATTTAGTAATATCTTTATTCATGAACATTTAGAGTGACTAACTTCTAATTATTAAAATAATTATGTAATTAATATTCATTTCTCTGTTGCTTTATACTTTATTTATTTATTTATTTATTTTTTGCTTTATACTTCTGGATGGTGGATTATAGTATAAATTTCTATGTGTATTTAAAACTTTGCCAAACACTATTCCCTTATCTTTAAAACATTTCTGATATTAAACTGTCTAGGGCACAATATGAGATTCTTTTTAATACTGTTTTGTCAATTTTCAACAGAATTGTATTTATGAGTAGCAGTTTTTGTATAGAAATATCAATGATGTGGAAAATGAAGGAGCTTTTATTTACTTGTTTGTTTTGTTCTTGGAGACAGCTTTTCACTATGTAGTTCACGTGGATCTTGAACTTGCCTCAGGCTCTCAAGGGTTGGGATTACAGACATGCGCCACCATGCCCAGTTTTTAAGTTTTAAAAAGAAATCTGTATTAATATATTCTGTAAGCTGATTTTAAAAATTATCTTTATGATTTTCACTCATCTGAGTGGGGAAGTGAAGGGGAGGTGGTCTAGTCCCAGTTATAATCTGGGGGGCCTGTAAGCATCATTTTGTGTTCAGTGGTGTACATAGGCATGAGTGAAAATCTGAATGTACTAGCAGGTGTAGTTATGTTTTTAAAATTCAGTTTTCCTTTCACTTTCAGTCTTGAATCATTTAGCTATATCTCAGCCCGCCTAACTGGACTAGTGTTTAAATGTAAATATGTCACACCCATTTATATGGCTCATGTATTTCTAAACTTGCTCTTTTTCTAAGATTATGGTATACTCATCTGAATGTAGAATATGTGTTACAAAGTATAATAGTGGAATCTCTTAATTTGTATTAATTTGTAAATAGTGAGGAGTTAATGACTAAGAATTTGTCTAGGTTGTATCTTTTCTAAGCAAGGTCAAACAAATCAAATAAGGGAATACTAGAGACTCTCTTTTATCTGTTGAAATTTTTGAGCCTGCAGGTTCTTTGTGAATAACTCTTACCAATTTTTCTCTTCAAAGGTAGAATTTAATTTTAGGGAATATTAAAAATTAAAGAATATGGGCATTTATGTGGAGAGATATGGTTTTAAAATATCTGTTCCTCACAAGCTTAAATATCAATGGTTTCCCTTATATGAGAAACCCAAATTATAAATTAAGAAAAAAATACAGTAAAAGATAATAGAAAGTAGGAAGATAGGTTTTCTCAGAGGGGAAGAGGATCAAGAGATGGAGGGTTGGGGAGGGAAGGAAAAGGAAATGACAAAAGAATTAAGCTCTGTCACGTATACCTACTGCCTCTACTCATGGAGAATGAACATGTACTGCAGATATTTACTAATAAAATTTTTAACATGTCTGTGCCTTAAATTACTGCTAATTGATGAAATCCTTTTTCTTGAAAGTTGAGATTTGCGGGTCGGGGAGATGACTCGGTAGAATAAGCGCTTCCCTGACAAGGGCAAGGGCCTGAGTTCAATCCCCGGTTCCGCCAAAAAAAAAAAAAAAAAAAAAAAAAGAAAAGTTGAGATTTGGTGTCACTCTAGGACAGTAAAAAAGGATAGAACCCACATGTTTCCTACAAGTAAACAGGAAACAAGATTCATTTATAGTATGGGAGTAGAGATAAAGCAGGACTTTAGCCAGAAGTCATAAAAATATAACTGGAACAGTTGCCCTAAGGGGTGTTATGGTTTCATTCATATAATGAATGAAATCGAGGATTTGGAGAGATTTCTTGTTAAATAATGGGAGAGGGAGAAGGAGAAGGAGAGGGAAAGAATGGTGTGGAGCCTCATAGGCTTGCATCTGAATCCATTTGTTCTCAGCTTTTATAATTGTTAATTCAGTCTTTAAATTTTTTCCTAAGAAATGCTATATAAGATTTTAATGTAGATGAACAAATACACTTTTGTGAGAGAGTTAAGAACAAGTCCCACTTAGAAAATGTAGAAACTTACTTTTTTTTTTTTTTTTTTGTGGTCCTGCGCTTGCCAGGTGAATGCTTATTTTACTGAGCTATCTCCGCGGCCCTGAAACCTACTTTCAAATGTAGCATTATTTGTAGGGCTAGAACTTGGAATCTGCCTGCCTCAGCTTGTCAGAGTGCTGGGATTACAGTTTTGTGCTACTGTGCCCAGCTACCAAAGTCTTTTACAACGTAGTACCAGCCGTATTACTTCAGCAGCTTTCTTGGGGCAGTTTTTATGGTTAGTTTGGTCACTTCATGAGAAGGTTCTTTTTAGACTGTGTGCCCAGGCTGCATGTGGTTTACTTTAAAAAAAAGAGAAGCATTTAACCTCAGGCATTCCTCATTTAATACCTAAGCTTTTTATTTCTGCTAGTAGATTGTTACATGAATTGGTCATTAAATGAAGAATTATATACAGACCATATGTTCATTACAATATTTAGAATGAAGAAATGATTAAAGGACACTCCAACTTGATACCTTTGCTTAATTTTTTTGGCATAATTCTTAAATGCAGTACTGTCATGTATAACAACATAAAACTACAGGTACTGTACTATACAGTATAGTTAGCAAAAATTATAGTACTGTGTAAACAAGGTGTACTGTACAAAAAAAGATACTGAGGCTCTATAAACAACATTTTCAGAACATACCTCAAAAAGAAGAAAAAAAAAGATGAGTTTTAAGTCCTAGGGGCAGATCCTGAGTTGGAACACTGCATGTTAGTTGTTAAACCGATAGGTTCCTTTCAGCTGGAACCACCATCTTCCTAGTAATTTGCCAAAATGACCAACACAAAGAGCTAGAGGAAGGGACCTGGTATACATTCTCTAGGCCTTCTAGAAAGCACAGAGTTGTTCCTTTGGTCACATACTTGCAAATCTACAAAAAAGGTGATATTGTAGACATCAAGGGAATGGGTACTGTGCAAAAAGGAAGGCCTCACAAATGCTACCGTGGCAAAACAGGAAGAGTCTGCAGTGTTACCCATTGCTGTTGGCATTGTTGTAAACAAGCAAGTTAAAGGGAAGATACTTGCCAAGAGGATTAATGTGGGTATTGAGCATATTAATCACTCAAAGAGTCTCTATAGCTTCCCAAAGTGTGTCATATAAAATAATCAGAAAAAGAAGGAAGGGAAAGAGAAAGATACCTGGATTCAGCTGACTATTCATCAGCCCAGAGAAGTGCACTTTGTGAGGATCAATGGGAAGGAGTCTGACTTGTTGGAACATAGTCCCTACAAATTCATGGCATAAGCTGGGGATGTAGCTTTGTCACTCAGCACCTAAGTGCTACGAAGTGTTTTTGTTCCTACTTAGAAATAAAAGAAATCATCCTGCGTAAGGATGGTTTTCTTGGTTAAACAGGTGTTTGGTGCCTTTTTACCTCAGAAACATACTTGGAACAAATTTTCACAGTACCTAGTAATTGTGTCCAGTCTTTACTCCTAAGTGTTTTTCTCACTGAAAAATATTCCTGAGGTATTATGTAGGAGTGTATACAGTTTGTGTCTTTTTTTTTTTTTTTTCCCCTGCAGAACTGGGGATTGAACTCAGGCCCTTGCACTTGTCAGGGAAGCGCTTATTCTACTGAGCCATTTCCCCGGCCCTTGTAGGAGTATAGACAAATGTCCAAATATTTATGAAGTATTTATATTGACTTGAAGATCCTGTAAATCACCATGGGGAAAAGATGTGTCGAAATAAATGGAAGTCACTTCAGTTAAATAAATGGAAGTCCATTTCAGCTAGATAAATTGTTTAAAGAAAAAAAAAATGACAGACACATGCTACATGACAATGTTGTGGTCAGTGACACACTACCTATGTGGTGGTCCCATAAGCTCATATCACTTAATGATGTCATAGCCACCATCATTCCTGTATATACGTACATTCTGTGACACCTGCACAGGGGCACAGTCACTTCATGAGACATTTCTCAGGATCACCGTCCTTAAGCAGTGCAGAACTATATTACAGTTCTTCCAACCAATTGATCTTTAGCCACTGCTCCAAGGTGCCTCTCTCAGTTGCTCCTGATGCTTTAGTCCTCCTATTCCACCCATAATCCTCTTAGAGTAGCCCAGATTTGTGAGCCAAAGGGCAGAACCTGCCCAGGACCCAGGTCCACGCAGAGCTTCTGGAGCTCTGCCTCCTCAGGCTCCACAGCAGCCTGGTGGTGTGCTGTTCCAATCGCCAGTGCTGCTCTCTTACCCAACAAGCAACAAAGGAGGCCTTCAATCTAAGGTTAAATAATTGAGGCAAAAGAGAAGAAGAAAAGATTGTATTAAAAAAATATTAGTTGAAAATTCTGAAATAATAAAAGTACCCAAAGATGAATAAGACAATAAAAATATGTATATGAGAAGATAGTAGCAGGGTGTGGCAGTGCACACTTGTAGTTCCAGTAACTCTGGAGCCTTGGTAGAAGGATTGTTTGAGTTCAGTAGTTTGAAACTAGCTTGGGCAGCACCGCAAGACCTGGTCTCAAAGAATGAAAAGTGAAACAACCCAGAAATCAGAAGAAGAGATACGGAATAAAATGTGGTTAAAAAAACAGCAGAAGAATTAAGTAATGCTAAATTTAAGTTTAAAATGTAACTGAAAGTATCTACTAGAAATATTAAACCAAAATAAGATGTACTATACAGGGAATTCAGGAAGTAATGCACCAGTCCAAGGATGAGCTCCACCCAGGTTCAAATAGTGGCCTGCGGGTCGAAGCAACTATAGATCGCTATAACTTCTAATTCTGTCAGCTTCCTGAAACAGGAATTCTGCAGGAGTGGATGTGTTTCATGGAAAGTCCTTCAGGCAGATAGTTTCCTTTCCCTTGTCACACAAGTTGAACTTTTTCTTTGTCAGAAATCTCATTTTCTATTAGCCTCTATTATTCCACTAAATATAAATGTACTGCTTCTTGAGTTCTTTGAGGACTGAGTTGGTCTGACTTACTTGGGTAGCCCCAGATAGTGACAGGAAGCAGCCAGTAATGTTTATTGATAAAAATTTGAGTCTTCTGGCCTTTGATTCTTGTCTTTTATATGTCAGAGCAAGTGTTTTACTTGTTAGCAAGAGCTGCTGTCATGTTTAGTTGCCATATGTAGCCCAGTAATTTTTTTTTTCTTCAAAACCATCTAGCAAAACCAACCTTCTATTAGCCTCAAGCAAAAAGACCTTGCTAATTGAGTAGCAGTGACCTCGAGCAGCGCTCAGCAGACCTGCCTGTAAAGGGCTGGAAGGGAAATCCTTTGGGCTTTGTGGATCACTGGTCTCCATCACCAGTACAGCGCTCAGCTCTGGCTTCTTGGAGCAGGACAAACAGATCAGGGCCCAGATCTGCGGATCCAAGTCAGAGGACGGCAGGGGTGTGGTGGTGCACACATGTCATTCCTGTTCCTCAGGAGGCTGTTCGAGCTGAGGCGATTGAGGCCCAGCTGGGCAGCCCGGCAAGACCTGGGCTCACAAAAGGAAAGAATAATAATAAACCCCCTGGGGCCGGGGAGATGGCTCAGTAGAATAAGCACTTGCCTGGCAAGCACAAGGGTCTGAGTTCAATACCTGGTTCTGCAAAAAAAAAAAAAAAAAAACCAAAACCCAAAGCTCAGATGCTAAAGAAAATGATGCTTAAGATAGACTATGGAAAAGAATTTTGCTAACATCAGAGAGCTACATGTGGGTAATTTACCAGGGAAACAGGAACTGGAAATTTTCAAGAAGTGGTCAAATATCAAACTTATTTGTGTTTTCTATAATTTCCCTTGGAATAGTGTTTTATATGAGCTAGGTGCTCAGTAAATGTCAATTTGATTTGGGATCAAACTATGTTATTTATCCACCTAGGGCTACAGTTGTGTCATAGAAAATATGAGAGATTATGATAAGTGACCATAAAGTCTCAATAGTTTAAAAAAAAAAAAACCCTTGTGATCCTGTGACTGTTTTTGATGGCCAGATGATTTTTTTTTTTTAAAGATAACAACTTTAATGTGTCTTGCCACATTTCTTTTATGCCTTTAGTATTCTTGGGTGGAGTTCTAAAGTGATAGCTTTTATTAATCATTTTGTTTTATGAACCTTTTCAATGGAACTTATTGTCTACTAGGCTATAACTATACCTTCCATCCAACCTATCCCATCGTGTCACGTATATAGATAAATACATATTTTTAGCATTTCTTAAAGCGTACAATTTATTGAGCCCACCCCTGTCTCTCTGTCTCTCTGTCTCTGTCTCTCT
>NW_004524595.1:16738881-16744330 GCF_000260255.1 Octodon degus | reverse complement strand
ATCGAACCGCAGTCCCTGTGCTTTGCCAAGCTTGTTCCAAGTAGGTGCTTTAGACCACTGAGCCATCTCTCCAGCCCCTCTCTCACTTTTTTAAACTTTTCTCTTTTTTAACATTAGCCAGGGATATAGGTCAGTGGCATAAGCGCCTGCCTGGCGAGTTCAAATGTCCTGAGTTTGATCCCCGGTATGGAGAAAAAAAAAAAAA
This sequence comes from Octodon degus, assembly GCF_000260255.1. Lineage (NCBI taxonomy): Eukaryota > Metazoa > Chordata > Mammalia > Rodentia > Octodontidae > Octodon > Octodon degus. Next base: position 16,744,125 of record NW_004524595.1, on the reverse strand, counting down.
AGCTATGGAGTTAACCCAGACAATCTCAGATGATTCTTTATAGATAGATGTCAGGCAACATGAAGATTAATGCATTTACTTCTTTTTCCCCTATTTACCTTTCAAACTTTGTTTTCCTAATTCTTTAACAAAGCCAACAGTCCATCACTGACTTTTTAAAGCAGTAGTACAAAACAATATTACAGATGTAATTATACTTTATGTAAATTGTTGCTGGATTTTCTTTTGATAGGGACTTGTTTCTAAAGAGTAATTTAAGGTTCAGTAGGTCCTTGCTGACCTCTTACACTATCCTCAAGAGAACGTATAAGCTGGTATATATTTCTAGTCTACTTGATGAAGAAACTTCAAAAATGTAAAGGAATATAAAAATGTCTCCATATTTCTTAAGCTTTTGGCTTTTCCATTCTCCACTTTAAGGACATTCTAGTCCTGATGTGTTTTAAAGTTATTCTTCTTACATTTTTATGTGCTTAGGAATCACTTAGGGAATCCTATTTATTTATTTATTTATTTATTTTTAAATTTAGTACAGGGCCTACAGGGTCTCACCTATGTAGGTCAGACTCGTAGTGATCCTCCTGTTGACAGCCTTCCAAGTGCTGGGATTACAGGCTTGTGCCACCACCCCAATCTCAGGGAATCCTGTTTAAAAATGGATCTTATTTACTAGGTGTAGCATAAAACTTTAATGAGTATTGGGATTATGAAATTTGGTGCTTCTGAATTACATTTAATATAGTGCACTGTGATTGAAGTTAACCCTGCATAAATATTTTTCTGTGTCTTGTATTTGCCTGTTTAGTAGTATTGGACAACTTCATTTTTTTGTTTTTTTCTAACTGTTCTATTAGTCTCCTTCCTAAGTGTAATTTTTGTGTGTACATTTGATTGTCTCTGCATTTTGGATTCTTCCTTTAGATTCTTCCTTTTATGCCTTATTATAGACTTTCAGAATCAGCCCCTGGTTTAAAAATAGGAGTTAATGCCAGAGACACCTGTAATGATAAAAACCCTAGTTGATTGAAAATCTGGTATACTACTGACAATTTAGGCAAGAACAGAATATAGTGCGAGTGTTGGCCAAAGGTGTTGTGAGCCTGTGCTTTGGAGGGAGCACTTGGGAGAAGAGGCAGCGCCAGGCATCTGTGTGGCCCTGTGGTTGGGCTGCACATAGCTGCCTTGGCAGGGAGGTGCACAGCGCTACTTCCTGCTTCAGACAGCCCCGCTGTTGACACTGCTGTGTTCACCCTGTTTAGCGTACATAGAATTTTATTTATTCTTCCCAGTAAGAATGATTGTGATGTGGATCCACTTTTCTGCTAGAAACAACTATGAATCATATAGGCAGTGAAGTTATGTTAATATTAATAATTCTAGTTTATTTTGGGGCAGCAAGTATACACATTGATTTTGTTATAAATATGCAAATCTTATAACGAGAGGTTTTAAAAAGTAGAAATCCTAAAATGTGGATTTTGTTAACATTATCTTCAAAAGTTAAGGTTTTTTTTTTTTTTGCAGAACCGGGGATTGAACTCAGGACCCTGCACTTGCCAGGCAAGCGCTTATTCTACTGAGCTATCTCCCTGGCTCCAAAAGTTATGGTTTTGAGCAACTAAAAGTGTCTGTCTTAAACAAAAAGTTTCTGTCTATAAAGTTTTAAGGATATCAAGAGTTTCAAATATATTCAGAAAAGAATTTTGTTTCAATAAGTAATATCTTTGCATTGTGACAGTTGATAGCTAAATGGTTTGGTTTGTGAGGGCAAAGAAGAAAGTATGATTATAGGTTTTGGACTATTTCATTGATAGCAAAGGAAGCAATTTCTTTTTAATGTGTGAAAAATAAAAAAAAAATGAACTAAAATCAAAAGCTGGGAACAAGTTGGGCTATTAAATACTCATGTCAGGACATAATGGTAATTGTACTTTATTGCATACACAAGTGATATAATTGCTGTGAATCCACATAAGTGACCACTCCCCAAATGCCAAAGCATTAGTTAGATGCTTCTTTACTGGTTTATGTTGCTAACTGGGGAGTGTAATACTTTTGGATATGGCCTGAAACTTTTCTCTTCAGCACTCTAGGCATAATTTAAGTCCGGCTGCTTTAGAACAGATTCCCCTCATAATGCAGTAGTTCACTTTATTTGCCGTTCAGACTACTTTATGTATTTGAGTTCTTATCTATTTTATTTTTCATCTGTTCAGCTGAATATATTAATTTGTGGTTATTGTGCACTTGCAAATACCTTCTTCCCAACCCCATGAATGAAGACGACACGTTGAGGGCTTTGAAGGACTGGCGCGTGCTTATTCCCTGCTGCCTCTCTGTGCCCTTTGCCTCCTGTCCTGGCATCCCTTTGTACAGTGATGGCAAACCTCGAGAGACACAGTCCAGGCTGTAGCCCAAGACCCACTTATTTATCGTGAAGTGCCAACACTGCAGTGAAACCTGAGTACTGAGCTTTTCCTTTGGAAAAAACAGCTCGTACATTAATATCTTTTGTCTTAAAAGAAGAAACAAAAAACCCATGTGCTATAGGTTTGTTACCATTCCCCCAGTTGTTTTGACTTACATAGCCAAGACTCTTCCTGTCACCTACATCTTCTTTTCCACCAGCCTTTTCCTAGTCCCCCAGCCTGGGAGCACTTTGAATACTTAAGCTTGTGTTCTGATGCTATTAGTCACCATGTGTGTTAAGCTGTAACTAGTAGGGGAAAATTGGGGTCTGCTCCCTCACCCCCCTTGCTATGATCTTTTGTGCTTTTTTAAAGTTGCTGTCTCATTCCTTAGTTTCCTTTGACCCGCACCCAGTACCTTCTCTACCTGACTGTCATGTGGCCCTTCTGGTCTCATTCCTGCTTAGAGCCCTTCTCTGCCATTCTTTTCTCTACTTCATTGTTTCTTGGAATCTGTGAGTATTTGAGGGTCTTTGAGACACCCCATACCCTAGCTAAGTGGAAGAGTCTCAAGTGGAGGACTAGGACGCTCTGAACCTGATCAGTTAGAATTTCTTGTTTTCCTGCTTGGGGTCAAGCATAAAGACCCATTCATTCTTGAGAAGAACGGCTAGTTCTGAAGAGATTTAGATTTGGTTTTGTTCCCAGAGTAGTGTGTTCAGACCATTCTGTCTTAGTGGGGTTCCTGTGGATTCATGTAAGTCCTTCACACCATTTAATCATAATTTGTAATTTTGTGTGGGCTTGTTTATATGAGATGTTTCTCTACCTTTTTCTCTCTTCCGTATACACAACACATTTTTTATCTCCATCATTTGGATTCCAACCTTGCCAAAGGCATAAGGATCTGTGTTATTTACTAAGTTATCCTACGATGTTCTGATCTTTTGTATTGTGGTTATTGATATGGCTGGGTTTGAATCCATCTTGCTGTTTGTATCTCATTTTCTCCATCTGTTTTGTTTCTCCTTTCCCTTTCTTTTCCTCCCTTCTCCTTTCCTCCCCTCCTCTTCCCTTCCCTCCCTCCCTTTCCTTTCCCATTTTTAGATTAGTTGTTTATTTTTTAATATTCTGTTCTGTAATTGGCTTATTACATCTCTCTCTCTGAAGAATATTTCTTGGTTTATAAAATGTCACAGCTTCTCAATAATAGTGTAAGAGCATGATACCTTATATCTGGGTTCATCTTCTGTGTTATTTTCATAGTTATATTTTATTTCTGTATTTTTTTAATTAATTTTTTTGTTTGTTTTATCAAATAGGGTCTTATTAGATAGTCCAGGCCAGTCTCGAGCTCACTATATAGCTCAAAGTGTCCCCAAACTCATGATTCGTTTGCCTCAGCCTCCCCAGGGCTGGATTACAGGTGTATAAGTGTGCACTAGTACACTCAATTTCTACATGTAGTGTAAACTGAAAAGTACACTGTTAACTATTTTTGCTTTTGTTCATTAACCTACCTAGCTTTCTGTTTCCCTCTGTCTCTTTTTTTTTTTTTTTTTTTTTGTGGGACTGAGGATTAAACTTAGGACCCTGTGCTCGCCAGGCAAGCGCTTATTTTACCGAGCTATCTCCCTGGTCCCATGACTTGTCTGTCTCTGTCTCTGTCTCTGTCTCTGTCTCTGTCTCTGTCTCTGTCTCTATCTCCATCTCTCTGTCTGTGTCTCCATCTCCCTCACTGTCTCCATCTCTGTTTCTCTGTGATGGGGATCTGGGGATTAACCCCCAGGGCCTTATGAATGCAAGGCAAGTGCTCTATCACTAAGCTACATCTCTACAGTGTAAATTAACTTTTTTTCTTTTGAGACAAAGTCTCACTATGTAGTTCAGGCTGCTTTTTAACTATGTAGCCTAGGCTGACCTCAAATTCACATCAATCCTTCTGCCTCAGCCTCCCAAGTTCTAGGATTATAGTCACCATGCCTGGCTTATAAATTAATTTTATTCTTTTCTTTTTTGATTGATTGAGACAGTGTCTCACTATGTACTTGGGGCTGACCTTGAACTTTCGGCAATCTTCCTGCCTCAGCCTCTTGAGTGATGGAACTACAGAAGTGTACCTCTATGGCTGGCTTTGTAAATTAACTTTTAAGAACACTTGAAATGAAAAATACTGACACTATTCATTAGATTGTGTGGATTCATGTTTTCATCTTTTATGGTTTTCTTTCCACTTGAAGAACTCACTTTAGTATGTTTTTGTGGTGCAGGTCTGCTGGTGAGAAATTCTTTCAGCTCTTGTCAGCTTCCTAAAAGTCTTTATTTTTCTTTTTGTGAAAGTTATTTTCACTGGATATAAAATTCTAGGTTAGTAGTTTTATATTTTAAGCTTTTCAGTGATGTCGTTCCAACTTCTGCCTTACATATTTCAGATGAGAGATCTTTGTTCCTTGTAAGTAATCATTTTTTGGACTTCTTTTATGCTTTTTTTTTTTTTTTAATCCTGGGGATTTAGTAATTTATTATGTGCCTTAGCATGAGTGCATACAGGTACACATGTGTTCTTGAGATTTTTAGATCTATAGGTTAATAGCCAAGCATTTTTAGAAGATTTTATTATTTCCTTTTATGCAATATTTTCTGTTCACTCCATCTGAGACTTTAGTTCTACATGTGAGACCCAATGACATTCAGCGAGTCATTAAGACTGTTCTTTATTTTATTTTATTTTTTAATTTTTATTTGTGTGTGTGTGTGTGTGTGTGTGTGTGTGTGTGTGTGGCCAGCTCAGCCCACCAGGGGGCGGGGCTGGCTGGCATGTGGTGCTGGGGGATTG
>NW_004524595.1:16721299-16733341 GCF_000260255.1 Octodon degus | reverse complement strand
GTGCTGTGCTGGCCTTGCCCCTGGGGTCCCCTGAGACAGAGATGGAGACTGGGAGTGGTGACACATGCCTGTAATATCAGCCTTGGGAGGCTGGTAAAGAGAGGATCACCATGAGTCTGATCTGTGTAGTGAGACCCTGTAGACCCCGTACTAATTACACTGAAAACAAAACAAAGCAAAACAAAACACCAAGAATATGCCATCACGTGGGGTGTGGTGGCACACACCTGTAATCCCAGCATTCAGAGGCTGAGGCAAGAGGGATTACTGTGAATTTGAGGCCAGCTTGAACTACATAGCAAGGCCCTGTCTCAGAAAAAGGAAAGACTATGCCATCAAGTAACTTCTTGTGATTTTTAAAAAAAATGAAGATACTAAAAATATGTATATGATACAATTTTGAAAATATGAATTCATAAAAATAATGAAATAGCTGATGTTTGGTCTTTAGGTAAACTCGCAGTAGGTTTAGGCTGTGTCTTGTTTTCTGAAGTTATTTGGCAGTTTAAAGATATAGTGCTCATTTGCAGAATATGCTGGTATCATTTGTTTAATTTAAAAACAAGATTAGTCATTGAGGGATTGAGGAAGAAATTGGAACACAGTGGAACTCTTCTGTGATCTTGCAAAAGGATTGTTGGCTATGTTTATAGTTTTCTTACTTAGTATTTTAAGGATTTGCATAATAAAAGTTTGAGAAGAGTTAGAAAGGAGATACTCCATTAGCCTTTGCTGTGATGTGTACGATAAGTAGTTGAAATAATACTCTTGAACCAGGCTCTGCCTGTATGGATGAATTGGATCATTTTACATATAAATGGAAAATGCCATTTTTCACTTCATTGGGGTAGAAAGAACATGACAAGATATTTAGGTGTATGTCTACCATCTTGTCTTTGGTTCAGTCTGAGCCTTGGCATTTGTTAGTATAGTTTGTTTGAGTCTACCTTATTTTCTGAATTTTTACACTCATTTAATGAGGAGAAGATTGTGCTTGAAAGTACTTTGGATGGTGTTATGGTTTGTGTCTCGTTGTCCCCCCAAAGTGTCACGCACTCATAGGGCACCTTCTGGAGTTTGTAATTGATTCTTGATCCAATGTTGGGATTATTGGTGAGTGCCCTGGGGCATATACTCTGTATTACAGTGTAGGGAGGGGAGAGGGGCTAGCTAGCTGCCAAAGCTCCTGCCACTCCCTTTGTTCTCTTAGCCCTTTGCCACACCTTGAAGGGCTGCCCTGTGCTATCCTGTGCCACTGCCTTGAAGCCAGCTGAGTACAGACTGAAACCTCCGCTAACTGTGAACTCAGGGAACCTTTCCTTCCTTCATTTTGGGTGGCAGGTATTTGTCCCAGCAACGAGAGAAGAGTAACTGAGACAGATGATCTTCAGAAAGAAAAACTATGAAACTCAAGAGCTTGTTGACATACTTTGTTGCTATGTAAGAATGAATTGGATTAGGTAGGGCTTTGGGACTCCAGAATGTCCTTCATCCATTTCACATCCAAAGACATTTGTGTACCTTTATTCCAGGAGAAAGCCTGGCTTAAAGTGATCCTGAGATGTCTCTGAAGAAGAAGCTATATCCAGAAAAGAAGGTTGTGGGGGTAGGATTCTGTGTATTGCTGGTATGGTGTTATCTATTGAGTCTGTCTAGAAGTGGGAATGGCCTATATTTATACCAGATTTCTTGGACTGCTTGGAAAAACACAATTTCAAAGACTCCCCACCTCTACTCCATACCACTGCAACTGAGTATTTCTTAATGACTGTGGTTATCTTTTTCCCCTTAAATATGTAGTCCTTATGCATGAAAGTATGTTAGTTTGTCTTCTAACAGCGGTGCCTCACCATTTAGTAGTGAATAGATTTATTCAATGATGATTTTAGTTACTGCAGTTACTTATTCTTAGTTGTACCTAAAGGACACAGTATTACAAATGGTTTGGTACCAATGTACTGTTGACTCTTAAGTACATGCCCCAGTCACCTCCAGGATGGCAGTAGACAGAAGTCAGAACATTTTTTGTTGGTGTTGATATTGGCAAAATCAATTATTTGTCTGATTTGATTGTGAATATTTCTGAAAATTATTTTGAAGACAGGCTTTTAGCAGTGTCTTATTTTTATTTTAAATAATTGCTGCAGAATAAAGTTTTGCAAATATGTATTTAGGTAGAGGAATTCTCACTGCTTCCTGATATTAGAGTCTTTTTTTTTTTTTTTTTTTCAAAGTTAGAGTCTTAAGATTTTGGGGGAACTAGGTATTGTATTGGGAATAGAAAACCCTATTGTTAAAAACAATCCCATTATTCCGATAGAGTTACCTCCTTTGAATAAGTTGCTTGCAGAAGGAAAGAACTTTGCCTGAGCTGAGCACTTTTTGGAGACTGATAGAGGCTCGGCCAGTGTTCATGACATCATTTTTGCATTCCATTAGCCAGCGTTATCACCAGCGGGTGAGGGAGCTGGTGGACTCTGTATCATTGTAAGCATGCTGAGAAAAATCTCTGCTTACTGCCAGGGGGTGGAGAAAATTTACTACTGAAAGGCCCGGAGAAACTGACAATGGAGTGGAAGAAATAACACTGATATTTTTTGAGGGGTGGGGGTCAGCTACTAAAGGAAGAGATTTAAAGATCTCAGGCTAGATTCCCATTTGTTTAAATTTTCATTTCTAAGGTCCATAGCTAGTGAGAAAAGTTGGCATCCAAGGGCAGAGCCTGTACCCTTGCCTGTCTACTTGCAGTAGTGAGGACAGTGAGAGCAGCCGGAGGCTCTGCTCCTCAGAGCTGATCACAAGAACATAAACAGAGGCTAATTTTGGCCATGTGTAGGTCTGCATAAAGAAAGGTGAGGGTGTCCTTCAGGGTACTTACAATAAACTTGTAAGCCTTTATTCAACTGGAGCATTCATCTGCATTCAGCAGTGCTTCCACTATAGCTGTGCGTCACTGGGAACTGCATGGTAATGAAGCCAGGCATCCAGGGCCAAAACTCCACTGCCTGTGAGAGCGGACAGCGGCTCGGAGAGATAGAGCCACAGAACTGCTGCTGCTGCTGCCGCTGCTGCTGCTACCGTCACCGCAGCTGCTGCTGTTGCAGCCGGCCGAGACACAATGTTGAGTCTACAGGATTCTGTGTTTTTTGAAATTAGCATAAAGTCCTTGTTAAAGTCTTGGAGCAGCAGCTGTAAGTACATGTTCCTGAACGGGAGGAATGCTGAGGTGTGACTATCATTGCCATTCCTTGCATGCTGCCGCTTTAGACCCGTCCAGATGGAATGAAGGCTGTTGCAAACGGCATGAAGAATATGTTCTTGAATAGACATCAGAAGACAGATAGAAAGGCTCAGTGTGGACACGTTGGGCAGCTGCGTATTGGTGGTCAGATTTTCTGTGATAGAAAATTACCAGCTGTGATTTTCTTACTAATTTATGTTATTCTGGCAGAGTTTCTCGTAATTGGTAAAAAATGAGGGGAAAAAAAGATGACAAATAGATTGGAATTTCTGCAGGGCTATCAGATCCCAATAGTGTTCCACAGTTCTTTTAGTATAAAATATATATTTGAAGTAATATCTGCTACCTTAGGAATCAGGTAATTTAATATAATGATGATAACTTTCTCCTATTTTTTTTTTTTCTCCTATTCTTTTAACTGAAGTTACAATGAGGTGTTTTTTTTTTTTTTTTTGTCTTTTTGAGACAGGGTCACTATGTAATTCACACTGGCTTTGAAATCACTTTGTAACCCAGGCTGGCCTCAAACTTGCAGCGATCCTGCCTCAGTCTCCCAAGTGCTAGGATCACAGGCATGTGCCACCACACCTGGCTATAGTGAATAATTTTTACATGTAGTGAATTTTCTGATAAAAAGCACTTAGGACAATATACTTAAATTTCAAAGTTCAGTTAAATCAATAGAACTAATATTGTTGAGTTATTATCCTGCCCATCACTCCCTTCCCAATATGTGGATTTGGAGTCATTATTGATTTATTCAGTGTTTCCATTAATTTCCAATGGAACTTTCTCTGAAGATCTCAAAACACTTACAAAAAATATTTATCACCACAGTCTGTTTACCTTTTTGCCAGAATTACCATAATAATATATTAATGAATCAAGCAAACTCAATTTTTGTTTTGCTTGTTTCCCCCCAAAAAAACTGAAGTACAGAGAAATGATGACTTTTCCAAGGTCATGTGGTGACAAAGAACTGGGAGTAGGACCCGGTTGTTCTTGCTCCCAACTGTGCTTCTTGTGCTTGAGAAAAGTAATAAATAAAATATGAGAGAGAGAATTTAAATGTTTTTCAGCTTAACTCTATGAAAATGTTTATTTAGCACAGTTTTGTTTTATAAGCAAATAATATAAAAGACTAAATGTTTACGTGAAGAAAAACTTAAGATAAGGCCTTATTGAATATAATTTTAGACTTATGTAATACTAAATGTGCTTCATTTATAATCTGTATTACTTTGATTTTTAATCTTTAGTTCTTCCATGTGGGAATATTATCGTGCCACATGGCAGAAAATTATGTTTTAGGAAAGTTTCTTAGCATACATAGTTAAAATATTGAGAATTATTTTTATTGACTAACTGAAGTTACTAGTTAAAGGAAGCTAGCAATATACACTATAATTTTGCTAAAATAAAGTTACTAAATTTGCTCTCATTTCCTTCCCTGTCCTTCTGTCCTCACCTGTACTTTTTTATAGTAAAATAGTAAGACTCTTACATAGTGAGACTAAAGCTCTAATGAACAGGTTTTTATGAAAGAATCTGTTCTATCTTAGCAGCTTGTCATGGAAAGTTTTGGTTTGTTTAGGTACTTATGAATTCTGTAGTTACAGTTTTGTGATGATTTAAATATTTCTACATGTCCTTGCGTGGGCCTTATAACTAGCCACAGCCGAATCTCGTGTAATCAGATCCCTGAATTCAGCAGTGAAACAAAAACAGATGTTTGTGAAGTCTTCAGTTTTAGCCATTAATGCACTGAGGTAGTCTGTGGGTATCCCGTTGCCCTCAGGCATTCATGAGATATGTGTATATATACCTTGAAGATTTTTTATAATTCTAAAGTAGTAGATTGATCTTGAAAAGCCAATGTTAGTAAGGCTATAACCATGTCTGTCCTAGCCCTAGACAATGGGAGAATGTTTTTATTTTACCAGCATCTGTGAATGTCTTTTAAAGATTTGTTTAATCCTATTGAATTAGAGAATGGGGGAGGTATATTAAAATATTAAGCCCCTAAAAAAGATGGCAATTAGTTATCTCTTTGTAAGGATGTTTTTGTTACATCAACAACTTTTGAGTTAACTAGCATTTATTGAACAAAATCTGAGATATCATCTTTGCTTGTGGTCTGTGAGCTTATTCAGAGAGATAAAGTATACCTGAAAGGTGATAGGAAGTTAAAGGAGAGCTGACACATATGCATTATTACTTACCAGATGACTGTTACACATAAAGAGAAGCAAGCACAGAGAGAAGGAATCACATCAGATACAAGATTCAGAGGGGAGTTAGAGGGAAAGGGATTTTTTGAGTTTAGTTTTGCTCAAACCAAATGGTAGGACGTTCCCATGATGGTAGATAGTACCAATATCCAGGTTGCCTGAGCCAGAAGCCAGGGCTTGGTCAGTTCTTTCAGTTCAGCTAAACAGAACTCTCCATTCCACCTCCAAAGTTTCCTTATTCTCTCCTATCTTTGGTTGCCATACCTACTTGCTTAGTTTGGAGCCTTTCTTCATGATCATCTGGATTATTGCTATTATGTCCTTTTGTAACATTTGCGCCTTCCAGTTACTGCTGAGGTTTCCTTTTAAACTCCCAGCCTTACTGTCCCCTGCCACTCCTTTCTTCAGTCTTTCTAGTCCCTCTGAAAGAAACCTTTTCCTTCCTGTAACCCTTGGTTATTTTGTCCTTTTCTTCTTGCCACACTTACTCCAGTTGTGGAGCATGCTAGGCCTTCATATTTGCTTCTTTCTTTCCCTGTTACATATTTCCAGCCTTTGTCTGCTGCACAAGGAGTTATTTTGCATCTCTAAGACTCATCCTTCCAGTCAGATGGTTATTGTTTGATCTGTTCTCTGCTTCACTGTGAACATGTCATTCATTGCTTGCATTATCCTCAAGTGTAAGCTCCTTGAGGGAATAGGTTGATTGTCCTTTGCTCTTCTCTGTATACTTAGTGGTTGTTTAACTTTAGGATGCATGCAGGCAGACTAAGATATCAGGGATGCAGTGATTTTTGTTGGAATGAATATATAGAAAAGATTCTAAAAGGGCAAATATATGACCCTTTTCATTTGATTACTAATATACTTATGATGTCTCTCGAGGAAATAATTCCTGAAGCAAGAATACATAAAAGGATACTTTAGTGATTTAAATCTTTTTTCCATTAAATTCCACTTAGAGAATTTCTTGGGAAGAACAAGGAAAAGTCTGATTAATAGTTTTTTATAAAGAAGGTAATGGAAATATTTTTGTTAAATAACTTATGTGTAGTACTACAAATGTTACCTCCTACCCTCCTGAAGAAAAAATGGAAAATTTTAGGGTTTTGTTGTTGAACTTATTTATTTATTTATTTTTCCTTAGAAATTGTTTTATTTTTCATCAGCTTCATTCCCACTTTGCTGAAGCGTCGGCATGAACTTATCTTAACAGCAGTGTGTATTATGATGGTCCTTTATCATTAATTATAATGATGTTCCTTGTTTATAAGATGCATTTGCATGATTTGTATTAATGTTAGATCCTACTTTTTATATTACTCACCCGAGGCGCTTTGAGTTCAGGGCCTGCTTAGCTGGCGGAATGTTGATGCACTGCTGCTGAAGTTTGATTATCACTGAGCTTATTTCTTTCAGTCACAACAATGAAGTGACATTCATATGGCCTAAATTCAGGATTTTGTCTTTGCGCCAACAGTTTTAGGCATTGCTTCTTTTAAAAATTGAATCAGGAACATTCTGTTAAACCAGCTGTGTAGTGAGGATGTTATCATTTAAAGGTTGGCTTAGTTCCCTAAAATTGGTAAGACAAAGCAAAATTCAGTACTGAGATCTGCCCAGTTGCTAGCTACAGTGTTAATTAAGGCCACAGATGCATGTGCTTTCCACATAATACCTCTAGCAAACAATTCATGGAATTTATTTTGCTTATATAATTTTACATGACAGCTAACATTTCAGAAGATATCACAGTGATAGTATACACCAATTGACCAGTTTTAAGTACAGTTCTGTAAGTTAAAATGTTAATAAGATATGCTAACTTGAGGAACTAAATTTGCACAGATTAGGTGGGTTGTTGCACAATGGAAAAGTCCTCAATTTTTTTTTAAATTTTTTATGTATTTGGTACTGAGACTCATAGCAATCCTCCTGTTTTCAGCCTCCCCAGCCCTGGGATTACAGGTGGGCACCACCCTGCCCAGACTGTCCTCAGTAGTTTTTAATACCTCAAGATGTTTTTCCTGGATTGCAAAAAAATAGTAGAGCCAGTACCCACACTCAGCAAAAACAGTATGTCATCTGAGTTACAGCCATATTCTTTCATTTGATTGAAATAAAATTCAGTATTTACTTTGGGGGACTTACGGACCTGATGCTGTGTCAAGTACTGTGTACGCGCACGGCTTTGTGTATGCACTCACATTATCTGCACATGCGTCCACTAAATCTCATGTAATCATGAAAATCTGATAAGTGTTATCTCTATTTCTAAGAACAGCTTTATGGCGATGCAGTTCACACACAATTTGAGCACTGCGACCAGAATTTGGAAAGAATAAAGTTTATGAACTGAGGTACCCCTGCACTATAACATTCATCTTGTTTAGGTGTTTGGTTTGCTAGTTCCTAGTGGATCGAAAAAGTTGTACAACTATCACTGTTATATAGAACATTTTTGTCACCCTGTAAGGAATCCCCATGTACATTAATCTGTCACCATGGCTCTGCCTGCTCTAGATAACTATACTTCATATGAATATTATCATACATTAGGTGTTCTTTTGTAACTTTTCCATATTATACTTCTAAGGTTTATGCACAGTGTAGCATGATCAGGGTTTTCATCACTTTTTATGATTGAATAATGTTCCTCTGCATGAAGATACATTTTATTTATTCATCAATGGACAATTTCTGTTTTTGTAGTGTACTAAATTGGGGCACAGCTAAGCTAAGGAGCTCTGTGAATACCTCTGACTGCCTTTAAACCCACATACCCAGGCTCTTTAACCAGCTTCCTTTAACTGTTCATGTTTTAGGAAGGACTATTGTCTTGGTTTTCTCTCATTGCTGAGGCAAAATACCCAACACCCAGAATTAAGGAAGGAAAGGTTTATTTAGCTCACAGTTTGTGGAGGTTTCAGTCTGTACTCGGCACGCTCCAAGGCTGAAGGGCATGTGGCAGACGGCAGCAGTTCATGGCAGCAAAACAGCAAGAGTGAAAAGGGAGCAGCAGCAGAAAGTCTCTTTCCCTTCCTTATGTTGCATTCAGGTTACTTGTCCCAGGGTAGGTGTAGCACTCACACCTATAATCACAGCACTAGACCACAAGTCAAATCACAAACTCTAGAAGTTGCCCTATGCCTGCATGAGGCTTTGAGGGGACATCTAGACACAAACCATAGCATTCTGCCCCTGGCCCTCCAAGGACTCTATTCATCCCTTTATGTAAAAGACATTTTAATCTATCTCTAAGAGTTGCCAAAGTCTTCACAGTTTTAGCACTGATGAAAACTCCAAGTCCCATGTCTTCTCCCAGATCTAAGGCAAACTCCTAGTTGTGAGCCTCTGTACAAATGAAAACTTAAAACACTTCCAACAAGATAAACATTACCATTCCAAAAGGTACAGACAAGGGGATACAAAGTGTACGGACCAAAGCATGTCTGAAGTGCAGCAGGGCAAACATTAAGCCCTGTAGTTCCATGTGGAACATCCAAAGCAACCTGTGATAAATTATGAGCTCTAAAGGCCTATGTGGCTGTGCTCCTATGGCACTTCTGGTGGTTGTAGCTCCCATGGCTTCCCTCTTAGGCCCGCTGTACTCCCTCTTTACAACTTTTCTTAGATGATCCACTTTCTTGGCTTTTGCAAACTTTTAGGGTCCCCATTGCACTTTAGACTTCTCACTCACAGCTTTGTACACTGTCCTCTCAGGGACACACTGTTGAAATCTAGGTGGAAGCCTTCTTACCCCCAGAATGCTTGCATTCTGCATGGGCCCAAAAGCAATGCCACATGGATGATGCCAAGGTCCACTGCCAGGTGGACCAGTACCCAGGTTTTTTTCTCTCTTGGCTGTAGGGGTTCAGTGCCTGGATTGCTGAACGTTCTGAACCTGATTCTGGGGAACAAATTCTCTATAAGGCTGCCACTCTGGCACCTGGTGTGGCTGCCACTGCCATTCTGGGACATTGCACTCTGCAGCTTTCTCCTCAAAGCATTCTTTCACTTGTGCAGTTTTGAGGCTGCGAGGGGTGGATGGAGATTTGCTGCTTCTTGTGATGCCCTCAGTCCATCTTTTTTATACTTCTCTTCCTTCTCAGCAATATAGATCTTCTCAGCCCTATTTTTGTCAGTCCACAGCTTTACTGGTGCTTCCTTTTGGGCCAGGCTCACATTTTAAATCATCTTGCTGGGCTCCTTGCTCTTGATTGTCAACATAAATCTGACTAAAAGCCCCCAACAATAGCCTGGCCACTGCCTCAATATTCTTCTTGCTTTGAAATTTCTTTTGCTAGATTAATCCGTTCACTGTACTTAATATCAGTCTTGGGCAGAGTCCCTGGACATAAGCAAAATGCAGACAAAATGTCTGCGAAGGCATAAGACACATCATCTGGAGTCCAACACCCAGTGCTTTCCCTCTTCTCAGCAGAAACCTCCTGAGCCTGTTCTTTACCAGCATAATTTCTGTCAGCCTTTTGGTCTTCTGAGCTCTGACCAGAATCTTCCATACACCACAGCTGAAGGTTTTCTAGCACTTCTCTTTCAGAGGATGTCTGCTGACCTTTCCTATCTCTTCCCATAAGTCATTCCCAGAGGCTTTTGAATCACACTTCTCAGTACCAAATTTTTTGTAGCTTGGAGTTTTGGCAAGGGAAACAATACAACACAGGGCACATATTATAAGATTATCTTATGATGACTCATCCAAAGAATCATATACAAAGAATGGAGGAATTCTGTCCACACACTAAAGACCAAAGAAATCAGCTGATGGCCTGGATCCTAATATCTTACATGAGTCCAGCTGAAGACCTAGGGCCCATAACAATCACTCCCTGCAAGTCCTACTGGAGGCCTAGAGCCCACAACAGTGTCTCATGTAGGCCTACTTCACGGATCTGCACTGGAAAGACCTAAAGGTCAGTGGTAGAAGCTGGAAAGCCTGTGCCAGTGGGATGAAGGATCTGTGCTAGCAGGCTGAGAGATCTGAACTGGAGCCAGCAAGCAGTGCTCAAGGTAAGGACCAGAGCTCCCTCCAAAAAGTAGCACAACCTTCCTCAGGAACAATGAGGTCCTGAGCTCCTCTGGTAATGAGAAAAGCTGAGTTCCTACCTAGAAAGCCAATGCGATGAGCTTCTCCAGGAGGCTGAACAGTGCACCATCTTCCCCTTTGGAGTGAGGAAGTAATGCTCAAGATAGGGACCAGAGCGCTCCCAAAATGAACTGTAGTCATTCTCAGCAACAGCGAAGACCCGAGCTCTCCTCCAATGAGAACAGCCAAGTTCACTAGGAAAGTCAGATGATAAGGCCCTCCAGTGTAATAGTTCAAGAGAACCAGCAGCTTCCAATAGGTCCCCACAGCTTCTACAAACAGCTTCCCTAATAGCCTCTCCTTCTTCTCCAGTTCTGCCTCTTAGACTTCTGGCAGCAGTCCTCAGGTGGACCTCCCACACCCAACCCCAGGCTAGTTCAATTCAGCTAGGTGTAACAAGTTGATCACCAGTTGTCAGTCCACCACAACTGTCTTCATTAGGGAGCATCTAAGCAAAGCTCAAAGTAAGAAATAGCTAGGCATATGGCAAAGGGCTGAGTCAGCAGAGGAAATATCAAGTGCTAGAGGCTCAAAGGATTAGGGCCAGGTTTGGTGGAGCAGACAGCTATAGAGAATCATGGGAATGAGGCTATCAAGTTAGGCAGGGACTATAGCATGGAGACTGCACTGATGAATTTATAGCTGAATGTGCTGTCAGGAGATGGGCCCCAGTTGGATAAAGTCGATTGTTGTAGGCATCCCTTTGAAGGGTATGTATTATTGCTGGCCTCTATTTCTCTTCCTGGCTCTCACTTTCGCAACTTCCTGCCTTCTGAGGTGAGCAGTTTTACCCTTCCACTGTGATGTTTCTCATCTCATTGCAGTCAGAGAGCAATGGAATTGGCCAGCCATGAGCCAAAACAAATCCCTTCTTTATATTCATTTATGTCAGATATGTTTGTCACAGCAACAGAAAGCTGATCAGTGCAGTCTTAATCCTAAAATGTAAGGGAAATGGTGAATGTTGAGGGGCACTTGTGGCAGTGATTTGGGTAATTTTATTGGATTTTTGTCTTTGATTGGTGGAGGTAGTTAAGGGGCAAGAGTGATACATGTATGAAAGGAGATGAGTTAGGGTGCTGTTTCAGTAGACCAGATGTGAGATGAAGATTGAACAGGGGTGTGCTTCATTTAGTAAACAAGTATACAATGCCTAGTACCTAGGAGGTTTAAAAGCTCCTTAAGAGCTTTGCAGAGTGTTTTTCGAATCATGGATATGAAAAATTTTTAAGAGGTAGGTACAATAAATCTTGGGTTAGACATCAGAGGTGAAGGGGATTTTTAACCAGGCTTTTGCAAATGAATCTTGAAGGATAATTTACATTCTCACTGACATTAATTTCAAGAACATTTCTGTTTAGAGTTAAGGTTGGTCATAGTGGAGAACAATTTCCTATTGCTTGTTGCCAAAATACTCTCATATCCCTTCACAGATAAATCTGTTTTAGGCTTTTTTCTTTTTT
>NW_004524595.1:16718075-16721199 GCF_000260255.1 Octodon degus | reverse complement strand
CTGTTCTTTATTATTGTCACATTATTGGTTTGTTGTGTGTGCTTTATTTTGAAGAGTTACTATATCCAGTTTTCCAGGTTCACTGTGCATGCCCTCCGTCCCTCTCCTTCTCTCCCTCCCCGTCTTCTGGAATCTAATCTTCTATTGGTCTCACCTAGTGAATTTGTTATTTGCAATGTATTAGTCCTCCATTATCCATGTTTTCCGCTTTATGCAGATTCAGTTCTACAGAGTCAACCCTGATCTAAAAATGAGTGGAAAATTTCCAAATTAAGTAAGCATACATTTGAAATGGCATGCTCTTCTAAGCATGATGAGGTCTTGCTCCATCCTGCTCCATTCCCCAGGATGTGCATCATCCTTGTGCCCAGCATTTCCATCTACACGGCCCGCTAGGTATGCAGAGCCACCCTAAGTCATTAGCATACCTTGTGGGGTCATAGTGCTGTGTTCACGTGACCCCACATGCATCCTTGGGCACCCATTCACCTTGCTGCTTCTCTGCAGGTAGGCATCACGTTTTTGTATACTATCACATGAAAGGTGAGTGCATTGAGATGTTTGAGAAAGTGAGACAGGAGATGGAAATGACATTGTTACAGTATGTTTTGTAATTGTCCTACTGTGTTGTTATTTATGTTCCTGCATGTAATTTGTGAATTAAACATAATCATACATATATTTATGTAGAAAAATCATAGTATATATAGTGTTTAGTACAGGGTTTGGATGCTGTTCCAGGCACCCATCTACTAGAGCTCTTAGAGTATATCCTCTGTGAAAAAGGGAGGGTTTACTGCAGTATTTGGTATTTTTCTCTCAAATTTCTATAGGAATCTTTTTCGTGTTCTAGGTTGTTTTTTTTTTTTTTCTCATTGTGCTTATTTTTTCCTTCAAATCCTTGAACCTGTTTTTATAATTGTCTTTTAAAGAACGTATGTTCTAATTCCATCATCTCTACTATTTCTAGATTGAATGTACAACTCTTATGGCTTATGTGTTCTTTCTTGTGGATACATGTAATAGTTTTAAGTTAGGCTTTGGGCATTCTGAATGTGACATTGGTAGATGCTGGGTTTTGTTAACACCTTCTTCGTTCTGGAACATAGTTCCTTGCAGATCAGCTTGATTCTTTGGAGCTTATTTTAAGGATTATTTTGGAGCTTCTGAAGCAACTTTAAGGAGGATGTAAGGAGCCTTTAGCTCCATTGTAACTATAGTCCTTCTGGAGTACCTAATGAGCCCTGAATATTCAGTGGGGGCCTCTGGGGTTCGTGGGTTTTCATTGGGATCTTCTCCCCCCCCAAAAAAAAAGTTACTCCAGGCCCTGAAAAGGTCTCTAGGCAGATTGCAGCTTCATTTTCCTTTTCTCAGAAATTGCACCCCACCCCATCTGTTGTCTGAATGCTTGAATCTTATGGTTTGTACATAGTTGTAGTTATTTGTAGTAGGAAAATGAATGCGGTTACTCTATCAGGCCAGAAGCAAAAGTGGAGAATGAAAGAAGTTTATATGAATAACACACAGGAAATGTTTTCTCTTGAAATACTTTTTCTGGGAGTAATGGGAACCTCTCAAAATGTAATTTCTCAATTAGAATATATAGAAGTCAGCCTCAGAAGTGGCCCACCAAAGAATAGCATCAGGCTTGCTGGGTTCTCTTTTTCTATTAAATGATATAGTTTATCTCTCTCTTTTTTAAAAAAATGTATTCAGTCATTTATTTACATCATTGCTTTTTTAAAATCATCCATTTTATGTTGGTGTAATGAACTACTGCAGACCAAGTGGATATTTTATACTTTTGGTTATATTCCCAAATTGTATAATTTATTTTGTTGTTCAGATTGCTTCAACTCTGACCCCTGAGAGCTCTTTGAGTTTGCCTGTCTGTTCCTGTGACATACGGCAATGCTTTGCTTTCTGAGTCTTTCCCTTCATTCTAATCTACCAAGATGCTCCAGAATTTTCTTGTGTATTTCCTGTCTCAGCCTTGGAATCAGCCATTTCTCCAAGGAGTCCTGCTTTTCTTTGGTAATGACATTGTACAGTGTTAACCATTCACTGTCAGAAATCTAGGGACTGTAGGAAACAAGTAAATACACCAAGAAGTAGATGATAGCTGGTGTTATAGTTGCTGCTATCATTTCGTTGTACTATTTAGTTAGGTTTCAAAGAAAACTATGAAGTGATTTTTGCAACTTTCTTTTTTGTTTGAATCTCATGTAGTTATGTAATAGACCTGTGAGCATCTTTTCTTTTACTTGAAGCTTCTCAACTTCTTTCCTAATGGACTCAGAAACAGTGAGGGCCTTTTGAAAGAACAGAAATTTGTGGTAGTAGAAAGCTCTAGGAATGATAGAGTATGTGTAGAAAATAGTAATAACTTCAGTTTTTTCCATGTATGCTAGTTTTGTGTACCAGCTGAATAATTTTTGAGATGTTTAAACAGTTCTTTATATGATTAGCCCATATATTTGTACTCTTCTATGAATGAGTGATTGAAGAATTTTATGTCCTTTTGGGTACCTAGAACATTAAATTTCAGTGATTTGTATGATCTTTTCAGTTAAATCCCAGTTTTATTATGTATCAAGGAACATTTTGTTCAGATTCCTTATATATTTTGTAAGACTTACTGAGAATTTTTCCTGGTACACATTGTTTTGCTGTGTGACAGTTTATCTTTGCCTGCCTTCTACTTAAGAATGTTAAGCAACTGACTAATTCTATGAATCCTTAAAATGCCAGTGAATACAGCAAAGAATTAAATGGGAAATTGATGGGAAGGGAGAAACCTACTTTCTCAGCCTTGAAGGCAAGACTTGTTCGATTGTCATTGTACCATCTTTAGCATCTGATGTGTGCTGGGGGGGACCTCAGTAATTGCTGATAATACTGGAATTGTGCATTTCTTAATGGTGTCTTAAAACATCATTTTATTTTATTTATTTTTTTTAGGTTATATTGCATTTTATTTCCTTTTTTGACATCAGGTATTTTATTTTAAAGAAAAAAAAATAAAAACAATGGTACAAAATCTCAAAACAAGATTTTAGGAGAGTAACAATAGTTAGTACATTGTGTATTGTTACTGCCAAAGTAGTTTCTCATATTACAAGAT
>NW_004524595.1:16710263-16717975 GCF_000260255.1 Octodon degus | reverse complement strand
CATTTTGTTTCTTCTCTTTGTCATTTTGTATACCACTGTTTTCTGACCTTTGGTGTAGAGCTTAGACAGTTATTACCTTAGCACCAGGTCCAGATCAATGAAGTTCAGATTCCTCCAGGTGAATGTTGCTTGGATCTGGCTGCTGTGCTCCACTTCTTTCTGCTGCAACTATTAGAGTTGAACCCTTTGTGTCTCTCTGGCAAGATGTTCTTCTCCTGAATCAGCTGGGTGGGTCTTGCCTCTAGCCTCTTTGCAGGGAGTTCTGCTGAAGGGTTCCGCGCTGGGCCTGCACTCTGGGTTGAATGAGGATCCGTGGGCCCCAGGTCGTCACTCAACCAGGCTCACGCTCCTGGTCTATTCAGGATCCCGTGCCTTGATGGAATTTCTGACTGGCCTACATCTACTAGAATAGTCATTAAATTTGCTATTTCCTAATTCAAAAAAAATCTAGCTAAAATGAGCCAATTTTAAAGGTCTTACCAAAAGAGACTTAAAGCCAAGCCCAGGTGAATGGGGAAGACTCTAGAAACCAGATTTTAAATTGTTAGATCCTTACCTCTAAGGGGGTAGCAAATTATACCTATCATCAAAGATCATAGTAGAAAATCATCTGAATTGTTCTTATAAGCTGTATTTTAGCTATATTATTGATACATGATACAGAAAGGAATTTCATTAAAAAAGGTGAATGCATTAATGTCCGTTAACATGTATAGAAACAGTGTGCCAACAAATGCAGTCTTTTTTTTTTAAATTGTGTATGTGTGTGTGGCCAGCTCAGCCCACCAGGGGGCAGGGCTGGCTGGCATGTGGTGCTGGGGGATTGAACCGCAATCCCTGTGCTTTGCTAAGCTTGTTCTAAGTAGGTGCTTTAGACCACTGAGCCATCTCACCAGCCCCAACACATGCAGTCTTATGTTAAATATACTGAGTACTTTCTTACTTAAATGTTTTACATAAAATTTTGGAACTATATGAATGAGTCATTTTTAGCGAGATTGACAGAAAAGAAAAAGACAATTCCAATAAAACAGCTTTAGAAATATCTTTGAAGATAAGATTATTGGTGTGCTTTTATTCATTGTGCCATGATTTTGGTGTACAGACCCTGCTATGGCTGGAATGGAAAGTATTCAGAATCTGCTACCTTAGGATTTTGCTCTGCTAAGAGAGAGGGAGGGAGAACTGTGAAGGAAGTTTTGGGGGAAGAATGCATTGAGTATTCATAGAGGCTGAACTTAAAATTTAGTTAGTCAGAAGAAAAGAGCAATGGATTACTTTAAGCAGTGACAAGATTTTATTACTAAATAGAGTATATAAGTTACAAAGAGAAATGAATAATGATTTTAAATTTATATTTTTGAAGTCTCACCCTTAGAAATGATGTATAATGAAAGGCAGAGGGATGATAGGGCACTAAGAGGAGTGGTTTGCAAGATAGACACAGTGGAGTAAAGTGATTGGCTCTTTGGGAAAACAGCCCCTTGATCAAGACTTCTGGTATAAATTGGGAGATTCATATTTGACCTTTTAAAATTAGATTTTTAAATTATTTTATTGATCTTTTATTTTGCTTGCTAGGACTCTGCCCCTTAACATTATCTCTTTTTAAATTTCTCTGTACTGCTTATTGTGTATCATTTGTGGTGTTACATAAAAGGTTTCCTCCTTTATAGTGGTTTTAAAACTTTTATTGAGCAAAATTAATTTTAAATAATATATTGCATAAAGCCAATTTTTCCATTTTAAGAGACTACTGTAAGGCAGTGGTCCTCATTAGAATCACTTTGGACAGTTTCCAGAAGCATACAGATGCTGGGACTTCACTCCAGCTATTTTGATCGTGATTTAAGGTATTGTCAAGGATAGCCAACAAAGTTCAGGATCAAGTCAGAAAACTTGGCTTTGCCAGTATGCTGAGAATGGATATGAAATCTCATTCAAAAGGTAGAATCAGAATAAACAGTATGATAGATAGATTTTTAGAAGTTTGCCAGTTTACTAATTTACAATGAGCACTATTCCAAGTGCACCTTAATGGTACAGTTGGCCCACAGTACTTTGCTGTCCTGGTGGAGTAAGCTTATAACAAAGCTTAATTCTAATTAGAAGGCTGCGTGGAAAACCTGAACATTAGAGGAAATTATGCCCTGCTACGGAGACCAGAATACTCATGCTTTTGTTCAGAATACTTTCTCCACTGGGTTATATTTAGTTGGGCATTATATTTCCATTGGCAAAGTGTTGTGTCCCATTTCCCGTGTACCTTAGCCCCCCAGTAGATATAATTATTCTTTTTAATATTTGCCAGACTGGTGAAATCTGATTGCAAAGTTTGCATTTTCTGGGTGGTAACAAGTTTGAGCATTTAAAGCATTTGTTGGCTTTTTAGATTTGTTTATATGTGAACTACCTATTTATATCTTTCGCCAAATTTTCTGTATTGTCTTTTTCACATTGCTTTGTAAGAGCTTGTTGAAATGTTTTGTTTTCAGCCATCCAGCCTTTACCAGCTTTGTCTTTTCTTGCTTATGTTGTCATGAACCCTAAGTATTTTGAACTTTTGTATTCAGTTTTATACGTTGTTCTAGTATTTTTAAAAATAACTTTAGTGTCATGTTGTAGAAGTTTATTCCTTCAGGAATACTCTTAATATAGTTTTGTCCAATACAAGCAAATTTGTACATTCAATACAAATCAAATTTTGTGAGAATTGGCACTTAGAATAAGTCCTCCCACCTATGAATATGTTTTTCCAGGCATTGAGACCTTCTTCTGTGTCCTTTAAGAGAGGTAGTTATAGTTCCCTCTCTGTAAGTGTTATGCTTCTCCTATTAAATTTATCCCCATCTAGTTTATATTTGTAAATTGAAAACTTTTAATTCCTTTTTACTTCTAGGTGATGTCTTTAGGTTGCTATTGAATAATAAGGCAAAAATCAGCATCTTGGCTTAGTTTCTCTTTTAATGATAGAAATAGGTTTGATGTTTCAAAACCTGTTTTAGATTTTCATCACTATAACAAAATGCTTGAGTACTAAATTTATAATAACAAAAGGTTTATTTTGGCTTACGAATGTAGAGGCCATGTTTGGGTAGACTTGTTGATCTTAGGCCTCTGGGTTTTAGGCCTCTGGGGTGGGTTGATGATGGAAACCAGGAGCATGTAATGGAACAAAGCTGCTCACTCCGTGACCAAGAAGTGAAGGAAGAAAGGGAAGGAGGTAGAGGTGGGGTTACAGACCCCACTAACTAGAAGGCTTTCAACAAGGCCGCTCCTCTTCAAAGCTCTGTGCATCTCCCAATAGTGGGGAACAAGTTTTCAATAATCGAGTGTTGGGGGACCTTTAGCATCTAGAATGTAGTGTTCTCCCCTAGGCCTTCAAAGGTTTATGTCCATATCAGAAGGTATGATACATTCAGTCTATCTCACAAGAGTCTTGAAAGTCTTAACATTCTAGCACTGCTCAAAGACCAAGTCCAGTTCTCTCTGATGTACAAGGCACAGGCTGTAGGCCCCGCAACATACAAGCTCTTGATGCACATTGCACATTGCTGACATCTGTTGCTTCTTGGTGTCTTTTTTGCTGGTTTGACTTCATTCCTGTAACTCTAGGCATTGCTCTGTCACAGGACTTCGACCCAATATCACCCTACCTAATCTCTCAGGCATTCCTTTGAAATCTGGTGGAAGGTGCCGTGCCTCATCCTTGTGTTCTTTCTACCCCAAAACAACATATGTGGATGACACCAAGGTCTGCGCCCTGTGCAAGCTATGGCAGGATCTCCTTGAAACATTGTGGCAGCTACACAGTGAGACAAATCTTGGGGCAGCCCTCTTTTCTGGAATGATTCTGCCCAGGAAAATAAAAAAGAATTGTATTTGTATCTCTGTGTGTGTGTTGGCCATGGCTTTTGTGATTTTGGGGATGCCTCTTGAGGTTCCTTCCCTGCTGTATTAGCACAGAGCACTTGGCTCGTCTTCATCCGTACCAGCAGTTGCATCCTGGGCTCTACCTTACTTAGCACGTGTTACTTTTCTAGCCATCCTCTGAAATTTCCAAATGTTTTCACTCTGCCCCATTTTCCTCCTGATTGTTACTATGATTTTGACTTAATGGTCCTATGTTAGTTTAGATCTAACATAGATCGTCCCTCCGAAGTGTCATGTGTGAGGAAGAGGATCAGATCGTTGGGACACTGAACTCCTTGGGTTCATCCACTGGTGGGCTCAGTGGCTGCATGTACTGTTAGGAGGTAGCGCCTGGTTGGAGGTGGTCACTGGGGGTGTGACTTGGAAAGGTGTCTTCTTGCCCCTAGCTCCCCCCTTTGCTTCCTGCTTCCTGGCTGCCATGGGTTGAACACCTTCCCTCTGCTGTGCCCTGCCATGCTGTTTCTGTCTTGGAGTGGCCCAACGGCAGAATCCTCTAAAACCCACAAACTGCCAGCCATAGTTGTGCACACCTGTAATCCCAGCACTTGTGAGGCTAAGGCAGGAAGGTCATTGTGAGTTCAAGGCCAGTATGGGCTACAAAGTGAGCTAAAAGCTTGCTTTGAACTTTATAGTGGGACCCTGTATCAAAACAAAACAAAACCCAAAACATGAGCCGAAATAAACCTCTCCTCCTTGTGGGTGTCAGGCATTTTGTCTCTAGCACCGGTAAAGTGATACAGTACTGTTATAGCCTGAATATTGTGTTGCCTTAAAAATCTCCTCTGACAAAAAGTAGTCCATCGTCTTTAAGCTTAAGCTCCATAAAGTATCAGGATGGCCTTAAGTTTGCAGCAAGCCTCCTGTTTCAGCCTTCCAAGTGCTGGCATTATAGAGATGTACCATCATGCCTGGCTTTAGACTTTTTCTAACTTGCCCCATACACTCAGATTTCTCTCATAGCCAATTCCAAAGGCTCCTCTGCATCATTAGGTATATAGTAATGACTAACCCACTGCCAGGACCAGTTATCTTTCGCTATGACAAAATACCTGGGGCAATCAACGTATAAAGACAGAAAGCTTATTTTGCAACATGACTTTCAAGATTCCTGTCTAAAATTGGGTAGACCCATTGCTTTTAGGCCTCTGGTCTGTGTGTAGGATGTAAGTGGTGGAGAGCATGTGGAACTCCTGCAAGGCCAGGAAGGGGCCAGGGTACCACAGTTCCCATTAGGTGTACATATCCAGTCATTTCAGACCTCCCACAGGAGGCTCTTCCTAAAGGTCCCCTGCACCATCCAAAGGTGTCACCTTAGAGAGGAAGGTTTTTGGGATAGTTTCTCATCTGCGCTGCTGGAGGTTAGCAAAGGAAGTAACCACCAACCACCCCAGGGATTCTTTAGCTGAGTGAATAATGGATTATTTAGATGATAGGTCATTTTTCTCGAGCTTTATAATAAGTGATATTTCTGAAGTAGAGTTCAAGTATAAAGCATTGAACACATGCCAAAGAGGTCATAGGACTTCTATGTTTAGATTTCAGTGGGAATAGTTTAGGTTAGGATAAACATTTTGGAACATCTGTTCAAAGACCCAAGTAAAAGTTTTAATGTTTCTGTCCATTACAGTTGAACCAGAAACAAAAGCATGGAACTGAATAGCAAGGGAGAACAATTTCATTCACACAAAGTAGAAGCAGAGGATTAGGAACAGAGTGAGTACTTGATAGAAGGAGATAATGTATTTTCCTTTGGGTACACAACAAAAGAGAGTGAGTTAATGCAGGAAAGGCATTTGTTCGTTTTTTAAAAAATTTATTTAGTAGTTTCATTACTATGCAACTGTACCAATGTCTTTTACAGGCTGTTTTTCTTTATTTTTTCCCTCCATAATTTTATTGAGAAACAAATAGCAATGAGGCAGTTTCAAATCAAATTGGTGGGGACAGTTTCAATAATTAATACATTGCATACTGTCTTCCTAGTGGTTTTTTGTGGTACGACATGCAAACCTGATATCCTATTTACAAACACTATTAGAACAACTCCCTCTATTCATTGAATTAAGAGAATATAGCTATATATCTATCCTAAAAATTTTGAATACACAGATTTTTTTGTTTAGTTCTGTCATTTAAATATTGTAGACATGTGAACTCAGCAAAATATTCCAAAATAGTCCAGTAGTCTGTAATAGTATTGGGTCTTCCGCTTGACTGGCAATGTCAGAAGTTGTTGACCTGAGTCCCCTACAGCTTAACATAACAACATGGCTTTACTTCTTATACTTCATTTTTATACTTTCCTGCTGGATGGTTAAGACCAAGATAAAGCAAGACCCATGTAACAAAAGCTGTAGCTTTTGTATCTGATAAGGTCAGTCAAATCCCCTCAAGATTTATCCTCAGACCCTGTACCTCAGTTTGTAGATCCTTTGTCAGTGTCAGCCATGTGGATGGTCATGGCAATTGCTTGGCCAATGTGCTCTCTGTGAAAGCCTGAGAGAATGTTTTTTCTCTTTGTGACTCTCCTTAGGCACACTCTACATCATCGATCACTTTCCTTTTTGGCTTCATAATCTCCTTGATCAGAAAATTTGGGACACAACTGAGTTACATGATGTTACAGTACAAGTTGACATATGTCCTGAGTCTTAATTGACCTTGGAAGGCTAGGGCCAAATGTTGGCTTTCCTTGCGGCCCTCCTTTTTCTCTAATTTTGGTCTGCACACTTAAGTTGTTAACCCTCCAGAAGAGAAGCTTATTGTTATTGCCATACAACCTAGGCTGTTAAGCTTAACCTCACTATCTGTCTGAATATTGGACATCTTAGGCATAATGTGGAACAGCTGTTTTTCATCAAGTATTGATATGTTAAACTTTAAGTCCCTACAGAATATGATGAAAAAAATAAAATATATTTAAAAATAGGAATAGAGAATTATTATATATTTACACAGAAGTCCAGAAATCTAACCATATACAGCATTGTAGCAGGACAGTCCTGCAACACTTCTTTTCCTGTCTTTTACCTTCTTTCACCACCTCGTTCCTTTTTAAACAATCATCTACCGGAGAGACAGCACGACAGCAATCGGCATGTCATGACAAGCAGCCCATATTCAGAAGACCAGAATGACAGGCACTCCAAGCATGAACCTACTATTACAAATTGCCATCTTCAGTGCAGTTGCTTAGTTCACAGATATCAGCATATAGGGTTAGTCAGGGTGAGAATCCTTTCAATTAACTGCTAGATTCAAAACTTTTCTGAATATTCGCAGGAATGTTGGCGTACCCATCTTGTACATATAACTGTATGGCTTGCCTCTGTCATGTTTCCTAGCTCTTCTCCTTGCTCTCTTCATTGTTTAGTCCTCAAGTTCTTGCTAGGAAAGCCAATTTATAGACAGGGAATCTTAATATAAGGATTTTTTTTTTCTCTGAATGCCTTCAGGGCAGGTTTGGCTGGCTTGAGTTGTGGGGATTGAACCACAGCAACCTGAGCCTGACTGCTTTGTTGAAGCAGCCACTTAAAGAACTGAGCTAAGGGGCAGGCCCCCAGGAATCTTAATATAAAATGCTAGTTTTGTTCAAATAAATGTTTAGAGATAAGCATAAGCTTATAAGTGGTTGGTAATAGCAGCTAATTGTGCCATTAGGTGAGAAGACCCATTATAAAATAACAACTAAAAGCACTGTACCAGCACAGAAACAGAACATTAATGAACAGAACAGAAAGATCAGAAAACATATTTAAGTATGGATTTAGTTTATGATA
>NW_004524595.1:16708339-16709751 GCF_000260255.1 Octodon degus | reverse complement strand
AAATCTGTTTTAGGAAATGGATCCTGTACAAGGAAGCCAATTCAATGTGCTGTGAAGGGTGAAACTTTTAGGTGGTCTCTGAATTGTATTTCCTAGCTCCAGGTGCCACTGAACTTAGGACCCATGAACCCGTTTCACCCTTTTATTTATTCTAACTGCTTAAAACTGCATGTATCCCATTTATTAAAAACATCCCTTTCAAGACTAAAATGTTGTGATAAGTATAGATGTTATCTAACTCATTAATTTGCTTTAAACTTTTAAATTGATAAATATTATAATGAAAATGTATAGTTCAAGAATGAAATTCAAAGAAAAGACTAATACAGATTGTACAATATTCATAGGTTACTGAAAATATGTGAAAAGTTCAGTACAAGACCTATGTTAGCTTCTGAGCATCTGTTTAGTAAACCCTGATGCTCTGACCCTGCCCTCTTGATACTCTCTTTGGCAGATGTGTGTAAGCTCAGTCTCCCCAGAGCCTGGGTCCTGCCCATGCTGAGATGCAGTTTGGAATAGACCCAATTCACTAATACAGATGACTCAGCATCATTGCAACCTCTCTACCAATTTTGGCCTGACTTGGTCTTTGATGTCTAGTGTGGGGGCAACTATTTTAGTTACTGGTATTTTTTCCTTGTGAAGTCTTACCTTGTCCAATTTTTTGATATTTCATTTTCCTCCAAATATGGAACCTGCTTTGCTCTTAAAGAGAATGGAAGTGTTCTTTAAAAACAAAAAACAGCCTACACACGAATAAAGTCCTGATGTATCTGCTATTACCTCTTTTCATGGATTAGTATGTTAAGTATGGTACCTGACAAGTATTTGGACTGTTACAGAGCCTGCCATTGTCTAGATCCCAAATCGTTCCATCCTGATTTGTTCCACTCTTGGTTCAATTCTTAGGTATTTTTTTTCCCTTTGAAATAACCATGTTTGCTATCTCATTGTCATATTGTAAGATAGTTTGTAACCCTTTGCAGGATGCAGTGGCTGGCTGTGCTGACACAGTTATTTTTCTTCTTAGTTTGTTGATGTGATATCCCACAAAACATGGACTGCTTGATGGAATTTCTTTTTTTTTAATTTAATTTTTTAATAGATTGCAAAATGAAAATAAATTATTTACAAACATAAATGAATATAACAATAAAAACTGTCTAAAATAAAAATGAAGAATTTACAGATCAGTCATAATAGTTCACTGTGTCAAAACCAAGAAACTTATATTCTTATAACTAGAATTCTCAAAATAGAAAGCAGTAGGCAATAAATATTTAAAGATTTAAAATTTCTGAATTTAGTTCAACTTATAATACCATATTTCCAAGGAAAATGAACCTTTTGCACAAGAAATTTAAATAAAATCATACCAAGATACACAAAAATGAAATTGTCCAAAACTT
>NW_004524595.1:16702425-16703936 GCF_000260255.1 Octodon degus | reverse complement strand
TATATAATTTTATTCTTACCCTAAGCAAACACTATGTAAAGAATCTGGACCATTAAAGAGAGAGTTTTACAGTTCTGGAGGGAATAAAAATTGCTGATATGAAAGTTTTTGGAAACCAAAACCTGAGTTTACAGCCCAATGCTGTAATTCCCATGTGACAAGTGATATTAATTTGAAGTCAGTTTCTTTATCACATACATTAATCTACTTTTTACCAAGAATTTTACTTGCCAGTTGTTATGCCATTGGTAGCTTGAAATAAGCCACAGTAGAAGTATTTATAAGATTGATATTGGTAAATGCTACAAATCAGAACACTTTGAAAGAGAACCATTTGCCAGTGTAGGTAGATAAGAGTTGTTTGGATGAAGTTAGGTAATACTTGACTAAAATACATTCAACATTGTTCCTTTCCCATCAGAAATAAATGATGTTTGTTTTGCTTTTTACCAAGATGAAGAAATATTGGGGTAGGCTTGCCTATTGTTGATAAGCAAGTGGTCTTTTCATATTTTACCACTCAGTATACCTGATACATTTTTTCTCTTCACGTATAGTTACTTTCAAATGCAGTTTTCCTTTGCTTACCCTGTTGAAAGGCATACCAATCCAACTGGCCTCAAAGTCCACATTTGCTATAATTTGCTAGTACTGGTTTTCCTTTTAGTCTATCATACAAGTTAATTTATAGTTCTGAAATTTTAGTTTTACTTATAAACTATTTCTTGTCTTTTCTTTTTGGAACCGGAGATTGAACTCAGGCTCTTGCAATTGCCAGGCAAGCGCTTACACTACTGAGCCATCTTCCAGGCCCTCTTTCTTGTCTTAGAGCTTCTTCCAAATATGTCATTGCTTAAGCTTCAGTACTTGTTTGCTTTGATTCTTCTTAGGCCTTGGTTCTAGCCGATAGAGATGGGAAAGGCTTGATATTATTCTCTTCCTTCTTTTAAATCAGTTGATGTTATTTTAAAGTATTTTGAGGTTTACAGAAAAATGAATAGAAAGTACAATATGACAATGAATATCTATCTATCTATCTATCTATCTATCTATCTATCTATCTATCTGTCTATCTCTCTATATATATCCCAAATTCTCTTATTGAGGTTACCACTGATGAAACAATATTGATGTTATAGTCTATCGCTTATTATTAGGGTTCTCTCTTACATTACATTATGCAATCTATAGGCTTTGACAAATGTGTAATGATTTCTGCTATAATAATATCACAGAGTAGATTAGTTTCACTGTACTAAAAATCCTCTGTTTATCCCCTTTTGCCTCCCGCCTGGTAACCACAGATCTTTTTCTCTCCATAGTCTTGAGTTTTCCTAAATGTCATATGGTGGAATGATGCAGTACATAATTTTTCTCATTGACTTCATTTATTTAGAGATAAGCATTTAAAAATTCCTCCCATCTTTTCATGGCTTGATAGCTAATTTTGTTTTAGTGCTGATTGATATTCTCTTGTCTGGATGTATCCAGCCACCTACTAAAGGACATGC
>NW_004524595.1:16688627-16700980 GCF_000260255.1 Octodon degus | reverse complement strand
CCCATACGCTTGCCAGGCAAGTGCTTATTCAACTGAGCTATCTCCCCAGCCCCACCCTGGGGTCTTTTTAAACTACATCTACTCTCAGAAAATCCAAAAGATTTCATTTGTTGAGAACCTTATGTATTTCGAGAGATACCACTGTTGAGAATATTTTGCATCCGAACCTAGTGGAGCTGGAGAGAAAATTTCCACAAAATAAGCCAACAAAAAACCCAAGACTAAGACACATTACTAAAAAGTAATGAGTCCAAACATGCTCCTTGACTGAATTTAAATTTATTTTATGAGGATGTAGGAATTTTGTGAACATGAAGAAAAGGATAATCATTTTATTAAATATTCTAAATAAGTACTCTGTGTAGAGTGAGCCAACTAAAAAAATACAGGTATTTATTTATATTTTATATATTTGCTACAGGGTCTTACTACACAGCTCAGACTCATAGTAATCCTCCTGTTTTCAGCCTCCCCAGTGCTGGGGTTACATGTGTGCACTACCACGCTGGGACTTGGTGGCCAGCTCAGCGTGCCCAGGGGTGAGGCTGGCGCGGCCTGTGGTGCTGGGGATCGAGCCATAGTCCCTGTGCTCAGTCCCTACACTTGCATAAGCAGGCACTTAGTCTGCTGGGCTATCCTGCTGGCCCTACAGGCATTTATTTTTAGTTGCACTGAAGAGAAAGAATAGAAATGCTAAACTTTTAAATATTCAGGCCTGCTTTATTCCTATTATTAGCAATCAGAGTGTAGCAGACTTAACATTTCAAAAATGTAATATGACACTGGGTTTTTACTATTTGTAATTCAGTGCCTGAATTGTATTATTAAGAAATACATTATAACATTTACATCCTTATTTCTTCTGAATCTTACATAACATAGTTTAGAATTTGGTGATAACATGCAGAGAAACATTACCATTTAGCATTATAAAATATTTAATTCAGGGGGCTGGGGAGATAGCTCAGTAGAATAAGTGCTTGCCTGGCAAGCTCAAGGGCCTGAGTTCAATCCCCGGTTTCACCAAACAAACAAACAAACAAACAAAAAAAGTCAAAGACAACACAGACTATGGCATGGAAAGTTCAATCACTAAATAGGTTCATTGTTACTTTTTATATTAATAACTAATAAACATGCATTAAATACACCTACTAAGAAATATAAATCAATTTAGTTTGGTTTATTTGATCTGAAACATTTTTCTAAAATTTAAACTTTTGAATTTGAAACATTTTTATTGTGGATAATAGCCCAGAAACAAAGCCTTTCTTAAAACTGGCTTTATTGGGAAATACGTTAAAGTATGCAATAATGATACCTAGGAGTATCTGCCTATGCTTACTTTTAAGGAAGCAGAAAGCAATGAACGCAAGTTATTGGAGATATCATTTATAATAACACTATTGACCTAAAATAATTTATTAAAATTTTTCCTGTCTCCTCCTTTTTCCACAGTGACATTTGTTAGCAGATTCCCTCTTTAATAATACACAATGTTGGATCATGACACAGAGAAAACAAACAGGTCATTGTTTGAAATAATGTGCACTGTGTTTGCAGAACTGTGAATTTTTGTTTTGAATTGTTTTTATTACACAATTTTGGTTGTAGAGTACAATAAATAATGTATTTTAACTTACTATGATACAGAAGTACTTATTTTGGGGTATAAGATTAACATTTTGCAATAATTTTACTTTTATGAAACTTTTGTGTCTTCGTATGCTGTGTTTGGTAGAGTAGATTTCTTTCACTTACAGAAAAAGTTTTTTGTTAGGTTTTCGATTTATGTATTTAGAACAAGTGGATTGTGCTGTCATTACATACATGTATACAGGAATCCGGTGTTTAGAGAATTGTGCTGTGCCTCCCCTTTTGAGGATGGGATTGTTGTAGGGCTGCTACTTGCTTATACAGAAAGGCAGTATCTGGAGATGAGGTTGAGGTAGAGATGTGCAAATTTATGCTGCCTCATGAGTATTCTAGTTATATAAGGCCAAAGGTGGAATGTGTACTGAAATTATAGGATGGGGTGGTCTGTACTATGCATCACACTGGAAGGTACAAATGGCAGGATAAATCATAGGCTAGAAATGAGGTAGGCTGCCCAGGTAGGTAGTAAGAGAACAGAAAGGTAAAGCTGTAGTACTGTGTGCTCTTTTCCCACTAAGCAAGTTGCAATTTACTATTTTCCAGGCACTGTGTCATCTCTTATCTTGAGTAGATGGCCCTTTGAGGGATTCAAATAAAAGTCCTGTTAGTCAACATTAATTCCTTTTCCTCACTTTGATATCTAATCTACTAACACATGAGAGGTCTCAAGTCCTGTTCGTTTCAGCTGTGATCTTCTCACTTGGGTTTCTGTAATGCTCTGCCTTATTTTGTTTGCTCTTGTAAAATTCATCTCCAAAGGAGCCACAGCCATTCTCTCTTTTTTTTTTCCATAATTTTATTGCACAGCCATTCTCATGAAGAGAAGTTATACCCTGTCTCTCTCTGTTAGCACTTTCGACTGAGTTTTGATGGTATTTATAAATAAAATCTAATTTCATTACCGAGTCCTCAAAGATCCTGTGTGACTTGCATCCTGACTAACAATTCTGACCTCCTCTGCATCATCCTCTGCCTCTGCGTCTTTCCCTGGTCTTTTTCGTTCTTAGACACTTAAGTTCAGTCTGACGCTTTGCCTTGCTACCATGTTTTCATTACTTAGGTCTGGGTTGAAATGTAGCTTCTTTAATGAGGCCTACTGTGAGCATGCTTTCCACAGTATTGTCTGTAAGTCATGTCTCATTTATTCACATATTTTATTTCCCTCATTGTGCTTGGCCATATGAGTAGAATCCATTCATTCATTGGATACTTATTGTGCATCTAAAGTATACCAGGCATTGTTCTAGGCACCTTGGTTTCATCCATGAACAGTAGAGAGAAGATCCCTGTTGTCTTGGAACTCACTTAGTGGAGTAAAGAAAGAAATGCTACATAATAAATATATGTCTACCTTGTACAGATATGAGTCAGTATGTTACAAGGAAGTAGATGCAATAGAGGAAAATGGAACATAGTAATAAGGGACTGGGTAACTTGGACAGGGTTAGGGGCATCTTATATATTAAATGGGATGGTATTGGTAGGCTTCACTGACCTGATAATAATGTAGTATTCTTTTGTTTCTTTTACTTTTAGCTTCAGCACCAGTCAGCAAAGTGAATAAGTACTGTGCTTCTTCCAACTTTCATTCCACTTGGGGAAAAAAGAATATCATCATGTCAAACATCACGATTGACCCTGATGTCAAGCCTGGTGAATATGTCATCAAAAGCCTTTTTGCAGAATTTGCTGTTCAAGCTGAAAAGAAAATTGAAGTTGTAATGGCTGAACCCTTGGTAAGTAGAACTGACCTATAAATCTCAAATATTTTCTTGACTTTTGCATTAACCATTATAATACAAATTTTCCAAAAGAAATAATGTAACTAAAAAAAATATTAAGGGATAGGTTAGTAACAACCCATGAAGCTGCAATTACTTCAGAATCCACTTTAAAAAATTAATGCAATTCATGATGGAACAAAGATGAATTTGACTAATGAGTTGTGAAGGCCAGATAAAACATAGTGGGAAATAAAAAGAAAATCTAGACTGTTCTACAAGGTATGACTAAAACTATAGCCAAACTTACAGTCAACCAGTGGGCTTTTTTTAATACTTATAGCATATGAGGCATAATTAGAGAATGTGAAGAACTCTGAGATTAGGATCTACATTGAGGAAGAAAGAAAAAGACTGAAAACAAAGGTGAGGTCAGGTTTTGAAGAGTTGTAAGTGCTACAATGATAGGTAACACAGCTGATGGGCAATAAAAGGAGAAGAGACTGAAGGCAGAGGTTGTTGAGCTGCTGTATACTTCAAGCTGGAATGAAAGTGATTTTGAACTAGAGGGTTAGAAGTCAATGTTGTTGCAAAAGAAAGTAAGAGAATAGAAAGAATTTCACAGGTTAATTACAGAAGTGGCATTTTGAGTGAAAATTAAAGGTTAAAGATGCTTTGGCATGTTGGGAAAGATAGGCTGTATTTATTTGGGCAAAGTACACAGGGATGTTCTTGGACTTGAACAAGTGAACATGGAAATTTTTTCATTTGTGTGGCTTAAGCTTGACTTTACTGGTAATATAACCATGGAAATTATTTGGTAATTGGAAATACTGTTTGAGAACTCACATGAGGTGGTGGTGAATAGGAATGTAGATTTTGACATCACCTATATTGAAGCCAAAAGAGCTGGTGGTGATATCAAGGGAAGTAGAGAACTGAATAGAAATAGCATTGTCAGATGATACAGGGTGGCAGAATACTTCGAGGAATTGTTACTGGTTTTGGAAGGAAAGCAGTCCAGTCAGTAGGAGAATAGTCTCTGCTTTGTTCAAGGAAACGTCCTTGAGTTTGAAGGGAATGCATGTGTGATGTACCAAGATAACCGTATTGGTTAAAAGGGGTTTGATGGTAATGAAGATGAACACAGGAGATAAGAGCTGAAACTCATTTGTTACAGTATGTGTCCACTGCCGATTTGGAACTGAGAGGACTTGGTGCCTCTAAGGTCAAAGCTAGTAAGTGGCAGAGTGAGGAGTTTGGTACAGTAATATTGTATTCTGAACCTAAGTGACTACACTATCTACTCACCTTTCTCAGAAGGAAGAAGCAGGGGAGCGGGGAGGCAATGACTTAGGAAAAGAAGGAAGTTGAACATGTTACTGTTGGATGCTCTGAATTTTTTCATTGAAGCAAGGACTTAACATTTCCAATTGCAAAGGTGAGGTGCTTCTTTGTTAAGCAGAATAAACAACTCTGAGGAAAGCATCTATGAAATAATGTGTTCTGGGGTATAATACATAACAGTAGGTAAAAATTTGTTGGCCAAGTATCTGTTTCAAAACTGCCCACATCACTGTATTCAATTTAAACTATTTCGTGGTTGTTTTCTGCATGTCAAATTAATGATTATTTTTATACCAGTCTATATATTTTTAGAACGTGGTACAGGATAATGTTCTGTTTTAGTAAAAAGGATTAAAAAAGCTTAGAGATTGGTGTTATGACTTTAATTATAATGTCCTTTATCTGTGAAATGTTAATTTTTTTATCAATTGTCTCCGAATTATATGATAAATTACTATACTAGCCTACTTAAGCAGCAATACAGTAAGAAAAAAATACATTAAAATTAATTATGGAAAGTTTTTTTTAATGTGTTTGGTACAGGTTCTACTATGCAGCTTGGACTGGTAGTGATCCTCCTGTTTTCAGCCTTCTCAACAATGGAATTACAGGCATGCACCACCATGCCTGGACTCGATTGCTGGCTCTGGTGCCTGGGATTGAACCCCAGTCCCTGGCCTTGCCTAAACAGGCACTTAGTCCACTGAGCTATTGCCAGCCCTTGGAAAATTTCAAAGATACATAAAAGTAGACATACCCAGGATCTATCACCAGCTCCAGCAATTTCAACTTCCATGGCACATTTTAAAAACACTTCCTATTTTATGAACTATCTGATAGCAGTCCCATGTGATAGAGCCCTGCCATTTCTCAAGTATAATACATTGTTAGAGAAATTTTAATTTGAGATATAAAGGTCTTTAAGAGTGAAAGTATTAAAAGGAAATGTGGATTAGATTACTAATTTGACCAAGTCTATAAAATGGCAAATTAAAAAAAAAAATCTTTTTCTTTCCTTTCCTTCGTGTGCCCTTGTCATTGTCTAGTTAAGGCTCAGGATCTGTCACCTGAGGGCATTGCAGGAGCTTCTGGCCAGGTCCAAGGAGTCCCATCCCCTCCCATTTTGTTTACTTCATCTATAATACAAATATCATCATTTTTCTGCTTTGAATATCTTGTTCTCCTGTCTTTGCTATGGAGTCATTTCAAGTTCTATTAGGTCATTCCAGATACTTCATTGTCTTTCTGTAGTTTGTGTAATGTTTTATGCTTCTCTATATTCTTTTGTCTCAGTGTGTTTTTATTTTTCTCTCTTTTTAAAAAAATGAATTTTAATACAGGGTCTACAGGGTGTACAGGGTCTCACTACGTAGATCGGACTCATAGTGATTCTCCTGTTTTCAGCCTCCCAAGCGCTGGGATTACAAGAGTGCGTCACCACGCCCAGTCTCAAGTTCCCTCTCAGCACACCCTGGGGGCAGGGCTGGCTCTGCATTCTGGGGTTTGAACCCCGGCTGCTGCACTCTGCCAAAGCAGGCACTTTAGTCCGCTGAGCTATCTGGCCGGCCCTTATTTTTCTCTCAGTCTGCAATATTTTCAGAAGCTCTGCTCATCCTTCCAGACTTTGCATTTGTTCCCTCTGACAAGTGGTCCTGCCCCAAGCTAAATAAATCTATTCCCATATTAATGTGTATATATCATATATCTGTAATTACCAGATAGTAACTTTTGTATATCTGCATAAATACAGATTATGCGTATATCACATTATGGTTAATTTCATACCTGCCCCTGTCCTCCCGTGTGAGTTTCTTAATGCCAGGAACTAGGTGGCTCTTCCATCTGCCTGCAGCACTGCCCAGGGTGATGCACGCTTGGGAAAGGTGCTCAGTAAACTGTTTTTAAGTTGAATTTAGCCTCGGGTAGCATTGCTGTGTCATACAGTGTTTGTACTTCTAACAAAGCACAATGTTATTAATCTAACCACGGTTTCTAATAGTTCTTTCAGAACACTGTGATGCTGATGATACTGCATTGTTCATTTAATAAGTAATTTCAGAGGTACCTACCTCCTCTGTAATCTTGAGATTTTACAGTTATGGTTCATAGTGGTGAGGACTGAGCCAGAACGTTGATATTTCTGTCCCAGCCTCACACTGGGGAGAAGAGGCATTTCTGCTTATTCCTCCTTTCACACCACATCAGGAAACTTACTTAAGTCCTCATCATGTTGTACAGATTTTCCTCTGTTATGCCCCTGTGTACCAGAGTCATCCCCCTTTATCTAGGTCAGAGCTCTTCTGGGTTTATTTTCATTTATGTCCAGGTCTGAGTAGATTGGAAATCCATAACTTCAAGATAATGAAGATACATTTAATCTAATATGTGACAGTGTTTATATTATACCTTCAACTGCTTTTATTATGATTTCATTTATTTCCACCTTTCAGGTAATAAACTGAAATCCCAAATGACTTTCTGACATTTTGAATGAAAGTCTTACAGAGTCATTTTATAGAAGAAAACATTTAGCCTGGTGTGGTGGTGTTATACTTACAATCTTAGCACTCTGTGAAGCTGAGGCACGAGGACTACAATTTAGACCTTGCCTCAAAATAAAAAAGAACTTAAATGCAAAGACTGTAGAATCAGTCCCCAGGGGCCAGCCAGATAGCTCAGTGGACTAACGCACCTGCTTAGGCAGAGTGCAATGGCTGTGCTGGCCCTGCCCCCAGGGCACACTGAGATGGCGATTGAGACTGGACATGGGGGCACACACCTGTAATCCCAATGCTTGGGACGCTGAAAACAGAGGATCACTAGGAGTCTGATCTACGTAGTGAGACCCTGTAGACCCTGTACTAAATACATTTTTTTAAGAAAAAGAATCAATCCCCAGAACTGGGGGAGTGAGAGCAGGAGGGAGAAAGGGGAAGGGGGGGGGAGAGAGAGACAGACAGACACAGAGACAGAGACAGAGACAGAGACAGAGACAGACTTGTTAGGTACAAGGATGCTGGCATAGTTCATAGTCATCTAGGACGAAGGGTACAACAGAAGTTGAAGCACAGACTCCTGTGGAAAAGACTATTGCTGAACTGAAAGAATTGGTTTTCTTATTCCCATATTAGAAACCATTATAAAAGGAGGCTAAGTAGGCCAGAAGAGTTGAAGATTAATCGAGCTTGATTTTTAGCCACAATTTCATTCCGTTTTCATTTTAGAAGACAGATTCTGAGAGAGCAATCATTGATTAAAATTGCAGCTTACAAACTGTGCAGCCCGATACTTGAGGTTTCTTTCTTTCAAGAAGTTGGCGCGATGTGGGTAATGGCACAAGCATATCCCCACTTACCTGTTAATCTTACGGATTGCCAGGGACTAGCAAAAAAGGTAGAAGAGGCTTCAACCCATCACCGGTGATTTAAGTCATTTGTATTTGGTTTAGGCCCATGATTTATTTTAACAGTGTTACATATGTAAGTATTTTTAAAAGGGATTCTTCTCTCTTTATGATTGATCAGTTTGCTCCAAACTGCATTTTTTTTGTTAGTTTTGTCTATTTTTAATATGTCATATTTGAAGAATGGGACACTATACAGCTTACTGAGAAGGATTCTGCAGTGTCCAGTTTTTAGGCATGGCTGTTAACTTAATGGGGAGACAGATGCAGGGGATTACTGGGGTTTTTGATATATGGTATGTGAATTTCACCTCCCTGTTTCAACCTTGTCTTCAACTGTTGCCTCCCCTAATCAACCTCTGGCTGTTTTTCCCTTTCCTTTGTGGGCAAGGTGCAGGGACAGACAAGTCTGATTGCTAAGCAGGTGGTTGAAGGGACTGGAAGAGAGAGGCTCAGTCTTACATAATCTTTAAAAACACCTTTTAGGCAGGCCTACTTATCTTCATTTTAGCTGTCTTTTCCGAGTAACCAAGTTCTCCCATCTTCGAAGTCTTTCTAGAGTCCCAGATCATCGACTGGGTTATCTTTTCTTCACTGTGTGTGGCAAGATCACCATTTCCTTGTGGTCATTTTCAAATGTCAGTTTCTGCAGTCATCTCTGTGGTCATCTAAAATCTTAATCCCTACTGCACCTGTCTAATGTAGCATCATTTCCTTTGCGTGAGTTCTCATTACTGTCAGCTCCGCTGGGATGGCGATTGTTTTCAGTTCCATTCAGGGCTGTGTTTCCAGAGCCTAGAACAACGTCCGGAACACTGCACTTAGTGATTTGGATGAATGAATGATGATTGGATGTATGGATATCTGACTTTTCTCTTGCCTACTTAAGATTCATTAGTGCTTAGTAGAGGTTATGTTCTTCTGTCACTTTGTACCCTCTCTCCCATTTTCTCTTGTATTTCTAGATTGAGCTTTATAAATTTATTTTGTTGTTTGTCATAGTGAGGATTTAGGAGAGAATGTTGACTGTGTGTATATTTATTCTGTCATCTTTACTGCAAATTATTGATATATTTCAGTGTCATTGTTACCATACTGTGAAATTTTTTCCAAGAGATTCTTCTGTCTTTTCCAGAAACTGCATGTTGTTACTAGTCTATATACACATACCAGTTGTAGAATCAAATGAGCATATAAGGGATTATGAGCCTTAGACTTTTGATTACTAATTTTTATATTATGAGTATAGTAACCACAATGAAAAGCAGAAGTAGTTCTAAAGGTCATATAATAAAAAATGTCTCTTTAATGATGGGTCAAGGTAATTGCTGTCAGCAGTTTTTGGTATATCATTTTTTCGTATCTCCTGTTTATCTCTGTGGTACTTACATTCATTTTTAAACTCAAATGAAAGAGTTTTTTTTGTACCTAGATATTTTAATAATGTAAGTTGGAGATTATTCTATATCAGCCATATAAATTTATCTCATTCTTCCTAGCAGTTGAATATAATTTAAATAAGTGAAAATTTTGTAAGTTTATTTTTATGTATTTATTTTCATAAATACAGCTTTTCTAGTTTTGAGCTTACTCAAATTTGGTGATAATATTCTTTAAATACCACTATAGACATTATTGTACATAACACTTAGGTTTCATATGTATGGGCCTGTGGATTCTCTTTTTGTAAATTCTCTTTTTGTGATAACAGTTTCAATAGAATATAATTTTTAAATGGCTTTTCTTGTTAAAGCAATCATGTATGGAAAGATAGCACAGGAAAACAAAAACTTTCCATAGTTTTAATTATCTGAGGTCAACCATGATCCAAAAACACTAAATGGAAAGTTCCAGGATTGAACAATTTGTAAGTTTTATAGAACTGTTACAGTATTCAGTAATACTACTTCTATTTTATTATTACTTTTGTTGATGCCTCATTGTTTTACATAAATTAAACTTTATCATGGGGACCTGTGGGTTTATAGGAAGCAGACGTAGTATACTCAGTGCCATCTGTGGTCTTAGGCATCTGCCTGGGATTGTAGCATCCCTCATCCCCCGTGGATAAGAGTGGGGCTTCTGGGCATGTTTCTGAGCACTATGGGGCACTCTCATCTGCCCTGCAGTCAGAGCAAGGAGTTAATACAAAGTCCTTGATTGACAGTTTTTATGTTTTTCATTTATTGTATTGGTGAGAAATGTGAGTATCCTTTTATATTCAAAATTGTTTCTGAGTTCCTGTTAAGGAAAAAATAGCTCATTGTCATTTTCTGCTGCAGGAGGAGCTCTGTGTGGATATCAAATCTTCAGCAATCTTTGCAGAAATATTCATTTTTTTTGAGAAACAAGTGTTAAATATAAGCTAGTTGTATGTTTCTGGAAATGTTCTTGATTGTTTATTTTTTTTTATTTGGGGGAGGAGCGAGATAGGGTCTTGCTATGTAGCTCAGACTGGCCTTGAACTTGCAGTGATCCTCCTGTCTCTCCGAGTGCTGGAATGACAGGTGTGTACCACCATGCCTGGCATGTTCTTTTTAAAATTATTCTCTCTACCATTGCAAATCTTTGATAATTAATATTTACAGTTCAAAGAGGGATCAGATAAGTTGGGAAGAAACTAAAGCATCCTCTTATCTCCTAATTAGATGCTGCACATTAGCATAGTAGAGTAGCTTCCAAAACTCAGTATTTTTTCAAACTTTTAGAAGATTAGAATGTTCTACAGGACTTTCTAAGGCAAGTACTCACTGTTGAGTCAAGTGTTGGAGTCAGTTAATTGGGCATGTATAGTATAGGACCACAGCGTGGGGGACAATTGTGGGTAGTAGACTTGCTCTATAATGTAATTACTGATGCAAGCTTGACCTGTGAGAGTCACAGTGCTCAGGAGAGCCCAAAAACCTCAAAGCAGAAAAGCAGAAGCTAGAAATCTCTTCTGTTAGAAAATGGAAGTGTTAACTCAGGTGTTTTCCTGACCCATTTGAAGTCCTTAGACGCATGATTCTCTGACAAAGCAGGAATTTTTGTATGTCCAGAGTAGATACATTTGCAATTTCATTTTGGTAAAGATTAGTAATAAATGAGCGATGGCCTGGATTCCTTGGCACATGCCTGTAATCTCAGCTACTTAAGAGGATGAGGTAAGAGGATGTTAACTTTGAGGCTAACCTGGGAAGTTTAGTGACATCATGTCTTAAAAAAGTAAAAGAAGGTGGAGAGGTAGCTCTTAGCACTTGTCTAGCATGAGTAAGGTCCTGAGTCTAATACCAGTACAAGAGGGAGGGAGAGAGAACACAGAGAGACAAAAGTACAGAGAGGCAGAGAGGGAAGGAGAAAGGAGAAGGAAATGTGAGCTCTACTAGATAGAGAAGATGCGTAAATACGTATTTCTAAATTTAATGAAACATCAGCTGATGGTGGTGCCTGTCCACTGGAGTGAAAGGGCTGCTCTTCTCTAGTCTTCTGATTGAAATGTCAGTACCATTTGGAAGCATGTCACAAGCACACCTAGAAATAACACTGTTGTGTCAGGTCAAGTTGAAATCCAGGAAATAATCCTCTCATCTAGGTAAGTGTTCATACTGTACCCTCAGCATATCACGTCTTTCCTTCACAATACTAAATTTCGTTGTTAATAATTGTATGTTGGTAAGATCAATTGGATAATGCCTGTGAGGGTTCCCCTGTTCTGGGGATTGAATCCAGGGCTAGGGAATCACTGTACCCTGAGCTACGCCCCCAGTTCTCATCTTCTTGAATTCAGTGAGGGCAGGGCCTTGGTTGCCTTGCTCAACACATCCCCAACATGTAAAAGTACCCGGTTCTTTAAAATCCCTTGGAATAAAATGTCAGATACAGTAGGAATGGAGCAGGATAAGTGGAAAGGAAAATAACATTTGTTTGTGTTTTGAAGCATACAACTCACAAGACACAGATACAATGATCACAGACTTCTAAGGGGACAAACATCATGGAATGTATTTTTATTAATCAACTAGTCAACATACTTATGTAGGATACTCCTTCCCTTATATTTTGTTGTGGACTTTTAAGATATTTAAGTTGCCATAGACTTAAGAAACAGCTTTTTATTGATAGTATATCAGGGCTTTTTTCCCCCCTCTTTTTTTTAGTGAGGTTATTTTTGTTTTTGGTGCTGAGGACCAAACCCAGGGCTTCCAGCTTGCTAGGCCAGCACTGTATCGCAAAGCCAAGTCCTCAAC
>NW_004524595.1:16678849-16686877 GCF_000260255.1 Octodon degus | reverse complement strand
CTATGTCTGCCTAAGCAGGCACTTTAATCCACTGAGCTATTTGGCTGGCCCAAGCTTTACATATTAATATTTGACCTTTTTTATTTTATCCTGTTGGAGTCCTCAAGACCTTTGTAAAGAAATACTAGTATCTAAAAACTCATGTGATGTTATTCTGATGTTAATTCTTTCTCTTGCTGAGATTAAATGTTGGTTCAAGTGCTATTTTATCATAATTTTATTATTTGTTGATTATTTTATGTAATAACCTAGATTAGCTTTCTTTGCTATCTAGTATTTCTCAACCAGTTCAATTAAGAAATAGAAATTAATATTCGTATTAGGCAGGTTGATTAGAATTACATGGTGGAAACTCTCCAGACATCTGTGTTCCTGTACCCCAGTCCAGTGCTGAGTTAGAATCGCCCAAAGTCATGTGTTTACAATGCAGTACCTATATTTCCAATAGCTCTCTGTGTGACAGCTCTCTGATGCATAAACTTAGATTAGCAAATAGCCACTGATCTAAGAGAAACCACAAATAGGAACACATTTTATACCACTACAAAAATTATTTAGATTGTTCACATTTAATCAATATATGAGTATACAGGATTTGAAATATGATTAAACAACATTTTAAGGAAAATTTGCAGTTGTCTCCTTTGAAAATATTTAATAAAAACTATGAATGATGATGTCTGATAACCCACTTTTGACTCACAGTAAAAAGTTATGTGTGATGTAAAATTGTTTAGTACATATTTGTAATAGTGGATGATGTTTTATTGTTGCTTCTTTAGATACTAAATTCAGTTCCTTTTGAAGGATACTATTCATAGTTAATAAAATTAATTTTTAGAGATGTTCATAATTAATAAATGTATTGTTTTATAAAAACATGGCTAACTGGAATTAGAATCTTGTTTTTATTTTAGTTCCCTGTATTAGAACTTTTTACCTGTCAAATTGTCGTAGTTTCTAATAAAAGAATGGTTAAAGGTGGGTACCAATAATGAAAAAGAGAACATCCTATAGAATCAAACAAACTGTATTATTCTTTTGTATCTTCCTAGATGAAATATTTTGAATTTATATGCAGAATATAAAATCAGGAAAATAAAATGTTTGCTTTCTACAGATTTTAATTTTTCTTCATACACAGACTCTTTGTATAGTCATAGATCTGGAAGAGACATTTAATGGTTCCCACAACCTGCCAGTCAACAAACTGATGCATGTGTAACTGTATGCTGATTTTCAAGTATTAATTTCTGTGAACAGTGGGTTGAATCGGATACAAAAATT
The DNA here is from genome assembly GCF_000260255.1 of Octodon degus. Taxonomy (NCBI): domain Eukaryota; kingdom Metazoa; phylum Chordata; class Mammalia; order Rodentia; family Octodontidae; genus Octodon; species Octodon degus. The sequence continues at coordinate 16,685,590 of NW_004524595.1, read as the reverse complement.
TTGTGCAGAGAAAATACTCTTCTTGGAATGTTCAAGACAAATAGTGACACAGAGATCACTAACCATGGCTAGTTCTGGCACCTGGGCATCTTCATGAAATGAGCTAATGGTGTTCATCTAGAATTCACATAGTTTTAGAGATGCCTGAAATCTAGTAACAGTAGCTCATTGTGCTACGTTAATATTTTTGTTTTTGGTGGAACTGGGTCTTGCTCATGCCAAGTATGTACTCTGTCACTGCGCTATAGCCCCAGCCCTACTACATTGATTTTTATTCTGCCCATTTGTATGTTCTAAGCTTTAAACACTTGTTTATAACATGATTTTAGCATGTTAGTTCATAGATACTAGAGTAATTGTAATTCTTCTGTGTTGTAATACACACGAAATGAGCCTTTTCCACAGTTTTGACCTGTAATGTAGTCTTTGTCCATACATGTCTGCACAGATACAGTAATATCTTAGAAACTTTGGTTCATAAAAGCACAGAGGAGTTGACAAGAGCAAGAGTACCTTGTATTAGGGCCAGTGAGATAGCTCAGTGAACTAAGCACTTGCTTAGGCAAGCACAGGGGCCAGGGTTCGAGCCCCGGCACCACATGCTGCGCCAGCCCCGCCCCCTGGCACACTGAGCCTGTGATAGAGTCTGGGCATAGTGGTGCACGCCTGTAATCCTAGCACTAGGGAGGCTGAAAACAGGAGGGTCACTACGAGTCCCAGCTGCATAGTGAGACCCTGCGGGGGAAAAAATCCTAAAAGAAAAAAAGAGTACCTTGTGTTTTTTGCAACATTTCTCCTCACTGTGTGCACTGTCAGCAGGGGTGTTTCCTAGTGAGCACATTTGTACAGATGTGAGTGCCATGTGCAGGTGGGAGAAAGGTTGAAGGCTGCTTCACTCAGCTGATGGATTTGGATCGTTTAATAGTGGGTGAAGCTTAGCCAATTTTATTATTTGGTCCATCTCCTAGCTCATATTTTAATTTTTAAAACAAATTTATGTTCTTCCAAATGATTGCTGATGAGTTAGGCACAGCGCACTCTGTGCATTTCATTTCCTGCTCATGTCTTGTGTTTCAGTTGATCAGCTCTATGAGCTCCGTGGCAGAGCACTGTCTCCCTTCCTTACTTCGCACCTTGTTTGACTGGTACAGACGCCAGAATGGAACTGAAGATGAGTCTTATGAGTACAGGCCTCGGTCTAGCACCAAGTCAAAGGGGTAAGGGGCTTGCTCTCTGCTGTTTTACCTGCAATTTAACAGCACTGAATGGAGTGAGTGACAGTGTTAACAACTGACAATTGGTATTTTTGGTTTATAAGCAAAGAGCATGGCTTACTTTTTGTGTGAAGATGGAAGTATGGGAAGAGGAAAGTTACACTTAAACTACAAGAAGGTAGTAATTAAGCTAGATGCTGCTCTGCAGCACTCCTCAGTGGGACTAGTTATACAGAAGTTAACCTCAGGAGTGCTGTTTTGGTTTAACGAGCGGATTTAGGTCACGGAAGTTGAGAAAAGATTCAAGGAGGGAAGAACGAAACATTGTGTGCCAGGATGCTGACTCCCGCTGTGCCGCTCTCCCCTGGAGCTCACCTTGTCTGCCTTCAGACTTCCTGGAGAGCTCTTGGATTACACGGAATAGCTGATGTATTCCAGGGGATTACTTGTGGCTTGGTATTTAACTTTGATAGATGCCATCTGAATTTTCAACTTAGATTTGTGAGAAAAAAACTTTGTACTGTATTTTCACCTGAAAAAACTATAGTCTTCATTTATAATTAAAAATAAAATATAAAGCAATGCTATTTCTGAATGAAATTTAAAATACTTTTCTTCTCACTAATCTTGATTAGTTTTGATTTGTAATAATGAAGTAAATATAAATGCATCTAAACTATAAAAAGAAAGAATATAGCATACATAGTGGGTCATTTAAAAACTATTCACAATTGCATAGCTCACTGTGCATAGCAGGAACTCAGTAAGTCACAGGAACTACTGATTATCGCCATTTTAAAGAGTTTTTCTTTTTTATTAGTACTTGTTTGCAGTACTAATTTGGGGTTCTTGTTTCAGGGATGAACAGCAACGTGAAAGGGATTATCTTCTGGAAAGGCGGGACTTAGCAGTAGATTTCATTTTCTGTTTAGTTTTAGTTGAAGTTCTAAAGCAGGTAAGCTCTTATATCTACAAAATTTGTATTTCTTATTCTTTGCCTGCTATGACTTCATGTCACAGTTTCTTTATTTAGGATGTTATATCCAAAATTACAGCCCACATGAACCAAATCCCTGTAACTTAATTATATGTCTTTCAGCTGCCTGGGGTTTTCCTGCCTTAGGTCTGTCTATACTCCCCATTCTTTTTACTTCCTATGCCATTCAAGGTATGAAATCTTGTTAGCAAAATGGAGCTGAATGGAAATTGTGTTAACTATGGGCTTTCAGCTATAATACACTGTGTCTGTCACTCAGCTACTTCAGTGCCTTTTACCTCCACTTCATTTCTTTTCGTATGCTGAAGCTCGCTTTCTGGAGTGTAATAATTGTATGGAGTTGAGGAATGGTGGTGATTTGATGAAAGAAGACTGAATTGCCAAGTGTAATGGTTTTCAGACAAATGAGAGTACCTCTGATAATAGATGACTTCTATTTCTTTCCTTGAATATTAGAATGCCACCTGTGTGGTGGCAGTTTTAGGCCCTGCACTCACGAGGTTACATCTGATTTTGATTGTTAAGAGGTAAGTATATGTAGATAATGTCTCATGTATTTTTACTATTCAAAATCAATATAAGGACACATACAAAAATTCCTATACAGATTTTGAAAAGTATGTTTGTGTTTTAAGATTTTTAGTTTTTAAAAAGTTATAGATCGGAAACTGCCAGTCAAACGGAAAACCCAACACTATTATGGACTACTGGACTCTTCTAGAGTATTTTGCTGAGTTAACACACCTATAATATTCAAATGACAGAACTAAACAAAAAAGGCGATACAGATGAATGTCCATTTTGAATCTGTGCATTCAAAGTGGTTAGGATAGATATATAGTTACATTCTCTTAGTGAATAGAGGGATTTGTTGTAATAGTGTTTGTAAATAGGATATCATGTCTACATCTTGTACAACAAATAACCACTAGGAAGAGAGTATGCGATGTGTTAATTATTGAAACTGTCCTACCAATTTGATTTGAAACTGTGTCATTGCTATTTGTCTCTCAGTAAAATTATGGAAATAAAATAAAATGGAAAAAAAAAGTTAGAGATCATTTGAAGAAGTAGGAACATTTTATAGCTTGAAAAGGAAACTTTAAAAAGTATGTTTTACATATGACACGGAGAGTTTTGCCTTTGTTAATTAGAACTGGATATATGACTATAAATAAACAATATAAGAGTATATATTCCATTCTTGATAGTCATGAGACTATGTGAATTATGTAATCATTTACATTTTGCTTTTATTTTTATACTTTATGAGGAAAGGCAGTTATTTTGTACTCTTAAAATCTGGAAATAAAAATAATTTAAAGATGTAAAGGAATTAGCTTAAAGATTAAAATCACTTTAATTTATATAATTGCTTAAGGTTTTTAGTACATGCAGCTTCCTCTGGGAGCTGTGCTCACAATCCCAGTTTTATTCCTGTGACTCAGTTTACATAAGCTGCTAATACCTGTAGACTGAAGAAACTGGAGCAGGAGGCTGGGGACTAGAAGTGGCCATGGACCACTTTACTGGTCCCCAATAAAGTAGACTTGGCTACCACTCCATACCTACCATCACGAGTATGCTCCTCACTTGAGTGCTTTTGTTAGCAACCAGTTGAATTTTTTTGTTTAGTTAAGTAGTGTAGAATTTCTATTTCAGCCTGTGAAAGGGCAGACTTCCCATTTAGACATCAGGCCCCTCCATGATCCAGTTCCACAGTGGCCCGTTCTCCTTTTGTTTCTTTCCCATGACAATTTCCTCTTGGGTCAGTCTCTCTTCTCTTCAGAAGTCATCTCTAATTACTCTGGCTACAGCTTCAACTCAGGCAAGCTGTGGAGGTGTTGTCCTTTACATGCCCCTCCTCCTCCCTATCCTCTCCCCTCCCCATTCTCATAGCAGTAAAGATGGTAGTAGTCCTCCCTTTCTTCCCCTCCTCCTTGTCTTCTGCCTCCTTCTGCTCTTCCTCCTTCCTCCACAATCCAGATAGTTATTCTGGAGAAGACATCAGGATCTATAAAGTAAAAAACATGTTTTTAGTAGGCTCTTTTTCAGGGTCACTGAACAGAGTGTTCATTATCTGCATGGACTTGAAGTGTGAGATTCTAATGCAGTGGCTCTGAAAACTAAGCTTTGTCCTTGGTTCTGTCACCGTATCATTTCAACCTACAGTGCCCTTTCTCCTTGTCTTTTCCTTTCATCTGTACCTTCAAACCACACATCAGTGAAAAAACAGATCACCAGAAACAAAGATATACTTTATCAAAAACCCTGTGTAGAGTCCCCCCCCCCCCCGAAAGACAAGGCTTTTTTAGCTTCTCTAAAACTAATAAAACTACTGAAAATGCATTAAAGAATCAATAGAGCTTTCTGAACTATTTTGACAAACTAACCCAATTTTCTTCTGTCAGAATGACGTAGAGCTTAATAGACCCAGAGAATAATCAATGCAGTAGATCTTCAATTTAGTAGGACTTCAACTTTTGTCCTGCATAGTATACCTAGATTAAAATGGAATTCAGTTTGTTTGTTTGTTTTTTTATTATACAGACCCCAAGACATCGACATATTAATACAGTGGTGTTTCAGTATGAAGAAATAAATATTCCTTGTTGGTTAGTTTTTTGTTTATCTGTTTGTTTTTTGTCTGTTTGAGACAGGGTCTCACTGTGCAGCTCAAGCTGGCCTTGAGCTCACTTTGGTTTTTTTTTTTCAGGTTACATTGCAAACTTTATTGATCATTCACATATCTGTGTTTCTGCAATATCACAATTCGTGCATTTATACATATTTTTTTTTCAACAAATAATACACTGCATATATTCTTCTTAGTGGTTAATTGCTGTACAAGATGCAGACTTGTGATCCTACTTACAAACACCATTAGAAAAAATCATTCTATTCATTAAGAGAATGCAACTATATATCTATCCCAACCACTTTGAATACACAGATACAAAATGGACATTCATAGTTATACTCACTTTGTAACCCAGGCTGGTCTCGAACTTGCAATGATCCTCTTGCTTCAGCATCCCGAGTGCTAGGATTACAGGTGTGTGCCATCACACCCAGTTCGTAGGTTAGTTCTTGACCTCATATATCATAAATTACTTGTTTGTTAGATAACTTGTTATGTCTTTAGCAGTTTGTACCTGTTGAGAACTGGTCACTGTGAGTGAAGGACAGTTATCTCTTTTGTGCCAGCCAAACCCCAGGAGATGGGTGTGACAAGGATTACTATCTCAGCTCTCTCCTGCTGGCTGTATGACACTGGCCAAGGTATTACCCAGTAACTTTTCCCTCTCTGTGACAAAGGATGGTCATAGTATCATTTTTGTAGACTCATGAGAATTAAATATGGTAATGTCTTATAGATGGAAAGTGTCCAATAAATGTTATCTGTTATCTCCATTGTAAAAGGCAATACTCTTAGTAGTAGTGACTTGTTGAATATTATAAAGTATTTCATTTTTTGGACTATATTTTATCTTTTTTTAATTTGACAGCATTTGTTTTATTGCATAGTATTGTCTTCAGCTTAGTTTAGATTACTAGATATATGCATGCAGTTAGAAAAAGAAAAAAGTTATAAAAATTAAGAGGAGAAAAAGAGAAAAAAAATTAAGCATTCTCTGCTCCTTTCCACAGGCCAACAGATATTCACAGTACAATTGCCCAAGCCATCCTGCATACGTACATAGGTATCTCTTTCCCTCCACCTTCCCTCTCCTGTCCTTCTCCTCAGCTCAGTAATTCCTGCCTTTTGAACAGATTCATTCCGTTTTCACAGTAGCTATTATATCCTTCAGATTTTATTTACTCTGTCAGGTTCTTGCACTAGGGAGACAGTAGGATTTGCACATGCAGGTCTGATTTCTGATCCATTTTAAAGGGAGGCCAGAGAGGACAAGTATGTCTGCCTGTCATTGGCTATGTTAGAATCCATACACACACCCTCGAGCAGAGCCGTCGCATTGATCTCAGTGACCAATGCGTGGGTGCGGACCTCAGCACCCACACTTCAGCACTAGTCCCTGACAATGGGACATTTCTGCAGGACCATGTGGCACTCAGGAAGCACCTTGCATGAGGACACAAGGGACAGTCACAGGGTGCGTGAAAAGTGTAAACAAGAAAAGCTAGGGCTGAGTGGGACTGAGGGACTTTGTTGTTGTTTTTTTTTTTTTATGTGAATGTTTCGCTTTATTTTTTTTATTGTTATAATCCTGTAATTGCATTTATTTATTTCCATAATTTTATTGATAAACAAATAGCAATGAGACAGTTTCAAACCAAATTGGTAGGACAGTTTTAATAATTAACACATTGCATACTCTCTTCCTAGTGGTTATTTGCTGTACAAGATGTGGACATGATATCCTATTTACAAACTCTGTTAGAACAAATCCCTCCATTCACTAAGAGAATGTAACTATATGTCTATCCTAACCATTTTGAATGCACAGATACAAAATGGACATTCATCTGTATCCCCTTTTTTTGTTAAGTTCCGTTATTTGAATATTA
>NW_004524595.1:16669194-16677719 GCF_000260255.1 Octodon degus | reverse complement strand
TACATATAACTGTATGGCTTGTCACTGTCATGTTTCCTAGCTCTTCTCCTTTCCCTCTCTTAATTAGTTAGTCCTGGAGTTCTTGCTTTTCTTTTACTTGTATTATACCTTTCTATTTGTATTTCTTCTTTTGTGTTCTTATACTAGGGAAGTTATATGATATTTACACATGTGTGTCTGGTTTGTTTCACTTATGAGTATATCTTCAAGTGACATCCACTTCAATATAAAGGCTTTGAGTTTATCATTCTTTATAGCTGAATAATACTCCATTGTATAAAAATACCACATTATATTTTCTCTTAATAATACAAAATATTCTTGTTAGTAAAATGAGAGAAAAAAAATCAAGTGAAAATGGCCAGTGTCTTTTAAAATTCTAACCATAACAAGTAGACAAAAATTTACCTATTTAAAAACAACAAAAGGGCTGCCCAAATAGCTCAGCAGATTAAAGTGCCTGCAAGCAGGCGCAGGGGCTAGGGGTTTGATCCCTAGGGCTACTGTGTTGGTGCTGCCCCTGGGGTGCACTGAGCCGGCAATTGAGACTGGGCACAGTGGTGTGTGCCTGTAATCCCAACTCTTGGGAGGCTATAAACAGGAGGATCACTATGAGTCTGATCTAGTAGTGAGACCCTGAACACCCTGTAGACCCTCCCCTAAAATACAGAAAAGTAAATAAATAAAAATAAAAGCAATGAAATTAGAGATTGGTCAAATGCTTCCATAGTGTGTTCAATTCCTGGTACTGCAATAAATAAATAAAGTGAAATTAAATATTGTAGTACACTATGGTAACCAACTTAAGATGATAAAAAACTTTTTTTCCAAAAAAGTCAGCAAGATGGGTTAATAACTGACTTAAATTTTATTTTGTTGGTAACAGTGACTTAATGTATGATAAAGTCTGTTTAAACAACAATATGACATTTAGAAATTTAAAGCAATTTCTTTTTTATATTGGATTTTATACATATATTTATTCTTTGATATGAACAAGAGGGTAGGAATCCTAGCTTGTGAGACATTCCAAAGTCTGGGCTTAGTTTAACTAGTGACAGTTAAACTGTTAAGTTAGTTTAACTTAAGACAGATCAGAAGATGGTCTACTTTCATGGAGCAGGACCTTAGCATTTTTTGATGCAGTGTTAGCATTTTAGCTGCTGGGGAGTAGCCCCAAAGCCTATGAAGGGGGTGGGGCAGGTATTAGGCATTCTGCTGAGGTGTGAGGTTTTTTCTCCATAGTGTTGCAACCTCATCATTCAGCTAATGAATGAACCCTGCTGACTTCCAGTGTCCTTATCTTAACTGATTTTATTCTCTCAGGATGGGATAAGGGCATTAAGTTTGGGGAGGTTGTAGCAGAAATCTGCCTTGGAAAAAGCCTTGAGTATTCTCTGCTATAAAATTAGAGCTACTTCTAAAATCACACCAGTCACAAGATGTGAAAAATTCTTGATGCTGAAGATGAAAATGTTACTGGATGAAAGTAGAACTTTTTGTCTTTGAACTGAAATGAAATTTTTCCCCTACTTTTGGGAGTGGAGTGTGAGATTTTCTTTTTTTTAAATAAGGGAAGAGGTTCTGTCTGTGTCTGAGCTCCTGAGGTGAGTGTGGAGCTTGATGTCTGTCCCTGTGTTGTTGCCCCCTGTTCCCCTCACCCTTTACTTGTACTCTATTCCCCCATCTTGGCTCTGTCCCCAACGCTCAGGATGAGATTGTCCTACTTAGAACAACCTAACAGTACCTAGATAGCTTTGGTCACAAGCCAGTGGTCCGTCCCCCCCCCCCCCCCCGCAATCAGACAATGAGGGGGGGGTGTCTCAGCCCATGAGGTGGTTCACATACTCTGAACCTGCTATGTGTGCTCTGTGGCCACCTTCCACCCATTGAAGCCATGAAACCTTTGAAACTGCTTTGTCACATAGACACCAAGCACCTTGCATTAAAAGATAAGCCTTTAGGAAAGGTCTATGCCTATACTGTGTGATCAGTTTTTCATGCCTATGTATCTTGCAATATGAACAACTACTTTGAAGGCAGTAATACACAATAGACTAACCATTGTTACTTTCCTACTATCTTGTTTTGAAATTTTATATTATTGTTTTTAGTGTTTATTTTTTTTTCCTTTGAAATGGAAAAAAGGTAAACCTTTGGAGTTTTTAAGAAAAATGTAAGCACAAATAACAGAAGCAATTATTGAGGGCCACTGCTTTGTCAAATCTGTCTAAACTGAGAAGATCATTCTCAGTCATTAACCACATTGCTAACACCAAGAAGCCCTTTACTCTATGGGGAAGAGTTAATCTTGCCAGCTGCTAAGGACATTTGTCATGAATTTTTATCAGGAAAGCCTGAAGTTCCAAAGGTGGCTGGCGTATTGTTTTTACAGCTGTCAAACATAAGTAACTGGATTGATGAAATACAGATGATGTTGAGGCATAGTTTTTAGGATTAATTAGTTACTGCGGTATGTAATCCAAATTGACAAGTCCACTATGTTGACAGTAAAGAACAATGCTTGTTTTGGTGCTGTGTATTTCTCAGGAGGATAAGTACAAAGATATGTCCCATGTGCTTCCGGGGCCCTGCCAGCATCACGGATGGGGGCAGAGTGCACATTTACCTTATACACCAAAGTGAGGAGGCTTTCTAAAGATAGATCCCTGGACAGAGTTTTTGAATTATGACCGCTACTTTGAAGATTTCTCTTAGGAAATAGTCACCACTGGCAGCACATTTTAGTGACTCAGAATGGGCTGCAAAACTTGATATTTTGTTTGGCATTTTCATCCTGTTCAACAAACACAAATCTGCCACTTCAGAAGAGAATGGCAACTGTGTTCTAGTCAGCAGATAAATTGGATGCATTTGAGGTGAAGCTGAAATTTGGAGGTTGATGCGTGAACACTGGGCTGTTTTCCCTCCCTCTTTTGTTAGTGTGTGTTTGTGATGCATAGTGAATACATTCTCCTGGGGCATTGGCACATAGCTGTATTACATCTTGAGCCTTTTACATTCCCTTCATCTCTCCTCTCTTCCTCCTTCCCCATCTCCCTCTTGTCTCCAGTGGATTATCTATTATAAACCTTAGCCTTTGTGTAACTATTACACTTTATATTTAAAATTCTTTACACCCCCCCCCCACTGGAGATCAAACTCGGGACCTTGTGCTTGCCACACGAGTGCTCATGCCACTGAGCAGTCTCCCTGGCCCAGATTTAATATTCTTTTCTATGTACCATACATTACAAAATCTTAAAATCAATAAGGCTCTAAATCTGAAAATAAAGCAAGAAATGGGGACTTTAAGAGATTAATCTGTGCATTCTAATATTGTTCTTTTATGTATAATTCTTAGATGATGCGTTTTTTCCTTTCAAAAATGTAGTTATCTTTTAAGTGCTTCTGTCATGTTTTTACTAGTGATAATACAATAAAATCAGAAGCTTTCTTTCCTTACCTGTTTTATTTAAGTGCATTTTCATTTCTTTTATCTCAACACAGAGAACAGTTGTGTGAGGCTGTGGCAAGTAGACTAAGTAATGTAAATATAAAATGTATAAATAGGTCCTGGCACACACACATGAAGGTAATGTTGGTGGTGGTTTATGATTGTCCCGAGGTGTCCATTAACCATCAGCCATGACTGGTTCAAATGTAGCAAACTTGAGAAAAGCTATAAGTTTAGGTTACCTTATGTTCACATCTCTTTCCTAGAGCATACCAAACATCCCTATGGGGGAAATTAATGCAGTAAAACCACAAACAGTATAGTAAATGAGGCATAAAAAATTAAATTACTTAAAATGCACGGTTGTGTTATTTCAAGGTCACTATAATATTTAGTCTAGTTTGTGTGATCAGCACTGTGAGTTCTGGAAAAAACTTCTGAAGCCAGGCTGGTCCATTCAAATGCATTGGATTCCCTGCCTTAAAAAATTGCTTCATAGTGCCAGGTGTCTGCTCCTGTTTTGCTTGTGTGTGTGTGTGTGTGTGTGTGTGTGTGTGTGTGTGTGTGTGTGGTGTGTGGTGGTGTGTGGTGTGGTCCTGGAGACTGAACTGAGGGCCTTTCACATGCCAAATGAGCACTGAGCTATATTCCCCTGCCCAAGAAAGAGAATTAGTCTTCATAACATAGAAGGAGGTAATTAGGTTTTTCATATTAAAACATGTTAAAGCAAATTCTCTTCAAATTGTGGTACTAGAGATTGAGCCCAGGACCTTGCACATGCTTGGTAAATGCCATACCACTGAACCACATCCCTAGCCACTACTCTGTTTTCAGTATCTGTGTGGTAATAGCATGGCTGAATGAAACTTTTAGGATGAGAGAGGTGATTCCAGTGACCCTGTTGCCTTGAGACCTGTTTTATTTACCTAATCAAGGACTTGATCGTAGTAACATCATTTGGAGTTTCATTTAAGTCCTAGAGAATGACAGCTCAAAGAATACGAGGGCTAGGTCTTCTTGTTAGTTCAGGGTGGCTTTCCTCCCTTCCTCTTTCCTGGCTCAGCTACCATGATGTTCTCTAGTCACTTCATCTAATCCATATTCCCAGGAGGTGGAAAGGGTGAAAGGACAGAGCCAGTTGCAGTTCGCCTTCTCTCTCTGGGCTAACCAGTATAGGATTTTAATGTAGAGAAAGCAGAAATGTTTTCATGTTTACATACTTAAAAGAGAAGCTTTGGTTGTATTAGACTAATCAAAAAAATCCATAGGGTATCTATATTATATAATCATTAAAATGTAAGTCTTATTCTCTGAAGGTTTAATTGTAGTTTGGATGAGTTGGTGGAACTTTAAGGGAACACTTGGGAGTAACAATTTGTTTAATCTTTTTTTTTTTTTTTGGGGAACCGGGGATTGAACTCAGACCCTTGCGCTTGCCAGGCAAGCGCTTATTCTACTGAGCCATCTCCCTGGCCCCAACAGTTTGTTTAATATTAACATGAGGATAAATAGTATGATCCTAAAGAGAGGCATACAGGATAATAAATGAAAGGAGGTTGGTGTAGCTTTACTTCATTGGCCAGCTAGTATTCTGGAATTTCTACATCAATAAAATACAAATTTTGTATTTTATTAGTGATGAAATGTTTTGCCTATAAGTGGTGATATAGCTCTGTAGTAGACCACTGAATTCTAGCCCCAGCTCTGAGGGATGGGTAGAATGAAAAAGTTTCTTACAATTGTGCAGGCCAGTTATGAAATTCTTTGTTAAGTGTTCCTAAGTTCTAAAGAAATTCTGGGTTTAAATCTTTAGCTTTAGCCTTGAGTGATGGTCAGGAATAGGAAGAAGTGACACAAAGGTTTTACCTTTCTTCTTCCATAATCTCTCATTCTTGAACTCTACTATGTAGAATAAATTCAGATTTTGACCTGTTATTAACATAAGAGTTTAGAAGCTTAGCTTCTTTCTATAAGCTGCTGAGTACATTCGTCTTTCCTAGACCATCACTGTGCTTTGGTAAGTGCTTTGAGACCTAGAAGGTGGGACAGGATTATGGCTGCCTCTTTACTCCCTCCTGTTCTGCTTTGTTACCGGGTCGCACAGGGGTCTGTCTCCTCCCACATAGTGCACTTTCTTCGTATTGGAGTCCAGGTCAAGGTCTTCAGCACAGGCTGTTTCTAGGAAGTGTGGGATGAGTGCTCTTTCGGGTCCTCCTCTGGTCAGCAACCCATGTGGAGCCATCGAGCCAGAATGAAGCCACACCCTTGTGCAATAAAGACTTACCTGCTGCTTGGCACAGTATTTCCAGAAATGGTACCAATATCCCACTCCATGTTGTGGCAACTTAGTCACCTCATTGATATAAATGTAAATCAGTAGTTATTTATTGCATTTTTAAGATTACATTGCATTTACTTATTTCTCTCATCATCACTTGAAAACTAATTCCTGATTATTATTCAAAGCTAAATTCAATCTCCCCTTGATAGACTCCTGACTGACTTTTGTAAAAAATAGGTGCTCCTTGTAGACCCTTCACCAGATCCTTAAGGAACATTTTGACCATCTCTGCTTGCAGTTATGGATTTCTTTTTCCACTGAGTTTGTGGCTTTCTTAGTTTCTTTTAATATTTCTTATATAGTTTTACCTTGTTGATAGAATTCTACAATCTACATTGTCATATTTTTTTAATAAAGAAAATGTGAAACCCCTACTTTATTTATTTATTTATTTATTTATTTATTTATTTTTGCATTGGACTCCTGGTCTGCAGAATTGGATAAATCATGATCCTGCTTAAAGACACACTGTCATCATTGGTCTCTTCATGGTTACCTATGTTTTTGTTTGTTTTACATGTAATACTTGTCAGCCCATTCCTGGAGACTTTTGAGAACTATAATGTCCCTATAATTAAAGCCATGATTATGTGAATTTCTAATAGCTTGCTTCCTTGTCTTTACCTTACCAGTATACTGGTTTTTATGTCAATTGTTCCTTTAACATTAGAGAATATTTTTATTCATGATTGAATTGTTAATATATTAACCTGTCCTTGCTTTTGAGCTTTTCAAAAAATGCTCCCATATTGTTTACTATTCTCTAAGACTTACTGGTAACTCCAAATGATGTTACTAAGATCAACCCATGGAATGGTGGCTGTGTTATTATTTTTTTGGGCATGTAGTTGCTAGTATAAAAGGGAGTTGTTGCTATATCTTCTTGAGTTTAATGACTGGAGCCCTGTAATTTATATTGGCCAAAAAAATTAATAGGTTAAAAGATATACTGTATATGCTATAGAGGTTTTCATAGAAAAGAAATGAAGACTCATAGAAGGCTTATACCCAAGTACTTGTACCATTTTAACAGAGTAATGGAGTCATAGAGAAGAGATGATACAAAAGGCTTTGGGCTTCCACAGGCAGTGAATTATGGGAAGGAAAATCCATGGGGAAAACTAATGGAAGACAAGGTAGAAGGAAGGTGGGGCTTGCTCGTACAAACCTGTCTTCCTTCCGAGTTCCTGACTCCAGTCCTGTTCCTCAGTATCTTCTTGGAGATTTTGGAGAACACCTCACACCTGGTGGAGTTGGAGTCCTCTAAAAAAAAGCCCACACACTGCCTTTAGGCAAAAAGGAAGAGGAAGCTTTCTTATATTGGACATTTCACAGTTAGCTTCAGCTCAAAATAATCCATATCCCACATATCCCACAATAGTGTGCAATCTCTATTTCAAGATTGCACACTGTGTGCACATTCTCACTAGCAATATATACCAAACACACTCACTCGCTATTGGGTATTGTCAGACTTATTTTTTAAAATGATGTTTTGTGTATTTTCATTCTCTTTATTACTAAGAATTTAACATTTCTTCATATCTGTATTGTCTTAGGAATAAGTTTATATCTGTATTAGGAATAAGTTGATAGTTGATTTAATTAGTTGAAATGATGTGATATTCATGAAAATCTAATTAGTAACTTCTTGTTTACATGATACATATGTATTTTTAAATTTCAGATTCCTGTTCATCCTGTACCTGACCCCTTAGTTCATGAAGTTTTAAACTTAGCTTTTAAGCACTTTAAACATAAGGAAGGGTAAGTAGTGTGCTAACTTGGGCTTATTTTTTTTCTTCTTGACTTAACTTATGTATGTTAGTACATACTCATAGTACATAATGATTACATTCATTGGGAGCAGTTGGTACATGTACATGACGCATCTTAATTTTCTCTTTCTGTTCTCATACCCCTCCCCAACCTCCCTGGTCCCTTCAGCTCTTGGTTCTCTTCCCATTTAAAAAAACTTTATTTTCATTTTCTTTCTTCAGCTCTTTTTAAAATTCCTTTTCCCTTTCTTCCCTCCATCTCATTTCCCCATCCATTTGAAAAAGATCTTCCTACTTCTCATTTGTCTATCTTGTATTTTGTGAATCGTTTGTATACATGTATTGGGTTTCTCATTCAGAGAAACCATGTGATACTTAAGCTTACTTAATATTATGATCTCAAGGTGTGTCCACTTACCTATGAGTGCCTCAAGTCTATCTTTATGGCAGGGTAGTGCTCTGTTATGTATAAATACCTCATTTTTTTATTGAGTCATCTGTTGATGGGCATATGATGTTTCTTCAGCTGTTATAAATTGTGCTGTTATAAACATGGATATGCAAGTATCCCTTACAAGACAATGGCTTTTCTACCTAGTGCACATTAAGACTATCCAAATATAATTTGCATTCTTACTGATCATTTGTTTTTAGAGTTTAAAATACTTATCTTCACATTTCTTTTGAATCTAAACAAAAGTCTTATAGGAAAGATTTTGTAAAAATAATTCTTAACACTATAGATTGGATTTATAATATCAGCAGGTTAAGATTCATGACAAATTAAAACCTAGACAAAACAAAATTCATGGGTTTATCTTATAAATTAATATTCAGGAAAACGTATAATACTCTGATAAGGAACTTTAAGAAAGAACCTTTGTAGAAACACTCAGTGGATGTTTTGTTTGTTCTTTTATCTTTTTTTTTTCTATAAATACCATGTAGA
>NW_004524595.1:16645032-16669094 GCF_000260255.1 Octodon degus | reverse complement strand
ATTGAACCGTGGTCCCTGTGCTTTGCTAAGCTTGTTCTAAGTAGGTGCTTTAGACCACTGAGCCATCTCACCAGCCCCTGTTCTTTGATCTTAGATATTCAGGAACCAACACTGGGAATGTGCACATCATTGCAGATTTATATGCGGAAGTGATAGGAGTTCTTGCCCAGTCAAAGTAAGTTCTACAAATCATTGATTTTTGCCTTGCTCTGTGGTATAGAATGCTTCAGTGCTAACTGGTGCGGAAGACACTGATAGTTTTAGATATGCTGTTTTGCCACTGGGTTTTCAGAAAGCCCCTTCCCCCTTTTATTACTCACTGCTCTGTTCCTCCGGGGCTCCTTTGAGTATCCATCCGTCAGTTGTACAACTTCTTTTAATTTATTGGAGGTTTTCCATAAATACCTGAATCAAGTAAGTCAGAAGTTTCTAATAACGTTTCCTTTTTTTCCTATTTTTAATAATTCTCTGAGAAGTGGTTTTCAAAATTTTTTTAGAATTGTTTATAGAACTGATAATTACTTTTAGTACCCTCAAGTTAAGAGCTTTTATTTCTGAGATTGCAATACTGTGTCTTCTAATTATCTTGTTTCAATACTAAATAGTACTGAATAGGAAAAGCAAAGAAAGAAAGAAGGAAGAAAGAATAAAAAAGAGAGAAAAAGCTAGGATTACTCCATTATCATTTGGAGTTACATTCATTAAGTTTTATTGAATCATCATTTAGTAGAGAGTAAAGAATGTTTAGTACCTTAGAGTTGCTGCAAAAGCTGGGATATTTTGGATTTCCTTTGGTTGCTACTGGTGGTAGGGTACAGTGAAGGTATGAAACAAGAGGGGAACTGTAAGGGATATATTTGAATATCTAAGTTTTGTGATTGTAATATCTAATAATTTTTTGAGAAATTTAGTAAGAAAAACGAATAATGAATTCTAATATATTAAAGTGGAAAGGTCTTCATCTATCTTCTAAATATTTTTTAATAAAATGATAAAGAGTAATTTGAGGTAAAATAGTATTCTCCAGGGTTCAAATTAAAGTAGGTGAATTATACTTCCTAACATGTGTCAGCATTTTGTTAATATATGGTTTTCTGTTTTTTCTCCCTTTAGTCAGTGCCCGTTGGAAACATGCCTTATCTGGAGTCATTCTAACTCTCAGGCAGTAGTTCCCTAACTAATTTTAATAATACATTTTAATCATTTTATAACAGTAGGGTAATTATTATTGATCTCTGAACTATTAGATGTCTTCTCAGTGTAAGCAGAGAAACACCTATCAGTCTTCACAACTGTGATGACTTTAATCCAAGATTGGATTCACATTAAAGCCTCCCTTTTTTGTAGCTTATTGTCATTCTGAAACTGTTATCCCCTCTCTCTCTTCAGTTTTTCTACAGAGAAATGAGGTGCTAGCTTTAAGAGAGAATTGATACTATTGCTTGGTTTATCTCTTCAATACATTTATGGTCCCCAGTCTGCTCTCTGTGTAACTCTCAACACAGACTTTAAAAATATTAAAACTTGGATGTAGTCTCTTATTTATATAGGTATGTCTTACGACCAGATTACTTGATCTTATTTATTATGATTACTGGTGAAGAATAGTAATGAGACTGTATTGATTACATCAAAGGAATTAATAAATCTGATTATTTTTTCCTTTATGAACTCTGAATTTTAAAGTCAACCAACAACAAATTCAGTATAACTGTTTCACTTCCTGTTGTGTACTTTTCTAGACATTTTCATGAAGGCAGAGGAAAAAAATTATATTTGGGCAACATGCATCTTGATTTCACCTTAAAGATCACGTAGGAAGTTAGTGTTCTAAAGTCACATCAAATTATGTCTCCCTTGGGGCCGGGGAGATGGCTCAGTGGAAAAAGCGCTTTCCTGGCAAGCGCAAGGCCCTGAGTTCAATCCCTGGTTCCGCCAAAAAAAAAAAAAAAGATATAATAAAAATTATGTCTCCCTGTATATTAAAGGTTTCAGGCTGTAAGGAAGAAGTTTGTGACAGAATTAAAAGAACTGCGACAAAAGGAACAAAGCCCACATGTGGTGCAAAGTGTCATCAGCTTAATAATGGGAATGAAATTTTTCCGGGTAAAAATGTATCCTGTAGAAGATTTTGAAGCATCTTTTCAGTTTATGCAGGTAATGTATCTTCTCACTGGTAGTATTTAGAATTAGCTCAGCAGTGATTGTCCTTGTCCTTTATAACTTTTTAGAAGAAATAAAATTACATTAGTTTGCAACATCATTATTAATTTCTTACTCTTGTTAAATTCTCACAAGTTTAGAATTATTGTAATTATTAACTTAAGGATGCCCTGACTTTAGTTTTTATTAAAATAGTTCACAAAGTTATGCTACTACAAAGTTTTAACCTTTCTCCTTTTTTAAATCCTTTTTCTTTTCAAGGAATGTGCTCAGTATTTCTTAGAAGTAAAAGATAAAGATATAAAACATGCACTTGCTGGTTTATTTGTGGAGATTCTTATCCCCGTAGCTGCTGTAAGTATATCGATTTTACACCATTCATATGTCATATAGAAGCCATAGAATGTTCTACTTCAAGTTTTTACATGAAGATTTGCCAGGCAGTAAGCAGGGGCCATCAAAAGGTTCACTTCATTTGTCCTAAGAGGGCGATGACTTGTTCTGTTGATTCATGTGTAGTGTTTTGTGTACCATTTCATAAGTTGTGTTTCGTGCTGAGATATATCTAGTCCTCAGTACTGTAACCTTGGCTAGAAATAGAAATTAATTACAGTGGTTGGTTTTGGTTTTTTGAGACAAGGTCTTACTGTGTAGTTCATTGACAATCCTCCTGCCTCAGCCTCCCAAATGTTGGGATTTCAGGGGTGTACCACCTCTCCCAGTGAAATTAATTACATTCTTGCACTCAGATTTTATTCTACTTAAATTTCAAAAAAATAAATTTATTTTCATGTTGAGCAATTGAACTGTCTTGGATTTCTATTATTTTTTTCTCCTTTTTTTGTACAGTGGAATCTAGGGCCTTCACACTGGGCTACATCCCTTCCTTTTTTGTTTTGGATTTTGAGACAGATTCTCAATGTGTTACCCAGACTGGTAACTTGAGATCTTCTGCCTTTGCCTACCAGAGTATTGGGATTACAGGTGCGTGCCACCATACCTGGTGTTGGCTTTCATTTTTAATCTTTGAGTTCACTGATGTGTGACCTGTATGTTTAATGAACTGATTCATAGGATTCTGTTCATTAATGGCTTTGGAGCATGTTTAGAAAAGGTGGACTAAGAATTATAAGAAATATTAAGAATTTAAAAGTAGTAATGTCAGAATGGTTGGCCTGATTTTTTTTAACCTGTCTTGAATGTTTACCTAGATTTGATGTTTTTTTAATGAGGACAAACAAATGTCATGAATTAAAGTTTCTAAGTGGTTTAAGGAGTCCCACTCACCCTCCCATGCCAGCGTTAACCTTGAGAATTAGGCTTATATTCCCGAGCAAACAGATTGTCAATTTGTAAAGCCTCTTTAGTTGTACGCCAGCATTATTAGTAAGTAGACCTCCTTTTCTCTTCCTAGAAATGGTTTGAAATCACATTATTCATCTCAGATTGTTTGTGGTCCCCTTGTAGTCTGACAATCCTTTGTGGTTGGGGGGGACAGGTATTTAGGAAAATTAATTTAAGAAGTTAAGTTTTAGTTTCTAAGGAAATTGACAAGAAGGAAGTGCTTGTAGAAAGGAAACCTCTTCATTGTTGTCCATTCTCACTGGGTTTGCTGCTCTTTCATACTCCGTTTTTGTGTCCAAGTTTATCACTGTGCTAGGGCTGCCAAAATTCTGTCCTACAGCCTGGGTCACTTACCAACAAAGCTGTTTTACAGTAATGGTGCCTTGCATTTTGAGGTCAGGGGGCAGCAGGATGGTCTTTGCTGAAGGCTATGAGGAATTTGCTCCATGCCGCTTGCCTGGCTCCTATTGGCTTACTGAAAAATCACTGGCCTTCCTGGCTTGTGGGAGCAGCAATCTGCTGCCTACTGTTATTGGAACATGGTGTTTTCCACGTGTACATGCTGTGTTGGATGAAAGAACCCCTCATTCTGCCTTGACTAATGTGATCTACAAATGAGCTGTCCTTAAGTAAGTTCACATTCTAAGGTACTTGCAGTTAGGACTTCAGCATACAACTTTGTGGGGACATGATTCAACCTATAACCTGTCACTAGCCCTTTCTGCCTGAAACATTTGGTCTCTTAGTAACAGCAACCCTGCTCTTTTCCTGGCTGGCTTGTGTTTATCAGACCTATCCTATTCATTCATCAAATGTATTGAGTGTTCTCTATATGTCAGGGCCTAGTCCATACACAGGAAGTACAACAAACAAGGCTTTTTGCTATTGTGGAACTTCTAAAACAGAAGACAGAAAATAGACTAGTAGATGAAATACGTGGTATTTGTCAGATTGTGGCCAGCACTGTGAAAATCTGTAAGCAAGGTAGTGGCAAAGATAAATGTTGTCAGAGTTGAAATGTTGATTAGAGTGTGATTGGGAAAGACCACCATCTTTAAAAAGATGGCGCCAATTCAGCAAAAACTAGAGGAACAAATGATAAAGACTTGCTCCATCTGGGGGGATGTATCGCAGGCAGGAGGAACACACATAGGATGCTCTGAGGCAAGGCCATGGCTCCTTTGTGTTTTAGGGTCAGCAAGGAAGCTAATGTGCCTGGTTCCACAGCCAGAGGCAGGGCAGTGGCTGATAGGGCCAGAAGGATTAAGTAGGAGTCTGATGCAATGTTAGGGCAAGACTTAGCTGGCTGTAGCCTTGAAGCTGCTTCTTCATGGAGATACTCACTCCAAAGGGCCCCTCTGCATGCTCCCAGAGCCCAGACTGCCTGCTGTCCCAGCACCTCACAGGCTGGACTCACTACGTGTTTGCTCACCAGTATCTGTTTGTTCACACAAGACTGGAACCAGGTTTATCTTGTTTGTTTAGCCCTGGGTCATTTGGTACATTATAATACTTCAATTCAGATATTGGTGAATTATTAACTTACTTAAAACCTTACAGCAAACATTTGTGATCCTTCTAAAGTTTAATAGTTGTAATCATTTCCTTTCTGTCTGTATTGCCTCTTCACCAGGCTGTTAAAAATGAAGTGAATGTTCCCTGTTTGAAGAATTTTGTGGAGATGCTCTATCAGACTACTTTTGAACTGAGCTCCAGGAAGAAGCATTCCTTGGTATTGAGAAATATTTAAAACCTCTACAGTATTTTAGTTGGGAGCTTTAGTCATTGATTTGGAAATTTATTGGAGATTTAAGAGAATTGTAGAGTTCCCCCAAGTTCACTACAAGGGCAGGTTTAACATTCTTATTTTCTCCTGCTCAATTTTAAATGATATTCTTGATTTATTCTTACTACCTCTGTATTCAAGAGGCATAGTGGCTGGGGAGATGGCTCAGTAAATAAGTGCTTCCCTGGCAAGCACAAGGGCCTGAGTTCAATCCCTGGTTCTAAAAAAAAGAGGTTTCTCAGAATTTCTTCTAGATCTTTACCTGTCTTGACAGGTCCTTTGTATTATATGAGAAAGATTGAATGTAATCTTATATTAAGAATAAATTCCTTTCTTTTACATTACATTAAATTATATTCTAAAGTGTTAGATTTTTAAGGAACCATTCTCCATTTGATTACATCTCTTCTGTGCAGAGATAGAAGACATTTTCTTTCTCACTTCATCTTCCACTGTTATTTTAAACAAGGGCAAACAGGAAGCTGGCTCTTCTGTCCTGTAAGCCTAAGGCCTGGACTCAGAGCCTCTGTACTGGAGGAGGAATAAGATGGGCTGGGAACAAAGCAGAGCAGTTCTGCCTCAGTGAGATGACAGTCAAAACGCATGCCTCTACTATTCTTTATTAGGTTATTTGATGAGATTACATTTCCCATTAGAAATGGAAAACTACAGAAAAAGGTTTTTTAGGTTCTTTGTTATGATAATAAATGAAACAATTATTTGTAAGTTTGGTGCGTTTTCATGAAACTTGTTGATTCTTCTTTTCTGTATCTCCTACAGGCTTTATATCCATTAATTACCTGCCTTTTATGTGTCAGTCAGAAACAATTTTTTTTAAATAACTGGCATATTTTCCTACAGAACTGTTTGTCACATTTAAAGGTAAGATGTAATTACATTTCTGTCCTGTGCAGATTATAATATATATTCATTTAGGCATATACATTGAACAGTATGTAATAAAATATTCAGTAACTGTTGGTCTATTTGAATAATACTTTGGTGCGTTCTTTTTCATGTTTCGACTTTATTTCTTCTCTGAGGAATCATGGACAGAAAAGAATAAACTTTTAATTGAAATTATAGTTTGTTTTAATGCAAATGTGTACATTTTCAAGGATTGTTGTTTGTATTATTTTAGATATAGCAGTATTAATTTTTTTAAGAATTTAAAAATAGAATCATAAATTCTATTATTTATAGACTTCTACTATTAATTTCACAAAGCCCTCCATACATGGGCTTTGTCTTTCGTGAAAATTCAGTAGTGTGGCTTAGGTCTGAATCATGTAAAAAATGCGTTGATAAGAAAATATCACTAAAAGCACGTTCAACCTAATTAGGCCTAACTAAATAAAAAGTGTGCTGCTGGTGCCAAGCAGGTGCAGAAGCTCCTGAAACAGTTACATCTTGAATTAAGGGGCTCATGTGGCTAACACAGTGGCACGCCCACCTTCTTTGTCTCTCGTCATTGATAATGAAACTGAGAGGTAAGATCTTTTCTTCCCAGGATGCTCGCTAGCAGGATGCTCTTTTCTTCCTTGGATAGGAATCATGTCTGACCCAGAAGGTGGGGCCATTCTTCATCAGCATGCCCGGTGAATGCTCTGTGAACGCTCCCTTGCTGTAATTAGATGAGGCTGTGAGAGTGTTTGCTTCTAAGTTACAGAAACATTGCACATGGGACAGTTCCATTCCTGTTGTTCCTCTAAATTAGACTTGTGACTGAAGCCTTATAGTTTGACAATAAATTGAGTCGCCGAGAGACTAAATGACCTCCCTTTCTCTGGCTGTGGTTCCATGTGGTACTGTGAGAGATAGGACTGCTTCTTCAGAGTTCAGGAATCATCCACTGGATGTGATCCTGTGTATCTTTTTAATTATTATTTTTTTTAATTATTTATTTTTATTTTTATTTTTTTTCTTTTTAATTATTTTATGTATCATTTTCAAAGCTGCTTTGATTTCTTAGTAAGGTATATGGTATCTATATGACTTTGAAAAACATTTTTGTCTATTTTCCTCTTAGATATACATTGATATTATTCATATTTGGATGAGAATTGATATTGCTTCTGTGCTTTATTTATGAAAATTCCCAGGACCAAACCAAGCTGACTAGATTCTTTATGTCTTGCAACCAGGAAAGAAATTTAATTAATTACATTATACTTGTTTCTGTCCTTATTTTGATAATTCACACAGATACAGGTACTAAAAAGGAATGGATCCTTTTCTGGGTAGTATAATTTTTTCATACTTTCAATAAAATATTTTAAGACATGCTTTTAAGTGTTTCTGGAAGGTTGCTTTGTTTCATGACAGTTCATACCTTTCTGTTGCTTGTTGAAATTTTTTTTAATATATATATATATATATATATAGATATATATACATGTTTCCACCTAACATTTGCAGTACTTTCGCAGTAACTTAACTTTTTTTTTTGTCTTAAGGCTTTCATTTAAAATGCTCTGTTTTCTTCAGTCCCTTACCTCCTGTTACATATGTCTGGCATATTGCCCATTTTCATTAATGGCTATATCAATCTGCCAGACTAAAGGAGATAAGAGCCACTTAGCATGAATATTTGGAATATAATTGTCTTGGCCATTAACCCTTAACTTACATTAAGGCTCTATTCAGCAGAAATTTTATGACTTGGCTCCTGTTTTAAATCTTAGATAATGTGGCTGCTGTGGTAGTTGAGGCAGGGAGCTTTTAGCATTCAAGGAAAAATTATGCTAATTATCTGGTATATTAGTTGGAATTTATTTATTTATTTTTTACATTTTGGAAAAGTGATCCAAGATCCTGACTGAATTAATTAGCAACCAATAACTTTATGTCTCAAGTAATATCTTGATTTAAATAATAACATATAAAACAATTTTTTACTTCTTAGACCAACTCCTTGGGACTGATTTTGATTAATATTTAGTGAATGTTAGCTTCAATCTCTCATTTAGTTTGCACTGTACCCGAGGCTGAAAGAATTTAAGTAAATGACCTGTGTTTAGAAAGACAATAAATGAGAGACAGCGAGAGCTTTACATCTAGATCCATTTCTGTAATTTCTGCTCTTTCTGGTGCACCATATTATTTTGAATGTACCACAAAGAATGTTGCTGTACTAAATACTTTAAGAAAATATTTTGGATATACTTCTGGGATATTAAAAAGACATTCTCTAGTCATATGAATAAATTATGATTTTCAAGATACTTTAAAATATTGGAGATCCCCCCCCAGCAGGTGCTTATTCTACTGAGCTATCTTCCCAGCCCAGAGTATTGGAATTTTAAAATTAATCTTACCAATTTTTAGATTGAGTATAGGAAAAATTGGCCTTATTTTTGTATGCCCTTAAATAATGTGTGTCATTTTATTTCCATAGAAGTTAAACTTCTTAATTTTGTCCCAAACAGAATTATGTAGTTTCCTATTCTTTTGATCAGTTAATGTGCTTATGAAAAAATTTTTAATATTTCTAAAGAATTGTTCAGAAAGAGGAATAATAAGAGTAGTTGTATAAAAATAATCTGGAGATTTTTTTTGTACCTCCATAGTGTATTCTTATTTTCTTTTAAATATTTAAAGTTGTTTGAACTCACATTCAGTGCTTTAAGAGGAAAAAACTTCTTTAAGAGAGTTAGAAATGTAAGTGTGTTCTTTCAGTTTGAGTATGTTAGGTACATCGTATGATGCACAAGTTGTGAGATTTTTTTTTTTTTTTTCATTGTTTCTGGCCACTATCTTTAAAATTTAAAATTTCTTCTAAATAGAGACCTTGGTAAAGAGCTGTCTTGTTTTGTGCTTATTTTCATCTAACATGCATGTGCTGCATCTCATGTTTATGTTTGCTGTCTCACATTGCTTTATTTAGATGCCATCTAACAACAGTATCAGAAAACAAATAGAAACACTTCAGGTGAGTTGTGTTGGCATTGCACCGTAAAATACTGCTTTATTTCCTTAAGTGTGGCATTTGTTCTTTTCCTTTTCCCATTGTTGCATTGCATGTCTGAGGTACTTATTCAACCTGCTTCCAGTATTGTAAAAGAAATGTTCAGCCATAGCAGGCGAACTATTAATGTGGTCCCAAGAAGAAAGATTTAAGGGGAAAAAAATGGCATTGAATGCTGATTCTTCAGCAAAATTTACAATTTAAAGATACTATGTTTCGTATACATTATTTTTTATTTATAAAAAAACTTCCAGTGAACAAGCAGACAGTAGTTTAGATTTTGAACATGATTTTTTGGTATGTTGATTTTCTTTTGGGGCTAGGGATTGAACCTAATACATGCTAGTCAAGTGCTCTACCAGTGAGCTACATCCTCAGCCTTTGAATATGATTTGATGAATAAAGGTTTTTAAAATTTGTACTCTGTTTATTTAGGTTTTTAACATATTTTTTTAAAGCTTATCATAGGGAAAAAGGGTAGAAACTGAAATGATTGCTACAAAAATTGTATTTAACTGATATCAATATTGTATATTAATGTCATTTATTTTTAATGTATATAATATGATTATTTAATATAGATGAAAATTATAACTGGAAAATTATATATCTGTTTTAAAGCTCAGATCAATTTAGAAATTTTTTATTCAGACATGGCAACATTGTAGTGACTAAAAAATTAATAATTGATTTTTATCATTTTTCATTGTGCTGCTTTTGCATTGTGCCAATCATAGCTTTGTAAACATAGTTCATTTTGGAAAATCTGAAAATAAAATCTTTATGTCACATACCTCATTACTTAAGAAAATTCAAATAATTTTGTGTTTAGTCATTTATATGATAACAGTTTTTATGTGGAATAGGACTTACATATTTTAATGTATAGATTTTATTAGAGTTTTAAAAGTAACTGAATTTTATTTGATCTATATATGAAAAGTAAAAGGTATATGTTGAAAATAATATTTAAAAAATTTTGTTTTAGGGGAGCAATTTCAGAGTAAGAGTAAGAGGAAAGTGTAGAGAGTTCTCAAAGTTTCTTCTGCACACACACATGCGCAGCCTTTCTAATCTCAGCATCCCTGTTGGAGTAGTGCATTGGTTATAAGTAGTGAAGCTACATTGTCACCCAGATCTGATAAGATCGTTAGGGTTCTCTTTTGGCGTCATGCCTTCTGTGGGTTTTGACAGGTGTAAGTGATGTATTCCTAGTGCCAGTGTCAAATAGTAGCTTCACTGCTGTAAAAGTCTGTCCTCGGATTATTCACCCTTTCTTCCCTTGCTGATTTCTTGCTGAGTAAAAATATTTGTATTTAATATCTGCAACTTAAATAATAGAAATGTTTTATTAAAGACATTACTGATACAGTTTGGATGTTATATTCATAACATACATTATACATTAAATTGTTACATTAGCAACAAGCAGAAAACTACTTAAGTATATTTTAAATTTATAATCATTATGGATCTGGCAGTGGAGAGAGAGACCAATTTTGAAGATCTGGCCAGTAGAGTAATTGATTTTCCATTCTTAATTATGTCAAATAATTGCCAATAATATTTTATAGTGGCTCTCATAAAAAACACTCTTTTTGTATTGCTTTTGGTCATATGTATTAGGTGTATTAGTTTATCTTAAAAAGTTGAATGGCTAAAGTAAATATTTTTTGAATCTAATAGTTGTCTAATTGTTTAAGAATGAGAAATCCACCAAACCAAATTCTTTAAAATACAAATTTATAGCATTCACTACCCCCTGCAAAACAGTTAACAAATGTAGAGAATTTTTCTTGATGAAAAATATTAGGTAAATGTTTAAAATTCACTATTAAATTTTATCACATGAATATGGGTATTTAAGAAAGTTAGCTTTTTTTTTAAAAATACTTTTTGTACAGGGCCTCACCATGAAACTCGGGCTCATAGTGATGCTCCTGTTTGCAGTGCCCCGACGCCTGGTCTTGGTGGCCGCCTCAGCATGCCCAGGGGTGGGGCTGGCATAGCCTGTGGTGCCCAGGTCCTTGGTCCCTGCACTTGCCTATGCAGGCGCTTAGTCCACTGAGCCATCTCGCTGCCCTACCCGCTTTTTGAGGCATCCTCTTACTAATAGCTCAGGATGGTTTTGCACTCCTTATATAGCCCCAGGATGCCTTGAACTTATGATTTTCCTGCCCCAGTGCCCCAAGTTTGAGATTGCAAGTGTGCACCACCATGCTCAGCTTAAAAATGTTAGTTTTTACAGTAGCTAAAATAAGAAAAATTTTGCTGATCAAATGATTGAAATATAATAATTATCTGATTCTTAATAATTTAAATAACAAGTGTTTTGATTCTAAATAAAAGAAGTATAATTCTTGCAAATGGTCATTCAGCACTTGCCAGGTGCTATTCCAAGTGCTTTATAAACACCAGCTTTCATAGTCTGTGAGGTGGATGTCACAGTTGCCCCACTTGAGAGATAAGAGGCTGTGATGTAGTGGCCTGACAGCTCCTGGTGGGGACAGGGCCTGATCTCTGGTGTTCCTGTTGAGAGGCTATGCCTAATTCTCTAGTTCACATGATCTCTTGTAAGAATGTACCAAGTGTTTTGTATATTGTTTCACAAATGCAAATGACTGTAATATAGTGCTCTAAACTTTTACCACAGATGGGTTGCAAATTAATTACTCTAGAGATGACTAATCCTCTTGTAATTATGTCAAAATTGCAGTGTGAACCATTTATCAAGTAATTTTATATGTGTGTAACTTTGGAGATTTTAGAAATAGTAATAGAATTCTTTTTATTGGTTTATTTTGAGAATATAAGCAAGAGCTCAAAACTATCTTTTTCATGTTATTTTAGCCATCTATACATGCCACATACTAAACACCTATGTTTTTAAATATGTTTTAAATCAAATATTAAAAAAAAAAACAGGAGCTTTTGTTTGTTGACAGAATGTATTTGATGTTAAGGGAATGCAAATATTTTAATACATTTATTCTTACTCTCTTTTGTTTTAAAACAGAATAAAGATCCTAAAATGTCTCGAGTTGCACTGGAATCTTTGTATAGATTGTTGTGGGTTTATGTAATTAGAATAAAATGTGAAAGCAACACTGTAACTCAAAGGTGAGTACCTTTGTTTTAAAATGTGCTTAAAAGAAAATCTTGGGCCTAAGGGTATATGGGTCAGTGGTGGAGCTTGTGCAATGCCAAATTCAGTCCTTAGCTTCAAGAATAATAAAATAAAATATTGCTGAAAAAATCGCACTAGTGGAATTTTACTTAAATATCTTGGTGGAGAATATGAATTCTCTTGGAATAAAGGACAGAAAGAAATTTTTTTTTTTACCCATATGCTATTAATGTCATCATCTCATCATGCTGAATTCTTTTCTTCCTATAGTCGTCTTATGAGCATTGTGTCAGCACTTTTTCCCAAAGGCTCACGAAGTGTGGTTCCTCGTGACACGCCTCTCAATATATTTGTGAAGATTATTCAGTTCATTGCTCAGGTGAGCACTTTGCCTCATAATAGATGCCATCGAAGACCTGTGGGCAGCCTGTGCTAGGAAATGGGAGTGATTATATTTTTTACACATGCTAACAAATATTGGTTAATATAATGAAAAACATTAGTATGTTTAAAAAGTAAAAACAAAGTGTACTATTTATGGTGACAATAAGTGTAAGTCATTCATTTACAAGTGTTTTATAAATCATAGTGACTTTTTAAATTAAAAGTAAATTTCTTATACAAAAGACACATTGCTGTCAGCGCCCCCAGCACTCCCCTTGGCTTTGCACATGTTTGTCATTCTTGCCACTTTCTGAAGCAGTTCTGGAAGTCCTCTTTGGTCTCTGGCTGCCTCTATTTCCTGACTAGATTTAAATGTTTATGGCAAATCCTGTCAAATAAAAGCATTGCAGCATGTCCTTCTCCATCTAACTCACTGGAGCTGGAACACCGTGACTTCTGGCTCTTTCCTCAAGTCAAAATGACCCTGAAAGGTAAACATTTTGAGTTGAGTCAGAGGCAGCCATGACAGTGCAACTAGAGACCCTCACTAAGCAGCTGCTCCAGACGGCGGAGCAGCAGCGGGATGTGTGTGTTCCAAGTGAGGGGGAGCGTTTTGAGGGGAATTAATGAGAATGTGCCTTTTACTGTAATTTTAATTTCTTAAAAAATCCTATTCACCATATTTTTAATCCTATCTTCTACTTGGAAAAGGAAGGAAGACACAGAGGTAGAACTTTATAAAGTCATGAAAGTATTTAACAATCTCATTTACTAAGTACCCCTGAGGATCTCAAAAGATTTCTTAGAAAATTATTTTCATAGTCTATATTAATTTAGGTTATGAACTTCAGATAATAAAATCCAATGTAGCTATTAAATCCACTGGGATCTTACAGCTCTCAGGATTGCTAGTAGGACTGAAGAAACAAATTCTAATCTGAATGATTTGGAGAAAGGTACACATTGTGTTGTCTAGAGGCTGCTTGCTGCTCTGCTGAAATAGAAAATCTGTGAAGTAGAGCAGTCTCCAAGTATGAGTTTACTTCAGGGTTCTGCATTTCATCAGTGAAATGGATTCCTTCCTTCCTTCCTTCCTTCCTTCCTTCCTTCCTTCCTTCCTTCCTTCCTCCTCCACTTTCCTCCTCTTCCTTCTCACAACCCCAGTTCCTAAAGACTCATGTCTACACCACTTTATAGATTTTTTTTTTTTTTTTTTGTAGAACCAGGGATTGAACTCAGGCCCTTGTGCTTGCCAGGCAAGTGCTAATTCCACTGAGCCATCTCCCTGGCCCCCACTTTATAAGGTTTAAATTACATTCTGAACTTTATTGTTACTGGCAAATGCTGTTCATTTTTCTTGCCTTTGCCCTAAAACAAGGTTTATTAAACCAGGTGGCACAAAGCTGTAATCCTAGCACATGGGAGGCTGAGGCAGGAGGATTGTTGTGAGTTCAAGGCTAGCTTGGGTTACGTAGTAAGTTCAGGGCCAGTCTGAACTGTGTAAGGAGATCTGTCTCAGAAACAAAAGGTGGCGGGTGTGGTGGTGGGGTGTCATTATTAAATGGGTGTGGAGTGAGCCAGTCTGAGGTTTTGGTTACATTTCCTCCTGGGGTTTCTGCCCTGTAGAAAGAGGTAGGATGACCTCAGATTAAAAGATGTTGATTCCAGAATAAGGATTATCTTCTCTATGAATAAAACATGTGATGATTTAGATAATCCTTAATGAAATAATTTGTGACAGAGGAGAAAAAAAGGAACGTTTAAACAAAATGAATGCATTGCTATTTACTGGAGCATATCTAATGCCTTTTCTGTTTTTGAGAATTGTACCCATTCCCTGAGGTGAATTGCTTCATCTACCAGCCCACCAGCTCTGTGAAACACCTCTTGGGCACCAGTCTCCTCGTCTTTTTTTGCTCTTGGAATTTTGTCTGTAGCCCTGCGTTCTTCTGACCCTCTCTGTTCCCTGTTCTTGTTGCATAGCTACTGTCCTAGGACTTCCTTTCTTCATCCTTCAAGAATTCTTCCACTGAAGTTTTGGATATGACTTTGGTGAAAACTTTTATTGGTTTGGGTAGTAAACAAATTGTCTGATTAAATAATATATTTATACTATTTTAACCTTTTTCTTTTGTTCAGCTAGATTTATGTATGTTTTGGTTTGTCTGTTTAGTGGTACTGGGGTATTTTACCACTGCATTCTATCCCGTCTTTTTTACATCTTTCTGTTTCAAACAAGGGTCTCCCCAAGTTGCCCAGGCACGAGTTGAACCTGCCATTCATCTTCTACCTCAGCCTGCCTCAGTGATGGGTTACTGGCATGTGCCACCACACCCTGCTAGATTTATGAATTATTAAGAGCATAAACCTGCATTGTTGCTATTGTGTTTATAACTGTTAGATACATAATCTGTACCAAAAAGTTACAAGACTTATTAATTTTTTTTTCTCTAGGAACGTTTGGATTTTGCAATGAAAGAAATAATATTTGATCTTCTCAGTGTTGGAAAATCTACAAAAACTTTCACCATTAATCCAGAGGTAAATATACATAGTGTCCTGTACTATTTGTTTATTTCCTTTCAACAATGTTTCTGGAGTCAAAATGCTTAGGTTCAAATCCAGTCTCTACTTCTCACTGTGGGTGCTATGCTGGACACCTTATTTAACATTTCTCTACTGACTGAATGGTTTAATGATAGTAGTAAGCATGGTAGAAAATAACAGAAGGACATTTTTCCAGTTTAGCCAACTTGGCTGGGTTTTAGAGGTTGTGACATTAATTCTTTTACTTTACATGGTTTATGTTCAAAGTGTTCTTTAATAAATATGATTTATTCAGCATTTATTGAGCACCCAAAATGTAGCAGGTACTATTCCAAGTACTGAAGGACAAAAATACTTTCACTCAGAATTAATTTAAAAAGAAAGAGAAAAATTCATGGAGAGGGAAAGAAAGATGCCCCCCAAATAAGTGTTAACTCACACTTCTGTCCGCTTTAGTTGTGAGAAATTACATTTATAGATAGTTTCAAAATATTTTACATCCTGATTGCTTGTTAGAATCTAATGACATTGAGAAGATAAGGAGGCAAAGCAACTGCTGTCTTTCTTATTTATTTTAAATTACGTTGCTAGTTCATCTTGTAATTGAATCTTGAGTCATTTCTTTTTAATGTATTTAGTACGGGGTCTACAAGGTCTCACTACATAGATCGGACTTGTTGTGGTCCTCCTGTTTTCAGCCTCCCAAGTGCTGGATTACAGGCGTGTGCCACCACATCCAGTCTCAATCGCCGCTCAGTGTGCCCCAGAGACAGGGCCGGCGCAGCACGCTGAGGATCGAACCCCAGCTACTGCGCTCTGCCTAAGCAGGCACTTTAGTCTGCTGAGCTATCTGACTGGCTCTTGTAATTGAATCTTAAGATATATGTTGAACAAATGAGTTGGACAATTCTTAAAGCTTTTTACTTATAAAATCATTAAGATAAGCTAATAATTATTTCTATGCACTTTTTGAAGGTGCATAGACATGCATGTTTTTATAGATAACATATAAAATTAACATGACAACAAAAGTCAAAGAACACAAGAGATTTTTTTTTTTTTCCAAAAGAGGTTTTCTCGAGCATCGTTTTTTCCCCTGATACTGGTGATTGACTTCAGGGCTTCACACATGACGGGCAGATGCTGCAGCACTGAACTTCATACCAGCCCTTAGGCATCCATGTTTTTTTTCTTTGAAGAAATGCTTATTCAAATCCTTTTCCCATTTTTTCTTTTCTTTTTTATTTTTTAAATAATTGTGTTGGAACTTTTTAGGTCTAAATAATGATAACATTCATCGTAGGGAATTTGAATTTGAACATGATATATCTTAATTTTTCTTTTTTCCCTATTCTTCCCTTCAACCTCTTTTTCCGTTGTTATTTTTCCCCCCTTGTTATTTAAAAAAGCTTTGTTTTCATGTTTTATTGCTCTCTGTCTCTGTCTCTGTTTCTCTGTCTGTTTGCCTCTGCCTTTGTCTGTCTGTCTGTCTGTCTGTCTGTCTGTCTGTCTGTCTGTCTGTCTGTGTCTCTGGCCCTTCTTTTCCCCTTCCATCCTCCTTAGTCTCCATTTGAACAGTTTCTTCCTATTTCATAATACCTAATACACATTTTGGTCCTTAGTTACCCTTTAAGTTTCTTACACGAGAAGAACAATGTGATTTTTTTTTTTAATTAAATAGCTACAACAATTTGTTTTATTAGTTCTGACTATGGGGGGAAAAATCATAAGAACAATGTTGGAAAAATCTAGTTCTTTTAGAGTCCCAAATTACTTTTAAAACAGTAAAACAAACTATAAAACCCACACAAGTGGTATTAAAAATTATGTAGTTCAATAAATGCGACATTCACAAATGTGCTTGTAATTTTTTTAACTATAGCAAAGTGAGCATGGGTCTAGTGACTGGGTCTAGGAAAGGTAGTGTTATATAGCGTAACATAATTAAGTGCTTCAATTTGCTGGTGAGGATTATGTAACTGAATTGGAATGTTATACCACTGCCTTTTAAAGTTCTATATCCATGTCCCAGGGTCTGTGGTAACATAAAAGAAAGAAATGATGCGTCCTTTACTAATGATTATTTAACAATTAGAGGTCATTTCTCTTGGACTAGTAATTATTAAGGCTTTTTCTCCCTAGCATTTTAATATTTTGGGTGGATGTTAGTAGATTTAGGTCTTTTTGGCTCATGGGTATGTCAACCCCAGCATAAATTAGTACTACCAACTCATACTGGTTTTTTTTTTTTTTTAAGAACTGGAGATTGAACTCAGGCCCTTGCGCTTGCCAGGGAAGTGCTTATTCTACTGAGCCATCTCCCCGGCCCCTCCCCCCCCCCCCCCCCATACTGCTTTGAAGATAGTGTATGAAGGCTGACCAGTGAATTCTTTTTTTTTTTTTTTTTCTGCTAGTGAATTCTGTAAAGGCAGTAAATGAAAGGGAATACTATCTCAGTAACTTGCTAGATGCAAGGGGCAAAAAATGAAGAAAAACAAAATGAAGGACAATCATTTTGTGAGAAAAATATTTGCTTCTTTCATCAAAGTCCTGATCTTTGAAGACCAAATATAACTTTTAGTTTATGAAGACCTTTATTGTTACATAATACAGCCAATGATGAATTCAGGTTGTTTGAGCACAAATTTCTCTTTTTTATGTTGGTATTCTCACTGCCACATTTTTGAAAACCTGTATTATACTTTATATTCTATTTATAAGTGATAGTTTCCTAATTCTAAAAAAATAAAAAACAAAGCTTCTTATGGTACTACATAGGAAACAATGAAACCTATATTCCGTCTTCAAGAAAAGCACCTAAAGTGATTCTAGGGCAGTGAGTAGGCTTTGAATCTTACAACTTCATTTACATTGATCCTACGATCTTTTTTTCTTTTGGGCAATGTCAATTGAACAGTGAAGTTAGACAACATTGAGAAAATTATTTGCTACCAAATACAACTTTTGAAGGTTCAAATGAACAATGTGATATTTAAGCATGTGTACCTAATTTATTTCATTTAAGAATATGGTCTCAAGGCACATCCATTTCCCTAGGAATGGCTGAAGTTCGTCCTTCTTTGTGGTAGAGTAGTACTTTTGTTGGGTGAAATCAGTTGATGGGTATTTGGACTGTTTTCCAAGCTTTAACTTGCAAAATGTGCTGCTGTAAACATGTATCTTCTAGTATGATGCTTTTAATTCTTTTGGAAAGATACAATGAAGGGGAATAGCTGGGTCAAATGGAACCTCTAATCCTAGTTTTGAGGAACCTCCACACTGATTTCCATAGTAGTTGCTCCAGTGTATGCTCCTTTCAATAGTGGAGAAGAATCCCTTTTTCTTCACAGCCCTGCCAGCATTTTTCATTGGTTGATTTCTTGATAATAGCCAGTTTTTCTGAAGTAAGATGGAATCTCAGCATTATGTTAATTTGTACCTGTCAAACAACTAGTGCTATTTGAGACATCTTTTCATATGTTTGCTGTTTCTACTTCTTCATCTGAGAAGTGTGTCTGTTCATTTCAGATACCCATTTTTGGATTGGGTCTCTAAATTTGAGGGGTGTAGTTAAGAAATTGTTCTCCTTGCTGAAGTTTTCATTACTAAGAGTGGAAAAATCTGCTGGTTAATTTAGGTGTTGCTCATTACTCATTTAGGCTTCCTTCATTACTCTCATCTAAGACACATTACTATCTCAAACATAGACTGAGGGAGGACATTATTATCCTGTTTTATATAGTTATTTATTTATTTTGTGTGTGTGTGGCCAGCTCAGCCCACCAGGGGGCGGGGCTGGCTGGCATGTGGTGCTGGGGGATTGAATATCCTATTTTATATAAAGATGACTAAAATCTATAGAGTCTTAGTCTTATTTGGGTAATAAATATATATGTGAACACTAGCTTTATTTTCTTGCTGTATTCCAGTGCAGTGACTTGCACATCCCTTGGGATGCGCGTTCCCTGCTCTGGGGGCACTGGGGCAGTCAGGGACAGTGACGGCATGGACTGCGGCAGTGATACTGCTAGCAAATGGCAGGTCATTCACTGTGAAAAGTGATATTAAGAAACAGGTTTAGAGATCAGTTCTTGTCTTTGTTTTGAAAGTGTTTAACCCGAGGCATGCCTTTGACATTGAGAAGGACCAGTCAGACAGATCCTGAGAGTCTGAGTTCAGAGGACAGTCCAGGCATGAAGTTTGTTAGTGGTCTGGGATGGATGGTAATGGAAGCCATAGCACTTTCTTGGGGGGAGAGGATGTGTAAGGATAGGATGCAACTGGCTAGAAAGAGCCTTAAAAATAGCAAGAAGTAACATAGCTGTACCTGAGGAGGGATTGTTTCAGCGGAGAAGGTTCGACCTTGCCACACTGCAGAACAGTCAGGAAGGTGCCAGAAAAATGTGGTTACAGATGAATGAGCGCTACCTCAGAGTTCCTCATGAGAGTGTTTATTCCAGTAGGAGAACTCAGTTAAACAGAAAATGTTAGAGATTCAAGAAAGAGAAGGGATTGTTGATGGTGTGATATTCCAGAAAATGCAAAGCAGATGGGATAACAGAGGAAGACCACCAGTCCCACCCTGATTCTGTCCAGCAAAGGAAGGAAGCAGTGTAGTTCTAAGTATACTGGTGTGGTTTGCAGGGAGAACTTGAGGAAGGTGAATGTTTTTGCTTTCTGTAAATTAGAGAAAATTGTCTGCTTAGAGTGGTGAGGGGACGAAATGTATCAAGGTGAGTTGAGAGGGTGGAGGACATTTGAAACAAGCCCTGCAGAATAGGAGAGCCAGTTCACCTTGGAAGGAATGTGTGGTATATGGGAATTTGGTACCAAAGCGAACTGGATTGTCTGCACTGGTTAAAAATGTTCTTTCCTCTCAGCTTCCCACAT
Source organism: Octodon degus (assembly GCF_000260255.1). Lineage (NCBI taxonomy): Eukaryota > Metazoa > Chordata > Mammalia > Rodentia > Octodontidae > Octodon > Octodon degus. The sequence goes on along the minus strand of NW_004524595.1, from coordinate 16,648,886 downwards.
CATTTTTTTTTTTTTCCAAAATTTTATTGTTCCCACATCATTTGATGAGATATTTCTAACATGACAAAAAGATAATATGGCACTGATTTTGTTTTGTAATTTTTCTCTAAAGAGAATGAACATAGGCCTCAGAGTCTTCCTTGTCATAGCAGACAGCTTGCAGCAGAAAGATGGTGAACCACCCATGCCAACAACTGGAGTGATTCTTCCCTCAGGAAATACTCTTCGTGTAAAGAAGATTTTTCTCAATAAAACCTTGACAGATGAAGAGGCAAAAGTCATAGGTAGTGTTAACTAGAATGAATATGTGGCTTTGTAATACAGTTGAATATTCTTTTGTACAAGTCTGTGATCAAATCTAAAGCACATATTTGCCCAGTAATTGTCATTCTGGTACGTACAATAATACCAAATGAATATTTTTGGCAATATATGTAAATCTTTCTGGGAAGGCTCTTGTGATTTTATCTGTTCATTACATTGTGTCTTTTCTTCAAATTAATTTGACTTTTCTGCAAAATTTTTACATAATTTTTACATACTAAAGCAGATCATCAGGGAGAAGAATGTGTCACAGTTGAAACTCTTTGTGACAATAAGCTAATGCTGTTTAAAAATGGGTTGGCTAAGTATTCTTTATTTAATTTCTGACATTTTATAATTGGGAGTTTTTCTCACCTAGGAATGTCAGTTTACTATCCTCAAGTAAGAAAAGCATTAGATAGCATTCTCCGACATTTGGACAAAGAAGTTGGAAGACCAATGTGTATGACCAGTGTGCAGATGTCTAATAAGGAGCCTGAAGATATGATTACGTATGTAGGAAATACATACCTTCACTGCTGTTTCTTTTTGCATAAAAGAGTGCCGATGGTTATTTCTGCTTACCTGTTTCCTTACTTTCTCATCAAGACTTCTCCCATATTGCCATTTACTATAGTTTTTAATACAGTGATTACTTTCATATGTTCTGTTTTATTCTTTAATATGGTGTCAAACTAGTATAGATAACAAAAGTCACTCTGGATCTCAATGTAGTTTATTATTAATGACAAGGCCTCCAACTCATTATGTAGCCCAGACTGGCCTCAAAATTGCAATATTCCTGTTTTAGCCTCCTAACTGCTAGGATTATAGCTATACGCCACCATGCCTGGCTTGATCTCTCTATTTAATATACAGTTGTTGTATATTGTTGTATTCTAATATCTCTGAGAGTTTATTTTATTTTGGTGGTAGATTTTTGGGGGGCAGAGGGTGTTTTGAGATAGGGAACCCACTATGTGGCTGAGCCTGGCCTTGAACTTGCAACAGTCCTCCTGCCTCAACTTCCTGCGTGCTAGGATTATAGGGTTGTATCACCACACTCAGCTTGAGAGTCTCTTTAATGTAGAGTTTTTATGTGTATTGCTTGCTCTGAAGTGTCTTCTTCCTTTTCATCACAACCAGTTTTCCTCACTTAACGTCAATAGTTTGTTATTGTGTAGTTTTTCTGTTTTGTACTGTCTCAAATGATAGCGGTATCATTTTTCCCTGATTATCTATTCTTTTGTATTTCCAATAACATTCCATTTTAATGCACCTTTGATGCATTTTAATGTAGGGTCTTTAAAATAGAGAACATCTTTTTACTGATTAAGAGAAACCTAAGATGAAATAAAAGTTTTATTACTTACAGGTCCTACATAGCGCACCCGGAAGTTACATGCACAGAAGTCATGGGGCAGATGGGGAGAGTAAGAAAGAGAAAAGGGCTCTGGGCCAGTGCTTTTATTGGGCCCAGGTGTTATCCAAGTCACATTCCCTGAAAGAGGGAGCTTAAAGCAAACAGTCAAAGTTCCAGGAAGTCACGTTGTGACTGAGAGATGATCCCTGTGGCTTGTCAGCACAGTCCACATGGGGTGTGGAGTCAGCAGGGCCAGTCAAGCAGGATATACCCCACTGTCCTACAGGGAGGCAACAGAGACCCGGATGGATGCACTGAACCAGGAAGAAGGGAGTGTGGAGAACTAGAAAGTGTCAAAGTGAGCCCTATTTCTGTGACAAGAAAGTTGAAATGACATTTAAGATGGATGCTAAGCCAACATAAGAATTTAAGAACTTGCTCCACAGTGCCCTCATTCTTTTTTCTTTGTTGCACTTTAATCTTTGTTCCTTAATTCTTTTGATTATCCATTTTGGCAAAGGTCACATGGCTTTATCCCTTGAGACAAGCCGGCCCCACACCTGTACACTTCGCTGTGTGTGGGGACAGGTGCACACTGACTCACTACCAACTGCTTGAAAGGCAGGGCGTGGCTCAGCTTCAGGATTCATAGTGTGCACCTGTTATTTACACAGTACTTTATGGGCTTGGGAGCCAACAGCAAAGTTATGGTAGCTGAAATTTCAACCATGTTATTCAGAACTCCTGTTATTTAACTACATTGTAACAAATTCATGTGCATTGGAACCATGCAAAGGGAGGACTATAAAAATCTAAAAGTGGGGCAGGGGAGATGGCTCAGTGGAATAAGTACCCAGGCAAGCACAAGGGCCTGAGTTCAATCCCTGGTTCCGGAAAAAAAAAAAAAAAAAAAAAAAAAAAAAAAAAAAAAAAATCTAAAAATCTCCACAAGGAAATAGCACGTCCATTTCCACTATAACAAATACCTAAAATATGTAGAACATTCTACTCCTTTTCTATTTAACGATTATATTTTTAGGCCAAGGGGAGAACAATTTGACTATAATAGGTTAATAAAAAGCCTTACTTTAAAATGAAAACTATGGCCAAATAGCTCAACAGATTAAAGCATCTGCTTAGGCAGACGCAGCAGTGGCTGAGGTTTGTTCCCCCGAGTGTCATGCTGACACTGCCCCCAGGGTGCACTAAGCTGGCGATTGAGACTAGGCCTGGTAGCACACGCCTGTAATCTCAGCTCTTTGGATGAAAACAGGAGAATCACTACAAGTTCGATTTAAATAGTGAGACCCTGTAGACCGTATAGGCCCTTACTAAAATATAAAAAATCAATAAAATGAAAACTAAATTCCAGCACATTAAGATGTTAGCCATTTAAATAAAATTGTCAGATAACTACAAGAAAATATAGTAAAGGGTTGGGGACGTAAATTAACGATAGACCACTGCCTAATACAGTACATGCAAAGGCTGGGGTTCATTCTGGAAAAGACAGCAAAAGAAAAGATGGTAGAGTTAAACTGGTTAAGCCTCTGTTCTAGAGGGACCAAGGTTTTAAAAATTAGCATGTTTTTTCCCCTAAAATTTAAATATATATTTTTGTATTGTGAAACGCAGGAGGACAAAGGAGATAGTACCTTTGATAACACAGGAGAATATCTAATTCTCAATATCTTGTTAGTTTTATTAGCATAGGAAATTATTATTATTGTTGTTGTTGTTGTTGTTGTTGTTGTTTTATTTTATTTTATTTTTTGCACAGTACCGGGGATTGAACTTGGGACCTTGGGCTTGCTAGGCAAGTGCTTATTCTGCTGAGCTATCTCCTTGGACCTAGCACAGGAAATGAAATGAAGAAAGTTGTTTAATGTTAGAGGCTCGAAATAATAACATTAAAATACTTAATGTCAGTATTGTTATTTATAGCATTAATTATATTTATATCGATGTTATTATAGTATTAACATGTAGTGATTATTGGATACTAAATATGTGAATGATCTTAATGTTTGAAATAAGTATTATAAGTAAATTGAGTTAATTACTATCTAATACAGTTTCTTTGCTTGTTTGCTCATTAACAAAATCTTTTTTTTTTTTTTGGCGGAACCAGGGATTGAACTCAGGCCCTTGCGCTTATTCTACTGAGCTATCTTCCCAGCCCCAAATC
>NW_004524595.1:16634098-16644932 GCF_000260255.1 Octodon degus | reverse complement strand
CTGGGGGATCGAACCGCGGTCCCTGTGCTTTGCTAAGCTTGTTCTAAGTAGGTGCTTTAGACCACTGAGCCATCTCACCAGCCCCCCCAAATCCTTTTTTGCTTACTAGTTTTTTTTTCCCCCTAAATTTTATTTGTTTGAGCCTTTTTTTGTGGCTGGCCCAGCCCACCCTGGGGGTGGGGCTGGAGCAGCTGTGGTACCAGGGATTGAACCGCCGTTCCTGTGCTCTGCCTAAGCTTGCTGAGCTATCTCACCAGCCCTGAAATTTTATTTCTCATGTCTGTTCACAGCCTGATAATTATCCATTGGATTTGTGTGTACTCTTTATTTTAAATTCATTTTTATGTTTAATATATTAAACTTGGAGAAAGTAGGATGAGCTCCAACCTTCTGTAACTATTTTTGAGAATTTAATTTTTGTGTCTACCTCAAGTAATATACTTCTTATTAAATCCTTTGTGATATATTTTTTTAGGGGGGAAAGAAAACCCAAAATTGATTTGTTTAGAACTTGTATTGCTGCGATTCCAAGGTTGATTCCCGATGGAATGAGCAGAACTGACCTCATTGAATTGTTAGCAAGGTAAGAAAGTTCCTGACTGTTGTGTTAATTTTGTCTTTACTGTCCCTTTAAGTAATGATAGGAGTCTGCTGTTGTTAAGCTACAAAGCTAGTAATAAGGGCATTTTTAATCCTTCATTTGATTGACTTTAGTTTTTTGTCTTTTATTTTAGTTAATCACATTTTACCTTCTCATTTTTAATTTCTATAAACCTTATAAATTTCCCTATAAATCTTGTTTTCTTAATTATTAGTCTATCTGTAAGAGCTCCTTGGATTTCTGTAACAATTATCCCTTAACATATGGAATTGCCCATGAATTATGATACCGAATGAGGACTTAATTGTCATGTCTATTCCTATAACCTTTTATTTTCAGCATGTAGGATGATGACCAGGTCTTATTTTCATGTTTTTCTCCTGTGGCAGAGCCTGGAAGTAGTCCCATTTTTAGATCCCTTCCTCTATTAAACACACCCTTTTTTTTTTAAGTGAATAAATGACATGACAATCAAATTTCACTCCAAATGATTCCTAGGTTGAGGTGGCAGCCTGTTAAGAAAGTGCTTTGTTGACATTGTTGTGGATCCTGCATAATAAGGAGTCAGCAGTTGTTTTTTCTGTAAAGGATCCATTAGAAAATACCTTATGGTTTGCAGGTCACAGTCCATGGAAATACTCAGCTCTATGTTGCGGTAGAAAAGCATCTAGAGACCAGATGTGAAGGAGTGGGCTCGACTGCTGCCCTTGGGCAGCTGGCTGGGTTTAGCCCTAAGCCACAAGGGGTCAGCTTCTGCCCTAGAAAGAAAATCCATGGCAGTGACTGCAACACATCCAGGACCGTCTCTGCTTGCTGGGCATTTACCCATAAGGATTGTTAAATTCCCAGTGAATAAACAGGGAGTCTGTTGCTCCAGGCCAACTCTCCTGAAAAGGGCTTTTGTGTCACAAAGCCATGTACCACACTGAGCTCACCTGTTGCAGACTGAGATCAGAGATAAAGTGGTATTTGTTTCCCTTGGGGACCGAGAGAGGCAGGGGTTAATTTGAAACTGCATCATTCAGTTCCTTCCCTACCCATTCTGCCTCTTAATTTTTGCTGTGAATTAGATTGCAGAGCTGCAAAGTCCCATCAACATTGGAGATTAAAAATGTTAAGTATTTCTAATGTTCTTCCTCAGGAGAGGCGTAAATAGCCACTGCTGTCCTGACCTCCCTCTCCCGATCAGCTCACCCCCCTCTTCTCTGAGGGGTAATAATGAACAAAGAAGATACATCTCCCATGTCCCCCACCTGAGTGAGACAGTCCCTGGGAGGGGCAGGGACGGGTAGCCTAGCAGAGCGGCCAGTCTGATCCTACAATAACAGTGTGCTTCCCTGTTTACTTTGCTTCTTTTCTGTAGGATACTCATTTGCTAAGTAATTTACTTGAGTAGAAAGGAAGATCCTAGGATCTCCTCTCTTTGGTTCTCTACTGCTGTCATTTGGAATTGTGGTATCAGAATATTTTTTAAAAAATAAAGGAAGCAAACAAAGAAGCACTGTAAATTGCAGTCTCTAAGGAACTTTGATTAGCTCCCTTGCCTTTATTAGCCAGGACGCATTGCCATCTCAACACAAGGAACAATCAACCCATGAATGTATCTCGTGACTCCCACAGATAGCTGTGACTTAGGTACTTAGCTGTTTGTAGATTGGAGGGATAATATTATGCTTCCAGTCTTCATGGAGCCCTGTCACCCTCCTCTTTTTAATTTTTTTTTTTTTTTTTTTTTGAGACAGGGTCTGTCTATACAGTTCGAGCTGGCATTGTGCTCACTTGTCATGCTGGTCTCAAACTGGCAGAAATCCTCCTGGCTCAGCCTCCTGAGTGCTGGGATTACAGGCATGCACCACCATGCCCGGTTCTGTCACTCTCCTCTTAACATTGTTCCCCTTATAGCTTTCAGAGGAGCACACTGGGCCATAGCCTTAAGTCTAATGCTGTCTGTTTGTGCTGTGTTCATTTTTAACTGCTGCTCCCCTGGGGCTTACTCCTGAGTCTGTGTAGCTGTAAGACATTTCCTCTCCATCTCACTGGTGGCTGAGGTTCGTTTTGGAAGACCAGAACTGAGTTCAGCAGGGTAAAGTCCGTTATACTGCCTTTCTCCTAAGCCATGCAGCTTCCCTCCTCTTGTCACTGTGAATAACTCCATCTTCCCAGCTTCCCACATGTCATTGTGTCATATTTTTAATATGCTCTATGCAGGGGCTGGTGAGATGGCTCAGTGGTCTAAAGCACCTACTTAGAACAAGCTACGCTAAGCAAAGCACAGGGACCGCGGTTCAATCCTCCAGCACCACATGCCAGCCAGCCCTGCCCCCTGGTGGGCTGAGCTAGCCACACACACACACTAAATAAAAATAAATAAAAATTAAAAAAAAAAAATATGCTCTATGCAGGCTATTACCAACTTAATACATTTACCATTATTGACAATCACTGAAATAATTCCTCTTTAGACCCAAATCAGTGACTTCATATTGTAAAATGTTGGTGACTTTATTACTTTGTTTTACTATTTTTTAAAATTGTTTAATTATAATTATATTCAAAGTATCATGTTTTTCCCCATTTATGTATTTGGTATGGGGTCTCACTATGCAGCTCTTACTACACAGCTCAGACTGTTAGTGATATTCCTGTTTTTAGCCTCCCCAGCACTGAGATTACAGGCATGTGCTACCACACCCAGACTTAGTCTATAGCTCAGCATGCCCTGGGTGCATGGCATTGGGACCTGGGATCGAACCCTGGTCCCTGCGCTTGCCAAAGCAGGAGCTTAGTCTGCTGAGCTATCTTGCCTGCCCATCACATTGTTTTTGATGTCTTTGAAAAATAACTTTATGTGGTCTCTTCTATTTAGATTTACACTTTCTTTAGAGCCTTGTGTGTTGAGTTGATGCCCTCCCTTTTATCTTTTTTTTTTAGTACTGAGATGAGAACTACAGGCTCTGCACCAAGCTATTCTCCAGCCCTTATGTATAAATATGTAAATTTTATATATTTTATGTAAGACAGAACTTAACTAACTTGTTAAATCACCTCTGCTGAGCTCAGACTTGATCTTGCATTAGTGTCCTGGAGAGCTGGAATTAGAAGTCTATGCGACCATGCTTGGTTGAGTCTCAACCCTCCTTGTTTTTCTTTAGGCATATACCATTGTGATGTTTCTCTTAAATATACTCTCATCCTCATCTTCTAGGAGTATTTCTGTTAAATCCACTCGATCTCACTTTGTCTTATTTCCTTCATAAATAGCCCTTGTACATTTAATTGTAACCTCAGCTGTATGTGAGAAATGATTAAGTTATGTCCTCTCCTGTGATGGTGAAGGACCAAGTAAACGTCAGATCGTGTTAAGATAGCAAGTGGTTGGACATAAATTTTTATGACTATAGATAATAGCATATGGTGTTTTAAAGGTTGAAGAGTTTTAAATGAACATCATCTGTATTCCATTCTAAACTATGACATTTGAGTTAAGATCAAACTTGTTATTGTAAAATATAGTTGAAATACCAACTAATATGAATGGATTCATATGGGAGCTTAAGCAAAAGATTATAGACTGGAATAAGGATGAGTAGGGCGTAAAAAGTAAACGTGGTCTGTATGAAATAGCCAATTTCTTAATATCTTTGTTTCAAGTTTTAGATGATGAAGCTATAGGTAAGGTTTTGAAGTTTGCTAATGGAGTTTTGTTCTTGGTAGGCTCACAGTTCACATGGATGAAGAACTTCGGGCTCTGGCTTTCAATACTCTGCAGGCACTAATGCTTGATTTTCCAGATTGGCGGGAGGATGTTCTTTCAGGATTTGTTTATTTTATTGTTCGTGAAGTAACTGACGTCCATCCCACACTTCTTGATAATGCTGTAAAGATGTTGGTACAGCTAATAAACCAGTGGAAACAAGCAGCCCAAATGCATCACAAAAACCAAGACTCACAGGTACCAAATTCCCTCGTATCGTCCCTTTGTACATGATACGTGGTAAACGATTAATAATATCCATGTAAATTTATTTCTCAAACACTAAAATTTCTACTAGTCTTATTTACCCCCAGTGTGTTCATAATTCCTGGCACTCAGCTTTCTGATAGATTATGTGTAAAGTGTTGGTGTGTCTTAACTTTTCTAACCTTCCATAGATTTTAATGAACCTAGAAAGTAGATCTAACACTAACTCAAATTTAGGTGGTTTTCTATATTTTTGGCTCTTTAACCCAGTGCCCTAATCATTCAGCCATTGTGGTGACAGGTTTCCTATATTTTTAAAGCTTATATAGTAAAAAAATTAGGTAGTCTTCCAACTGGATTATTTGTTTGTTTTATCCAAGGCACCAGTTCCTACTTGACATTTATAGCATCTGTGTTCCTCAACCCTAAAAGGGCTCACATTATTGATTTATGATACTGTATAAATGAGAGAACCTTGGTGTTTTAGAGTTGGGCCACCTAAGCCAACCCAGCTTCTTAGCCTTTAATGACCACGCAGAGGACCACAGGGGCCAGTAAACTCTGCTCTCATGAGCTTGCAGCTGAGCTTTGTTGCTGGTCTATACTGCAACACGAAAATTACAAGCCAGTCCCCTTTTCTTTGCATGCAGAAACATTAGATGAAGAGTAAATGCAGGCTGCAAGGTTAAAGGGTAAAAGAATGACAGAAATTAGGTACATAATTCCCATTCCTGCTGCCAATGGTATGTCTTTTCTGCTCCATACATAGTGTTATTACATTTTTAGTAAATTAAATACTATTTAAGTTGCTTGAGCCAAGCCAGATCTGTAGCCATAATTGCATGATTTGCTTTACTCTGTATTAATTGTGGGGTTGTTTTTATAATGGCTGTCCATGCATATTTTTAACTTGTGTTTGTTTTTCAAGCACGGTGTAGCTAATGGAGCTTCTCATCCCCCCTCTCTGGAAAGGAGCCCGTACTCCACTGTGTTCCATGTGGTAGAAGGGTTTGCACTTGTCATTCTCTGTAGCAGTCGACCTGCCACTAGGAGATTAGCTGTCAGTGTCCTTAGAGAAATACGGGCTTTATTTGCACTTTTGGAAATACCTAAGGTAAGATTTAGGTATTTCTTTCAGTTGTCTGATGAAAGTACTTAAAATTCATACTGTTGTCCATCTTTATCTCATTTCTGTTACTATACTCTGTAATACAGTGTTTTAGAGAGGGTTTCAACCCAGCTACTGTTGATTCCTTTCATAGATTTGCTTAACATTTACTTAGCTTTGCCTACTGTCCTTAAGCATTCCTAATTCATTTTTAGATAGATAATGTCTTTTTTATAGGGTGATGATGAATTAGCCATAGATGTGATGGACAGGCTGAGCCCATCCATTCTCGAGAGCTTCATCCATCTCACAGGGGCTGATCAGGTAACTGATTACTTCATGATTCTCAGTCTTGTTTTGGGGTATAAAGCAGATACACAGACATTCATTCATAAACAAATTTTCTTAACAGAGATAAGTTGTAAAATATTTTCGAAATGTATGAGATGCTTTAAAAGTGAAATGTGTTTTTAAAGAGACTCTTCTTTAGGCTGTAGTTAGTTCTTGTTCTTATGAAAATGACATTAATTATCTTTGTAAAACTCAAATTTTTCAAACCCAAGAAGTTTTTCTTAAATATAGTGTTATTGTTAGCACAGGCCTGTAATCCCAGATCTTTGAGCGTGAGGCAAAAGGATTGCAAATTCATGTGGACTACATAAGGAGATTCTGTCTCAAAGATTTAAAAAAATAGCTGGGGATATGGCTTAGTTGTGGAGTGCCCCTTGGTTTACCCCCTCTACTGGGGAGGAAAAAATTCCTGTAAACTAGGACTACTTGTTATCTGTTACAGAATATAATATACTTAAGACAGATATACTAAATAACATTACATAAAAAATGTTTCAATTCAAAAAAATGTTTTCCTTCAATCAATATTTTTGTTTACTTTATTGTATGGGTTTAAGTGCACTGGGTTAGGTATATAACTTTCTATGCCAACATTGTATGTATAAAATGGTAAGAAACACTTTGTCAGCAAACACATTATAAAGAGAACTTATGCTAACTTTTTGGTTCAGTTTAAAAACCAGGTTTATGTCAAGTTTCCAATAGTGATAGAAAAAGTAACTATTTAACACTTGAGATATTTTTCCCTCCATCTTGGAGAATGTGGACAAGAGGGCTACATGTTTTTTTGGTAACACCTTTATATTAACCCTAAGTTATATATAAAAATGGTAGATGATAGGAACATTTGCAAACCCTTAGATTTACAAAGCTATCTCCTAAAATGATTTTTTTTTTTTTTTTTTAAATTTTAGGGAAGGGTCTACAGAGTGTTCAGGTTCTCACTACTAGATAGGACTTGCAGTGATCCGCCTGTTTACAGCCTCCCAAGAGCTGGGATTACAGGCTGTGCCACCACGCCCAGTCTCAATTGCTATCTCAGTGTGCCTTGGGGTCGGGGCCGGCATGGCAGGCCTGGGGATTGAACCCCCAGTCCCTGCGACCTAAAATGATTAAAAATCCAGTGCTAAGCGTGCTGGCACACACCAGTAATCCCAGCACTCTAAAGCTGAAGCACGATCGTTGCCACAAGTTTGAGGCCAGCCTGAGCAAATAGTGAGTGCAAGGTCAGTTTGAGCTATATAACACAACCTTGTCTCAAAAAGCCAAAAAATAAGTGATTGAAATCTGTACAATTTGAAGAATTTTTGAAAGATTATTAACATGAATTATGGTAAGAAAGACACTAATGAATTACTTGCTTCTAGTGCTTAAAGTAGTACTTAATGCATATCATTCTCCAAAGATAAATCTTAATCTCTTCTGTATCAGAGCTTAAATATTATGTAAAACAGAATGTTTCAGAAAATGGGCATTTGAAGAAGAACCCATGTTCCAGTATGTTCCACTCATGCATAACCAGGGCCCATCACCCTGAAATGGAAGTTAATGGTTCATCCATTAGTTCTCTAGCAGCTTTTTGCAAAAATCAGAAATTCATATATTGTGGTTCTCAATTTTTTTTTGACCTTTTTTCCCCCCATCTTTTTGAGACAAGATTTCATTACGCAATTCAGGCTGGCCTTGAGTGCACTATTTTGCCCAGGCTGGCCCTGAACTTCCAGTAGTCTTCCTGCCTCAGTCTTCCAAGTGCTGGGATTATAGATGTGTGTCAGTACACCCAGCAGGATCATAAATCTTTTGAGAATAATGAAGCTACGGACTCTTGGGAATTTAATATTCAATGTTAAATCAATGTTTTTGGGTCTGTGAACTTTGTGTATAAAATACACAACTTCTGAAATGATTAAAGAAAAAGCAGTGGACTCTATGCAGAAAAACCCATTTACACTCATAACACACACAAAGTCCTTACATAAAATTTCAGGTACTACTCCTTTTTACCTCATTGTTCTCTACTCTAGCAACCACCAGTAGGCTACTTTCAGTTAAAGCAACTCTTATAACAAAACTTGGAAAGTTAATTGAAGTGTGCAATAATTAATTTGTTTTTTTTCTACACAGACAACTTTGCTGTATTGCCCTAGCTCTATAGATTTACAAACATTAGCAGAATGGAACTCTTCTCCTATTAGCCATCAGTTTGATGTGATTAGTCCATCACACATATGGATATTTGCACATGTGACCCAAGGCCAAGACCCATGGATTATAAGTCTTTCCAGTTTTTTAAAGCAAGAAAACCTTCCAAAGCACTGCTCTACGGCAGTGAGCTATGCTTGGATGTTTGCATACACAAGGCTCCAGTTGTTGTCCCCACAGGTTGATATAAAGTAAGTTATTTTTCCCATATAAATTTAAAAATGTGTAGAGTATGAACTTGCATAATGTATGCATCTGAAAACTGGTACCAGTCAGAAGTCCAATAAATAATGTGTCACACTATACTGAATATCTAAGAGGGAGAAGACAGTTGTAAGGGATAGAGAGTTATAAGTCCTTTGTCCTTTTCATGTGTTGAATCTCACCAAGTTTTGTTAGTTTACTTAATAGCACCATGCTTAATTCATGGTGTATGTCTGACTTCACTTATGTATTGTGTCATTCCACAGACATTGAGTGCTACTAATATAACCTCCTTAAATCGATGGCAATTTAGTAGTGGTTCTATAAAAGATGTTAAGAGCACATTGTGATTTTTACCTCTCTGGCTTTCTTCTGTTCCCTTAGTAGCCCCATCAATGCTAAGAAAGTAAATACAACCACAAGCAGTGACTCATACATTGGCCTGTGGAGAAACTATCTGATTCTTTGCTGCAGTGCCGCGACGTCCACGTCATCCTCAACATCTGCAGGCTCTGTGAGGTGTTCTCCTCCTGAGACCCTGGCATCCACCCCTGACAGTGGCTACAGCATTGATTCCAAAGTAAGTGTTTTGGGTCTACTGTGTCTCTAAATGGTGCCATGAAACAAATACTGTAAAAGTTCTTTTCACCGATAATTAAGCAAATATATATCAAGGAATCCCATTGCTGTTTATAGATTTTAGTTGGAATCAATAATACACATAGTTTTTCACTAGTAAGATTGGCCCTTGCTTATTAAATTCATCACAACAAATATTTTTAAGGAAAATGAATTCGTTGTCCCTTTTTCAGGTTCCTATAGTTGTCACACTTCTGAATTATCAAAAGGAATCATTTAAATAAATGCCTTTCTAGAAGTCTCTTAAATCATGTAGCGACACAATGGATGCTTGTTAAGGACAGTTCCATAGTTTTGTGATAGGACACAGAATGTCATGATGTGGCCAAAGGGAGCTAGAAAACTTAAGACCTGTGTCTGATTTTGACTCTGATGACTATTGTAGATGAATTTTATTTTGCTCATGTTCACAGATCAGACGTTTTATCTGTTCATTGTCCTTGAACAAAAACTGCTGAAATGTCAGAGTATTTAGTTGCCTGTGGTATTATAAATCACTCTTGTACTTTCTCCCCCAGATTATTGGCATCCCATCCCCTTCATCATTGTTCAAGCACATAGTTCCAATGATGCGCTCCGAGAGCATGGAAATCACAGAATCCCTGGTTCTAGGTCTTGGCAGGACCAACCCAGGAGCTTTTAGGTAAATTGTCTTCTTTTCTCTGCACTAAAATTATAGATAGACTACTTAGAGCTGGGCTATAGCTTAGTAGTAGAACACCTGTATAGCATGCATAAGGATGTGGATTCAAATGCCAGCACCACAAAGATTGACCCCACAATCAGAAAGTAAATAAGTAAGATATTTAGAATAAATTCAAATTTACTGCATTACATAAACAAATAAATAAATATTCTGAGAGAATTGAGCAGATTATTTATTAGGATAGTTGCATACCAGCCCTGACTTTCCCAGTTAACTAGACAAGTACCAATTAAATCAATTAATATTTGTGATCCTTTATTTCCTTTTTTTTTTTTTTTGATTGAGTACATTAAAATTTAACCCATTTTTTTCATGCTATTATTTTTTTCTTTTTTGTGGTTGCTGGATTTGAACCAGGTCAACATATATGCTTAGCATGCGCTCTACTACAGAGCTATATCTTCATCGTACAATTATTATGAAAATTAAAAAATCTCTATATAAATATATTCTAAGAATAATATTGTGCCATATAAACCTTTAATATTTTTTTATTCGGTTATTTACACAATGATTCTGTTAATGGGTAATGTTGATCTAGTGGCTATAACTCCTGTTTTCTTCTCTAAGAAGACTTTCAAAGAATATTTACATATGTATTTTCCATCATTTTTGATTTTTGTATGTCAGTGAAGCAGAAAAAACACCCGAGGTTCTACTATTTTGTTTTCTGCTGGGTTGTGAATGCATTCTTGAGATCAAGTTTCCTCAGTTGATATGAATGTGTATTTTATGATTTATTTCTTCCTTTGGAACAACATGTATAAGAGAAAAGGTTAATAAACTAAGGGGCCTGGGAGAAGGCTCGGTAGAATAAGCGCTTCCCTGGCAAGCGTAAGGGCCTGAGTTCAATCCCTGGTTCTGCCCCCCCAAAAATAAATAAATAAATTTATAGGTATGAAATAGTGTACATTATAAACAAAATTGGAGGAATACTTTTATGACAAATATATTGTGCTAATGGAAAAAGTGAGGGAGAAGTTATTTCAGCTTAAGAATAATTAAGGGCCCAGGAGATGGCTCAGTGGAATAAGTGCTTCCCTGGCAAGTGGAAGGGCCTGA
>NW_004524595.1:16612081-16633783 GCF_000260255.1 Octodon degus | reverse complement strand
TAGTGTGAATGAAGAGCAATGTGTCTTTCTCATGAAGTTTGTGCCCTTTGAGCCATTAATTTAATTTATAAAAATTAGTCCTAAGGATATAATAAGAAATGAGAAGTATTGAAATTTTCCATTCATAACAGCAAGGTATATAATATTGAATGATTCAGCAATAAACATGATTAGGAAAATTCTGGTAGTGTACCCTATAATGAATTAATTAATGGAACGTGAAAGTAATAGCTAGTGTTAAAGAAAAAGAGCACCTTTTTCTATGTAATAATGTTTCAACAACATGAAGTGTATACAGGTTGCCTAATGATTAAAAACATTGATGGTACTAATCTTTATAAATGAAAGTGGTGATCTGGCCAAATAGCTCAGTGGATTAAAGTGTCTGCAAGTAGGTGCAGGGCCTGGGTTGGATCCCCAGGCCTGCTGTGCCGGCCCCATCCCCCATCCCCGGGGTGCCCTGAGATGGTGATAGAGACTTAGTGTGGTGTTGTGCGCCTGTAATCCCAGCTGTTGGGAGGCTGTAAACAGGAGGATCACTACAAGTCCACTCTACGCAGTGAGACCCTGTAGATCTTATATTAAATACATTTTTAAAAAGAAAACAATAAAAGGTGTGTAAAGCAGTAGGATTAAGGTTAACATTTATCAGTTTATATCTTTATAAAAATATTTACATATTTATAAATACTAGGTTTGTTTTCACTATTAATAAAATTATATCATTTTTCTTCTAGGGAACTAATAGAGGAATTACACCCCATAATTAAAGAAGCACTCGAAAGAAGGCCGGAGGTAAGGTGTTTCCTATTGTTTTCTATATCAAACATGTATTTGGCAAACACTTAGCTTTTCTGCTATAGCCTGCATATCAAAACTTAGAAGTTAAGAAATAAAAGATTGTCTGTTACATTTTATTCCTTTTCTGAAGTAGATTTTTCCTCCCACAGGAGAACATAACAAAAACTCACTATGTACAGCAGATGAAAAATTTCTATAGCTTACATGAGAATAGGTAGTGTGGTATATATTAAAATTGGTGAACTCTTTGTGTAAAACCAGATAGTAAATGTTTCTGTACTATCTTCTGTTACAATCTTTCAACTGTCTTTGTAGTGTGAAAGTATTCATATAGAACAAAACAGTTCAATGTGGCTATTTTCCAATAAAATTTTATTTATCATAGCAGGCTGATCTGGGCCTGCTTAGGCCTATGAGTTATGGTTGATAATCTTGGACACAGACTCTCAGATCAATAGATTTGTACCTATAGTTGCAGGTTCTGTGCAACTTTCAGGAGCTACAGATTTAGTGAGGCAGGTGACTATGTAAACTAATTACCACATTCATCATGTACTCATGTGCCTTTTGAGCCATTCATTTAATTTATAAAAATAATCTTAAAGCCTAGATAAGGGATTAGGAGAACCATAGAGAAGAAAGCCTGAGATGGCAGCAGAGAAGAAGTGCTAATATTGAGGTGAATTTTGAAGCCTGTCCCCAGTGGACAAGCAAGAGAAAAGCAGTTCAAGCAGAATTGCAAATTTTACAAAAGAATTTTAAAATGATACATTTTCCCCCCGATTATACTGTGGAAGAAAGGGAATGCGTATCAGATTAGATAGCAAGATAGAAACCACTTCATGAAAGACTCCTTTTGTTTGACTATGTAGCCCACTGTTTACCACACTTGGCTGACACGTTTTAGCCTTCACCTTTATCGTCAGCGCCATAAAAGAGAAAGAAACAGGGAGAGAGGGCTCCTACTTTTAGCTGAGTTCAATACACTACTGGTTCCTTCATGTCATTGGTGTCTAAAAATTATACTGAGATTTTGATAAAAATTACAGCCTCCTAGACCTATTGAATAAAAACCCCTGGAGTAGTTCCCAGAAATGTTTTTGTCAAGTTCCATAGATCCATTTGATAGACTTTTTAGTATCACTTCTGTTAATGATGGGGGTCCCCGAGGCACATAAATAGGTGACAACAGCTTCTGTGTTAGAGCCTTAGAAACATCATCCATGATGCCCCACTTCCTAAATTCTATCCTGTAGGTTGTGAAAGTATCCCATTATTTCATTGATTTTGTTTTGGAATGACCATCTTGGTTATTCTGTGTGATGCCTTTTTGGATGGAAATGGAATCAAAGTAAAGGAGCAGCATTTGTCCTTCCTCGTTCAGGGGACATTTGATTGCACCCCATTGGATACGTTCAGCCATGGGGCTGGAGCGCAAGTTATACTTTGACTCTTAGATTCATTCTTCTTAGGGTGAAAAAATGAAAACAGGCCTGTTAAACTTTGCAGAAATTCTCCAAGGCTGTCAGGAAGCCATCTCTTGAAAATAAATTACTATAAACTGTAGAAAGGCTGCAAGGAAATAAACTTAAGTGATTTGGTCTTCAGCAAATTGGCTGTTTGTGGAAGGCAGGAAAAGTGGACTGTGGACATGGAAATGAAAGATTAATATATTTTTAATTTCTCTGTAGTTTGAAAAATATCTCACATAATGAGTAGAAAGTGATACAGGGGATTTATACCTTACTCCTGTATTAGTTCTTTTAAGATAAAGAATCAAACTCAAATGCTGTAACTATTATTCTAGCCATTAGGATCTCTTTACCCTAGTAATATAAACATGCTTATTCATTCTATAATCAAAGAAATTTTGGTTTGCTTTCTTTTTTTATTCACATTTGTTTTTTTCAGTACCAGCGATTGAGTCCAGGACTTGTACCCTTAGCTGTATCCCCAGCTCTTCTGCTTTTCAAGATAGGCTCTTGCCCAGTTGCCAAATTGCCAAAGCTTAGCTTAGAATTATTATCCTTGTGCCTCAGCCTCCCAGGATGTTTTTTTGTGTGTGTGTGTGTGTGCGCACCACATGCGTACGCACCAAAATGAATGAAATGGAAAGCTTTTGTGTGAGCAAACGCTCTGGAGACTTTTAAACCCCCTTAGGATTGTTTGCTTTATCCTGTCATACAGTTGGGGGAGTCTCTTAGGGATTCTGTATGACTCAGTAACAGCAGTTTGCTAATTGCTTGAATTCTTCTGAAGCTGTCAAATTATCAACTCAGTTAAAAGTAACTAGAATTTTATCCCCCCCGACCCTCCATAAGAGGTGTCACATGTGATTGTACTTAACTGTTAATTTCACACTCTCCAAACACACCTCTCTGTGGTAGTTGCCGACCGTGTGTTCACAATCAGCACTGCACAAGCAAAATGATTTCGATGGACCAAGTTACACCATGTTTTCTGTGCACTTCCCTAAAGGCTTTAATGAATATCTTTGTGTCTTTGGGATAGAATATGAAACGGCGCAGGCGTCGAGACATTTTACGAGTGCAGCTGGTCCGAATATTTGAACTGCTGGCAGATGCTGGTGTCATTAGTCACAGGTTGGTATTGAACTTTGACTTTTCAAACCTTTGAGTGATCACAGAATATAATCTCTTTTCTCTCATGAAATACATAAAAACAGAAAAGTGCCTAAATAATGGAAAAAAAGAAGATGCATCACTGTAAATATAGCTTCCCAACCAAAGAGACATCTACAACATTTACCAGTGGCCAAAAAAATATATTGAACAATCTACCACCAGAGAGTGCTTTGGGGGAAAATTGGTTATAATTTTGGTATGAACTCCTCTCCCTCTCAGTACTGGGGATCCACCCAAAGGCACTGTGCCTCTGAGCTACCTGCCTAGCCATTTTAGTTTTGCAGTAAGGGCTCTCCAGGTTGCTGGCCTCAACTTGTGCTCCTCTACCTCAGCCTTCCAAGTAGCTGAGATTGCGTGTGCTGCCATACTGGCCTTTTCTGATTTTGGTTTTTGTTGGAACCTAGTTTTCTAGGCAAGGGGATAGTAGTAGTCTTTTCTGAATATATTTACCTATTTTTTTTCCTTATTCTGAAAATTCATTTCCTCTGGGCTTGAAAAAAAATTATATAACCAAAGGCTAAATATAAAATTTGCAAGTTTATTGCAATGAGCTGTTGGTATTCCATTGGGAATATATATATTTTTAATATATATTATGATTTTAGTTACTAGAGTTTTATTTTCATGTAAGTAATAATTTAAAGTTATATTTTCTTTATCATTTATTTTCTTCAATATTTTCAATTTTTTCCCATTGGGAAAAAATTATGAAATCTGCAACAATTCATAACTTTGTTTTTTATCATTCACAAATTAAACCATAAAACCTGGAAGTATTGCTAGAGGAAAGGCTACTTGACCCTAAAACCAACTCCTTGAGGAAAATTCCATAAGCTGCAGGTTGAAAAATATTACCTCAGGTTGTTGCTTGACCATTGATGGAAAGATGGTGACCCTGACCAAATCCCCCCACCCCCCAAAGTAACTGAAAAGATCTTGTGGGGAAAAATGCGCTGAAGGAGTGTACTGCCGCCACGTAAGTGCTCCTACATTCACATTTGTCCTGATTTCTTAGCGTTCCTGACACCTTTCTTACTTAGCCTTAAAAGTTTTGGCAACTGCTTTCCAAATAGAGCTGTAATCAAAGAGAATTTTAAACCATTGATTCTTTTTTCTCCCTCCACAAAAACCAAAACACTAGCATTTGGTTTCTGGGATTCATGTAAAAAAACTAAATGTCCACAGTCATTTCCTTTTTTGGTTCCTTCTAATGTAAAGTTAGTGAGTAAAGAATCTTTAAATGATACTGTTTTGGGGAACTGCAAAGTGTTTACTGAAAATTTAACTACAAAAGCTATCCTCTCATTGAACAGCAATAGATTTTTTTTTTTTTTTTTTAATTTTCAAAACGTGTATATTTTGATTTGGGTCTTTTTAAAATAAGATATCAACAGAAGGGTATCACTGTTATAGGTCTGCCACTTTGATTAAAGAAAATTAATTCTGAATGCCAAGAAGTCAGCTATCTTCACTCTCCCTGTAGATCATGTGCCTCATGTATATAGTAGCTAACTTGTGAGTATTTGTTAGAAGAATGAATGTTTTATTTTGTTGCAGATTGCAGATAGCTAAATGGATTTTCCATCCACTAATAGGTCATGACCCTAAAGTTTTAAAATGCTTATTTAAGGAAGATCATGAATTCACTTGATACTTGTTTATTGTTGTAGGTGATACATTTAATACACAGTAGTACCACAGTAACACCTTACTCATGTTTTTATAGGTTCAAGATGTTTGCACAAACCTACCCACAACCAGAAAAAAAAAGTATATTTTGCTTTTCAAAACTTGCTATATAACAAAGAAAAGCTGACCTTAATAAATGTAAATGTAATAGCTTTTCATTTATATGGCACTTACTGTTTATAGGGCCATTTCATATGTAACTCCTTTATATGGTTACTAAAAATACACTGAAGTCGGCACTGAACATGTGCCTGATGGTTGCTGGAATAAGGTAGGAACCCAAATTGTCACCTGACCAATCAGTGGTTCCCAGCACAGCTCTCTTGCCTCAAAGAGAATCTCCTTGCAGAAATTCACACCATGTACGATGGTGTGCAAACCAGCACTGTAACCCGTTCTGTTGAAGCCTCTTTGTGTGTTTGTATCCTTGTTGTTGCCTGTCCCAGAAGGTAGCTGGCATTGTGCTGAAGTGTGGTGTGAGGCGGGCTGGCCACTGTGAAGACCAGCAGAACTGCTCTGTCCTCCCTCTGCCTTCCTACACTGGCAGCCCCCCTCCCATAAGCTTGCACGTCTCCTTATTTTTAAACTGCTTATTTTAACAGAGAGGAAATAACATTTAGCACTCATAATATGATTAATGTTATATATAAAATTAAATAATATAAATTGAAATAGCAGCTCCTTGATTAAGAAGCACCTTCTGTTTCTATATTTAAGTAAGGTAAACATATCCATGTAATTTTCTTATATTAAGTTGCATATTGCTATAACTACGCAAAGTTTAATATATATTATGATTTTAGTTACTAGGGTTTTATTTTCATGTAAGTAATAATTTAAAGTTATATTTTCTTTATCATTTATTTTCTTTAATATTTTCAGTGCTAGTGGTGGCCTTGATAATGAAACACATTTCCTCAACAACACTTTACTGGAGTATGTAGACCTCACCCGACAACTCCTGGAAGCAGAAAATGAGAAAGACTCTGATACACTGAAGGATATCCGATGCCATTTTAGTGCCTTAGTGGCGAATATCATCCAGAATGTTCCAGGTATTCCTTTCATATGGCATATCTTTCTTGAGATCTTATAATTAGTATTGAAAAGGAATTTGTGAACATACTGGGAAAATATGTAAGCATAAGAGATTGCTTTACCTTAGAATTAGTGATATTTTTAGCAGTGGTCAAGATACTGACACAAACATCTAAAGTAATCAAGTAGATTGAACGGGACAGATTAGTTCCATTGGGAGGTGAGTGTGGGCCATTGCTGTGCAGTATAACGGGGATGCAGACTCACAAATGGATCCGCGTAACAGTGTGTTCCTAGTAGTGAGCAGGCCGGTGCTACAAAAGTGATTCAGCTGCATTTCACCCAGTCAGATTCTGTCAAAGCCATACAATT
Source organism: Octodon degus (assembly GCF_000260255.1). Classification (NCBI taxonomy): domain Eukaryota; kingdom Metazoa; phylum Chordata; class Mammalia; order Rodentia; family Octodontidae; genus Octodon; species Octodon degus. The sequence goes on along the minus strand of NW_004524595.1, from coordinate 16,627,238 downwards.
CTGATAATAAGTCTGTTGTATACAGCTTAAGAACAATTTTTTTCCCTCTGAAAAAGTAGTCAAGGTTGTTATGGTACTTTAAATAGTATATTCTTTTTAAGGAGCTTTGGCTATATTTTATAACAGGGTCATTTAGACACATAATTAGGCATGCTAATATGCATTGCAGGAGACTTATTTTAATCTTTGGAAGGGAAGTGATGCTATTTAGAAGAGAAGAATGCTTTTTCCTCTATATTTTCTGTTCAGAAGCTCATTAATATAAAGATGTGATTTGTCTTTTTTCAGTACACTTTTCCACAACTTCTGCTTTCATCCTTGCTGCAGAGAACTTGCAGAGTAGGGCTTCAAGTGGTAGCAATAATCCAAGAGCTTGGTTTTCTAAGCCCAGGGCTCTCTGGTGCCATTCGCAGTTGGCACAATAGATTCGGACACTGGGCCTCTACCGTACTTCAAACGTATCAGCTCTTCTTTTATCTGTTTTCTTTCATATAGCTGGCTTTCCTATGAAAACATTGCATTTAAAAATGATACTTATTCAGCCCCAAGCCCTTAAGGGCCTGCGTTCCTGAGGGGTGCTTGCCATGCTTCGCACACACCAAGGGGCAGCCTGGGGAGAAGTGGGGCCCCGGCTCGGCCTCTGCGCTCTCGCCTGCCTTGACACTGCTTCTGCCACTTGCGTATGTGGTAATGACCTTGTTACCATGGAGGATTTATGTGGGTTCAAATAAAAACTTTGACTCCCCCTTTTAAAAAAACGTTTTATGTATTCAATAACATAAGTTAGTATTCATTTTAAAGTAAAAAAAAAAAGGAAATACATTCTCCCACCTATATTTTTATTTACAGTGCACCAGAGAAGAAGTATTTTCCCCCAGCAGAGCCTTCGTCACAGCCTGTTCATGCTTTTCAGTCACTGGGCAGGTCCTTTTAGCATCATGTTCACGCCTCTGGACAGATACAGTGATAGGAACATGCAGATTAACAGACATCAGTACTGTGCATTAAAGGTATTTACTTGGAATCCTACTTCCTATTTTCTTATTGATAGGTGTTTTTCAGGTGAATGGCACAGCAGAGAAGCAGGCAGAAGGAAAAAGAGAAAGGGGCTTTATTTTCTTTGAGGACACGGAGAGAATTTGGGGAAGTCAAGGAATTCTCTGGGCTGGACAAAGGGAGCCTGAGGCTTCTGTGGCCTTTTGTCAAGGGCAGGGTTTGGAGGGGATGTTTAGATGTACTTGAGGAGCTGACTGGGGGGGCTTCCCTGAGGTGGCGGGAAGGGTGGAAGTAAATTTTGTCCTGGGCTAAGTTGGGGATGAAGGGGGAGGTGGTCCTGGGAGCATGGGCCTTTGTTCTAGGGCATCGGCCATATTAGATGACCACCACAAGGATTTTAGCAGTTCACACTAAGGCCCGAACCTGTCACTTATGTCAAGAGCAGAGTTTATTTTCATGGCTCTTCATGTCTGATACTATAAAAAACATGAGGCCTTCTTCAGAGTACCTGTGGATATTAAAATGTTTGTCTGCCATAATGAAAGACACCATAACTTTTAACTACCTAAAGTATACTGCAAAAGAGTTCAAAAATCTATCAAAATTTTCTCATCTTTTCCTTAAAAGAACTGAGCTTTGACTCCAAGGAACGCCTATTGCTCCGTATTTAGGTATTTTCTCTTGGTGTCTTTATCTGCTCTTTCCAACTGTTCTTTTAAGAGTAAGAAGAATTTATTGAGAGAAATAAAGGGGACAGAAAGGGACTCAGAAAGCAGGCTGCCCACTAATCCCACTTCTCAAGGGTATCTTTCTGACTGTTTTAACTCCATGTCTAATTTGGTGTGATGGTATTTACTTATAATAGATTTTGTCTTAAAAGTTGCTGTTACTATTTTTCTTTGGAAAGAAAAAAGTAAGATATTGTGCCTAGGCAAACACGAGTAAGAATATTTTGCCTCTTCTCATAAAGCAAGCAGCCAGCATTTAAACTCTTAAATTTTTTAAGTGTAATTCTGATATTATTGTTTGAAGGCTATGTCTGCTGTACTGTGTTGTGGCCCTGTTGCAGATAATGTGGGACTGTCATCAGATGGCTATTTGTACAAATGGTTGGATAACATTTTGGACTCTCTGGACAAAAAGGTAATTATGATAATTCCCTTTAAATTTCATAATAAATTGTCGTTACATTATTCAGAGTCACTGTATGGCCTATTGAAAAGAGACCTTTTTTAAATATTTTTTTTTTTTTTTTTGGTAAGGTAGGGTAGAATTAATGCCAGAAGGCAAGTACAAAAACTTAAATAGCATAATGTAATCTAAAACAGGTCTAATTTTTATTTATTACTCATTTAAATTAATTTTTATTTTCCATTAGAGGACTGATAAGTGTATAGTAGGGTTCTGAGTCCATAAATAAAGTATTAATGTAGAATATGAACTTCATGGAAGAAATATCTTATTTATTAATTAATTTCATTTTTTCATCACTCTCCAGTTAATTTTCTCTTACCTTTCACACTACTGTCAGCCTTACTTTCTGCTGTGTACACATAGACTTCACAATTTTAGTAGAATTTACATTTTTCCCTATACCGTAATTTTTCTACTGGTTATCACAAATAAGGGTAAAACTTGCTGGAAATTATTGGAGAGGTTGACAACGCATTTTTTGAAAGTATCTGCTTCATTTTCATCAACTACCTTCAGGGGTCTTGTTAGAGAAAGTCCTACTGAAGATCCTTGTATAAAAAGTACAAAGGCGGTGTATAGTTTATCTGTGTTTTCTCTGCTGGCTGAATAATCAGAAGGAGTTGAACAAAAAGAGATTCCACTGCATTATAATAATAAATATTACCTTAGTAAGCATGCAGAGCCCAGGACAGTGAAGTAACTCCCAGCTTCCCTCCCTGGGCCACGCTGTGGCCTCCCTAGGTTCATCAGTTGGGCTGTGAAGCAGTGACGCTGTTGCTGGAGCTGAACCCGGACCAGAGCAACCTGCTGTACTGGGCTGTGGACCGCTGCTACACGGGCTCCCTCAGGGTGGCCGCCGGCTGCTTCAAAGCCATAGCCAGTGTGTTCCAAAACAGGTACTCGAGACAGCCGTGTGCACACACGCTTCACTTAGGTTTCTTTTCTTAAAGACATCTTTTTCCATTTGAATTTAGAAATACTGAGAAACCCTTCTTTCCTTAAGCTCTAGTGGAATTTACTCAATAAGGATGATAAGCACAAATCTGTTGTACCTGTTGCCTTAAAAAAGTCACCCTGTGCTTAGGTGATGCATGTAGCCTTGCTCTTTGTACAGCCTATTTATTCACTAATGTGAATGTCTCCAAACATTTTTGTTTACCTAACATGTGAAATATATCCCTAGGGATTACCAGTGCGACACGGTGATGCTCCTAAACCTGATACTGTTCAAAGCAGCTGATTCTTCTAGAAGTGTCTATGAAGTGGCTATGCAACTTTTACAGGTTTGTAAACAGATGTTAATTAATATAGTTTCTTACTGAGGATCTACTTAGGCCTAATATTTTATTCTTATCACTAAATTATATTAATATCTAGCTTTATTTTTAATGGTGAAGTATGGTACCATGTTGTGATTATCATTAGAAACAGAAAACAAACTTACTACGGGTATTTAAGTCTGCAGTGTGAGCTGTAGGTTTACATGAAGGTACTTGCAGGTGTTGACTGGTGTGTGCAAGTAGCTGTTTCTGTTCAGCAGATGAGAATAATGTGAATTGAGTGTTTTCAGAGCTGTGTGAAAAGTAATTCACTTATTTATGGTACCGCTCTGTTCACTTTATAAGATTGAGTATATAGTGAACATCAGCAAAGTAGTGACATTATATTTATTTCAGTATTTATATATATTTTAAGACTTTATAAACCCTTCCCATACTCCTATAAACCTTTCCCACACACTTAAAACACTTCTGATGTTCTTAATCATTTTCTAAACTCATAAACCTATGTGATTTTAACAATATACATATACTGTATGGTACTGCAAAATCCTGGGATATAGTGAAAAATCCGCAATAAATAATTTAGATTAATATTTTTTAGAACCCATGCCACAGTGAGTCCGCAAAAGTCGAACTGAAATAGCAAAGGATTACTATATGTCATTATTACAGTATACAGTATTCAAGTAATTCAGAAAAAAATAGTTCTTTTTTTTAAATGTATTTAGTAAGGGTCTCACTACGTAGATTGGACTCGTAGTGATTCACCTGTTTTCACCTCCCAAGCGCTGGGGTTACAGGCGTGTGCCACCATACCCGGTCTAGTTCTTACTCTTAATTAAGGATTAAGAGTAAGATTTCAATGGGTCCTGACATTTCTAACGGCTTTGAGCTAGTATGGTAGGGCCATCATAGGAATGATAACCTGGTGCCTTTATTAAAGTTAGCAGAATAGTTTTCTATTTAGTGTGATATCAGAAGGAACTTTAGTTAGTATTCCATTTCTAGTCTGTGCTAAGATCCATTTAAAGGTTTTTTTTTTCCCTTGCCCACACGTTTGTGTAGTCATATTCTGAGCTGAAAAGTAGGTCTTTTTCAGGTAATTATACCTTAAGTTACTGAAATTATCTTCAGACTATTCTACTAAATTGTACCATTGGCATTAAATACATGGAATGAAAATCTTTTCTAAAATGTTTAAGTCTTTTGTAAACTTTTAAAAAACATTTTAAGCTGAAATATTTCTTTTTTTTTATTTTTTTATTTATTACATTTATTTATTGTGTGTGTGTGTATGTGTGTGGCCAGCTCAACCCACCAGGGGGCGGGGCTGGCTGGCATGTGGTGCTGGGGGATCGAACCGAGGTCCCTGTGCTTTGCCAAGCTTGTTTCAAGTAGGTGCTTTAGACTACTGAGCCACCTCGCCAGCCCCAAGCTGAAATATTTCTTAGGAAAAGATTCTTTTCAAGGTGGGAATATAGCTCAGCAGCCCAAGCGTCTGCTTGGCAAGCACAAGGTCCCGAGTTTGATCTCCTTTCCAAAAAAAAGGGGCAGGATGCTTTTTAAGTCAGCTGAACTTTAGGGGCCCTTAAAATGTTAACGTAAGTTGATGCATTTTATTCCTTTAGATTCTGGAACCGAAGATGTTTCGCTATGCTCACAAACTGGAGGTTCAGAGAACAGACGGGGTTCTTAGCCAGCTGTCTCCTCTGCCACATCTGTATTCGGCTTCATATTATCAGTTGTCTGAAGAATTAGCAAGGGCATATCCTGAGCTCACTCTTGCCATCTTCTCAGGTTTGGAATAATTTCTTTTAAAAAGCCATTTTTAGATTTTGTTTGCTAAAAAGTTTAGGACCTTGCTATATAACCTAGGCTTGCCTTCAGCTGACAGTCCTCCTGCCCCAGCCTCCAAAGTGTCAGCATTACAGGCAAGGACCACCACACTGGGCTTAGAAAAATTTAAAGGAGATTATGTTAGAGGTTGTATCAAACCAAAACATGTCTTTAATTAAAAGAATGTTTTCCTTCTTTAATAAGATCGCTTCATGCTGTACTACCTGATGCTCACATTGCTTACTGCTGTAGTCTTCTAGGGCTTTACAGCTCCAACCTCCAACCCCCCAAATAAATAAATAAATAAAGTATTTCTTTAGGAGACATAGACCTTCCTGAGTGTGTTTTCTTTTTTTATATATATGTTGTTCTACTATTTACTTATTTATTTCTTTATTTAGCACAGGGTCTTGCTATACAGCTCAGACTCATAATGATCCTCCTGTCTCAGCCTTCCCAGCACTGGGATTACAGGCATGCTCCACCATGCCTGGCTTCGGTGGCCAGCATGGTGTGGGTTCTGCATAGCATGCAGTACCAGGGATTAAACCCAGGTCCTTGTGCTTGACAGGCAGGCTCGTAGGGCACCAAGTTATCTCCCCAATCCCTGTGTTTTATTTTCTGCATAGAGCTGCCATTAACAAGAGGAATAGGAAGGGATGAAGATGCATTGCATACGTAGAACTTGAGCCTTCTAATTATTGAGGCAGGTCTTGCAGTTTTTGTTTTCTTTAAAACAAAGATTTTTTTTTTTAACTTTTAAAGAAACAGAGAAAATTCTAAAACAATTTGATAATGAGGTTAACAGTGGTCAACATATTGAGTATTATTATCTTTAAATTAGGTGTTTAGAGTATAAGTGATGTATAATCAGCAGCATAATTATATATTTTTTTAAGCAGTATAATTATCGTAACTACCTTTTATATATACATACATAATTTTTTCTTTTGCTTTTGCCCTCCTTTTTTTCCCATTCCCTTAAACCAGTTTCTCTTTCCATTTCAAGTTTTTTTCCTACTTTACAGTATCTATTGTACATTAATTTTTTCAGTAGCAGGGACCGAATTCAACCTTACGCTTGCCAGGCAGACTTATGCTGCTGAGCTATATCCCAAGCCTCTATTATACATTTTTGGATTACGTTTACTCTTTCAGTTTCTTACACTAGGGAGACAACATGATGTATATGCATTTGCATCTGGTTTATTTCACTTAAGAGTATGGTCACAAATTTCATCCATTTACCTGTAAGTCTCTAGTTTATCCTTGTTTGTGGCTGAATAATTCTTCATTTTATAAGAAAACCACATCTTTTTTATTTTCCTTAGTTGGTGAGCATTTGGTTTGTTTCCAAGAACTAGCTGTTACATATTGTGCTGCTGTAAGCATGGGTGCACATGTCACTGTGGTATAGTGTTTTTGATTCTTCTGGGAAGATACCTAGAAGGTCAATAGCCGGGTCGAATAGGAACTCCAATCCTAGTTTTTTTGAGGAATCTTCACGCAGATTTCCACAGTGGCTGTACCAGTCTACACTCTCATCAGTAGTGGAGAAGGGTTCCTTTTCTCCATGGCCCCTCCTGAATTCATTAGTTTAGTTCTTTTTTTTTTTTAAACTATTTTTTTTTAAATTTTTCTTATTTATTATTTGTGTGTGTGTGTATGTGTGTGTGTGTGTGGCCAGCACAGCCCACCAGGGGGTGGGGCTGGCTGGCATGTGGTGCTGGGGCATTGAACCGCAGTCCCTGTGCTTGCTAAGCTTGTTCTAAGTAGGTGCTTTAGACCACTGAGCCATCTCACCAGCCCCATTAGTTTAGTTCTTGATGATAGCCATTCTCTCTGGAATGGGATGGAGTCTGTGTTGTTTTAATTTGCATCTCTGAAATGATGAGTGATGTTGAACATGTTTTCAAATATTTATTTGCTGTTTGTATTTCGTCATCTCAAAAGTATGTATTTATCTCTGATGCCCATTTTTGAATTAGGTCTTTAAATTGGGAGGTCTGATTTTTGGGGGGTTTCTTTATACATTCTCAGTAAACCTTTGAGAAACATCCAGCAAACATTTTTCTCACATTGTGTGTTGTCTTTATTCTGTTGGTGGTTTTCATTGCTGTGCAAAACCTTTTTAGTAAGATAAGATCCCAGTTGTTGACTCTTTGTGATAGTTCCTGTGTGATTGGGGTTTTATTCATAAAATCTTTGTCTACACCAATATTTTCAAGAGTTTTTCCTATTCTATTTTCCAGCAGATTTAATGTTTCTGTTGTTAAAGAGGGTATCTTCCTTGCATTGTACTTATTTGGCTCCTTTATCACATATAAGGTGGCTGAAGATGTCTATAGTTATGTCTGCATTTTCTAGTCTCAGAAGTGACACCTTGCACCTTCTCCATGTGGCACAGAGCCTCTTGACTCCTGCTTGTCAAGTCACCTGGCGTACATGACTCCCAGCTTTTCTATCTTGTCTCATCTTTGGTCCTCTCTCTGAGGCCAATAAAGATACCTTTGAGTTCCAAGTAGCACCTCCCAAGTCCATCCCTACATCCTATCATACATGTCTTCAACATGCTGTGTTCTTGTTCTTAAGTTCCTTTCAGATAACATAGCATTCAACCAAAGCTGTCCTCTGAAATTTGTCTCTTCTCACGAACATCTTCCAGCAAGTTAAGCCTTTCTAGTTCTTCCTGCTGACTTCCCTTGTGCATGGATCCTATCTCAAAGGCCAGTAGATCAGATCTCTAGCACCTCCCTAATGTCATCCTCTTGAAACATGTGAATTGTGATGCTTGCTAAATATGTTAATGGCCTTTTTCCTTTCTACTGTTTCTTCCATCTTAATGGAAAATACTTCTTCATTGTACAGTAGAAGTTTGTGGTGGTTTCAGGCCATAATCAACTGGCTCTGAGGCAGGATGGCTTGGCACAGGGGCTACTTAAAGGTGGCAGAATGCAGGAGAAAAAGCAAGAGCAAAAAAAGGGTGGGGGACTCAAACAGTGGGTTTTGTCCTTTTGAGACAGGATCTTGTTATGCAGCTCAGGCTGGCCTTGAGCCTACTTTGTAACCCAGGCTGGTCTTGAACTCACAGTGATCCTCCTGCCTCAGCCCTCTATGTACTGGGATTACAGGTGTGGGCCACTTGTCTGGCTTGGTGCAGTGTTTTGAGTAAAATTATTTTTAGGATCCCACTTTGCTATCTGATCCTGCTAACTTCCATTGAAGCTAATGAGTATAGTATTCCCATTAGAGCTTTTTAGGCACTAGAACATCAAGACCTTGTGTCAGGAAAATAAGTCACATTTATCTGTTCAGGACTCAGACTTAGAATTTTCAGACTTAGAGCCACAGTAACAAATTGAGGTTCAGAGGTTGATGGGTCAGCCTCGGGTCAGGCTCTGTGTGTGTGTGTGTGTGTGTGTGTGTGTGTGTGTAGCTAGGAGATTTAAACGTATGGCTGTGCTCTGCCAGGGCCAAGTTCCAACTCACTCCTCTGCCATATACTCGTTTCTAATGAGTAAATACATCTAAGGCTAAGAAGGGAAAAGTGGGTAGATGAGAAAGGAGATTTTATTTACAGTGATTTGTGGCAGTTAGTGTGGAAAGACTTATAGCCACAGGCATTATTAAGCTTGTGTTTGAATCCTCTGCCACTGGGTGGTAACTCTGCTTTCATCATAGCTTTGTCATAAATGTTAAAGGACAAGAGTGTAGAAGTGACACATCATAGGAGTTTGCCCTGAACAGAATCTAAATAAGAGATTCGTAGGAAGTCCATTTGAATTAATCCTCGTATAAATCTTGTAATTATTTTATTTTGTTGACATCTTAGTCATTTTTAAGTGTACAGTCCAGCAGTATTAAATATACAGTGTTGCGTGGCAGATCTCTAGAAAGTTTTTATCTTGCATAAATGTGTGTGTGTGTGTGTGTGTGTGTGTAGCCACTAAACAATGATCTCCCTTTTTCTTACGTCAGTTCCTAATAATCAATATTATACTTTGTATTTTTTCTCAACTTCATTATTTTAGATACTGTACATTATATAACTGAAATCATACAGTGTTTTCATTTTGTGACAAGCCTGTTTCTCTTAGCATAATATCTTTAGGGCTCATGCACATGTAATATGTGGCAGGATTTTCTTCTTTTTAGGCTGCATAGTATTTCCTAGTGTGCACGTCCCTTCACTCATCTGTCCATTGGAATTTGAGTTGCTTCCACCCTTGTCCCTTCTGAATAGTGCTTCTGTGGACATGGATGTAACAATAGCTGTTTGCATTTCTTTTTCTTTTTGGTGCCAGGAATCAAACTCAGGACCTTTGCTTGCAAGGCAGGCACCGTGCCACTGAGCTATATCCCTGGCCCCCTGTTTGCATTTCTGCTTTTAGTTCTTTCCACATATATACTCAGAAGTGCAGTTGCTGGTGGCTTGGGGTCTTTTAATTTGGGGAAACTGCCATGTTGCTGTCTATACAGCATGTACCATTTTGTAATCCACCGACAGTGTACAAACATTTGACTGCCAAAATTATTTTATTTTATTTATTTATTTATTTATTTATTTATTTATTTATTTATTTATTTATTTATTTTTTGGCAGAACCAAGGATTGAACTCAGGCCCTTGTGCTTGCCAGTCAAGTGCTTATTCTACTGAGCTATCTCCCTGGCCCTTCCAAAAGTATTTCAAACAAAAAGTTAGTAATGTAATTTGCATTAGCTGTTCATTATTCGGTTATTGAGGTAAAATTTATTTATTTTTTGAGGTAAAATTTACTAATAGGAAAAGTAGCAATCATAATAATTAAATAGATTTAATCTTCCTATTTTTTGTCTCCCTGCTGCCCTGTTTCTTCAGTACTGAGGTCTGAACCCAGAGCCTTTCCTCTTATCCTCATCTCCAGACCTTTTTCATGTTTTAATTTGGGCAAGTTGGTCTTGCTGAGTCATCCAGGCTGGGCCCAAACTTCTCCCCCAACCCCAGATTGCTGAGATAACAGGCCTGTGCCACCATGCCTGACCTGGCTGCTGCTTCCACCAGAAGGAGGTGAAGGTATAGGTCAGAGGAAACCAAAATTACATCTCTTCTTTCCTTTGGTTTGCTTTTAATTAGAGATAAGCCAGAGAATCCAGACAGCTCACCCAGCGGGGCGGCAGGTCATGCTGCACTATCTGCTGCCCTGGATGAACAACATTGAGCTGGTGGACTTCAAGCCTCTGCCCACAGCCAGGCGCCATGAGGAGGATGAAGAGGACTCCTTGAAAGATCGCGAGCTTATGGTGACCAGCAGGCGCTGGCTGCGGGGAGAAGGCTGGGGATCCCCGCAAGCCACTGCGATGGTTTTGAACAATCTGATGTACATGACAGCAAAGGTAGAGTGCTAGCATTTTGTATTTACACTTGCTACACAGAATATATTAGAGTTAGGAGAAGGAAGCATGGTTAGAAACAGGCAGAGCTTAGAGCATCCTATGAGAACCAAGCAAAAATGGATGCTAAATTCCCCTCCCTAAAATCGTGTCAGATGTCTTTTTTTTCTTAACCAAAACCATACTGTATGTGATGAGTGATATTGCTATTCAGGTTCATTGAATAATCATTTGTCTAGAGGATGGAAGAGAGGACAGGTGTCTGTAAAACTGTGCTTTTCTTGTACTTTGTGGTGTGGCAAGTTGGGTTTCTGCCATGCAGTCGTACTGAAGTCTCTGCTGTGTGTGCTCCTGTAGTACGGTGATGAACTGGCCTGGTCAGAAATGGAGAACGTGTGGACCACACTTGCAGATGGCTGGCCGAAGAACCTGAAAATCATTTTGCACTTTCTGATCAGCATTTGTGGCGTGAATAGTGAACCAAGCCTTTTGCCTTACGTATGTATTTGAGTTCACTTACCTTTTGGGAAAAAAAAAAAAAAGATATTTACCAGTTGTCTTATTATGTCAGAGCACAGGCAGTAACAGCGCGCACGCGCACGCACGTGCGTGAGGGCAGATTGAGCGCAGTCAAGAAATAGCATCTGGACTGACTCCTTCGACCAGTGTGATCTAGTATTATCTCAAACAATGTACTGGTCTAGGTACTGTACTACGCATGCCTATCTGATGAGTGGATACAGGTTTTTTTTTTTTGAACATATATCTAGTTTATTTAGTGAACAAATCAGCATGTTAATAGAGTGTAGTTGTGATAAAGGCTACAAAGGGAAATTGCCTGGTACTGACAGTGAATAGCCAAGGAACACAGCTGTCTGGAAGGATAAGAGATGACAGTTGAGAGAAAGTGGCATTACAGTGGGAACTGGGGACACATGCATATATATTGTAGCTTCTGCTAGATGGCAGCTGGCACTGGGGTACTAGAGCAGTCAGGGAGTGCGAGCTCCATCCTTGGGGCTGCTAGAAGTAAGAGAAAGCACAGAAAGTGGTAAAAAAAGAAGACCAGAGACAAACGAGGGTCTGATATCTTTGCCTTTGGAGAGATGGGGGAACAATAGTTAAATCTGTCCAATTTAAGAAGCCACCATATGCCAGTCATGGTGGCACATGCCTGTAATCTCAATACTCTGGGAGACTTAGGCAGAAGGGTTATGAATATGAGCCCAGCCTGTGCAACTTAGTGACTTAGCAAGATTCTGTCTTAAAATAAAAAACAGTAAGAAGGGCCTGAGATGTAGCTCAGAGCAAAGGCCTGGGTTCAATCTCTGGTATCAGGTGGGGGCACTGTAAAACTGTCAGATATGAGGATGGCATTGAAGATACAGTCAGGCCTGCCCAAGCGTGCATTTACATGTAGATGTCACTCTCCTGGTTGTATCTCCGAAGAGTGTCCTCCACAGAACATTTCTCCAAAGTGCTGCTGTAAGGCTCCTACAGACCACGGCTTCAGCCACCATTCCTCGAGTTTGCTCAAAAGATTCATTCTCAAAATGTATCCTAGGATTGGTGTTGTTTGAGAAAGACTGAGAGAAGTGACGGGGTACAGCCCCCAGCCACATGGCCCTGTGGCACCCAAACCATCCTGCCTGCTGTTCTCCCAGGCCTCCGCCCTTCACCTATAGACTCCCATGCGGCCTGCTCTGTCAGGCATTCGCACCTCAGTACCTTTGCATTTGCTTTGCTTCCGTTTCCTGACGGCCACGCTGCCCTGTCCCTGGGCTCCTCCAGCTCTCTCTGGGGTGTCCATTCTCCCTGAGACCTTCGCTGCCCATCCTGGCTGCAGCTGCCCCTGCCCCTGCCTCGTCCCCACAGGCACACTGCTTTCCCCTTCCCCTTTTTGCTGATCCACCTGGCCCTCGGCACTGCACCTGTTGCACAGTTATCTGGCTGGTCCTAATTTCCTTCCTCCAAGTGGACTGTAAGCTGCTTCCAAAGAGGAACCTTTAGGTTGTATTACTATGTGCTCAGTGCTGAAAGTAGTGCCTGGCACACCAAGGGAGTACAATGATTGGGTGGATGAATAGGGTAGGGCTGGCTGGAGAAAAGCATGAAGAGTAAGCAGTCTTTTATTCATGCTCACTGAGGGAAGTTTAGAGAATAGCTGTTGACAAATTTTAACTCATTTAGTCCTCCTGACAGCTGTATGCTCTTGCTGTCCCCATTTTGCAGACAGGAAATCGTAGGAGTGGCTTTGCAGATAGTGTTAGGTAGCTCCTCGCTGCCACTGGGCTCCGCAGAGAGTGAGGACGGCAGAATAAAGCCTGAGCGCTGCTAACTGGAAGTCAGACAAGTGCTGTGTGGTGAGGTTTGCCAGAGCTTTCTCCATTAAAAAAGAAACTTCGAAGCCAGTTTTTTGCACTTTATTTAAAAAATGAGTAAAGGAAGTATATAAAACTGTGAACTCTCAGTATATTCAGTTCATCCCAATTAGAGTGAATGCTGAGTTGGAGGGAAAACAGCACTTGACAGTAAAGCTAATTGATGTCTCATCGCTGGTCAGTGCCTATCCATGTTTAGATTGTGCGGATTTGTCTTTCACTTGAAGTTAATCTTACTCTGATCAAATGTGTCTCAAGATAGACTTCTGAGGTAAAAATGTTGCTTTTCTATGAATGCTTTTTTCTGTGACAGGTCAAGAAAGTTATTGTTTATTTGGGGAGAGACAAAACGATGCAGTTGCTCGAGGAGCTCGTGAGCGAGCTGCAGCAGACAGACCCTGTCTGCTCAGGCGTCACCCACATGGATAATCCCCCCTACTACCGCATCACTTCCAGCTACAAAATCCCCTCTGTCACCTCAGGTGAGGCGCTTTGCCTAGCTGTGCAGTTTAGCAAGGGTTTGTGGCCTTTAGTAGTGGGACTGAGAGAACAAAAACAAACTTGAGTTATGTCTGATAATTTGACTAGATTTGGGGAAATTATGTGAATAAAGAAACATGATAAATCAAAGGATTCTTAGTATTACATAGAACATTTATGTATTTATCCAGAACTAGAATATAAATGTATATATTCCCATACAATGAATGCATTTTTAAGTGAATATAATTAGATTAGATAAATAAATGTCTTTAAGAAATTAGATTTAGGAAATGATTACTTGTTGAAATTATTTATGTAGTTGCACATTATACTTATTTATATAAGTGGTGTACATTGAGTCTAACCACATTAAACGTAACCAAATGAGTGTGTACACTATGCTTCTATTGCAAATTAACATATATATTTATAGAGTACAAATGTTATGATTTACTAATACAATATGGAATAATTAAGTCAAGGTAATTAACATATCTACTACCTCAAATACTTATCAGATTATAGTATTTTGAGTTGAAATTATGTCCCTCAGGGAAAAAAGTAATGAAAATCAATATAATGTCTAGGCTAATGTAGTTCATACTTCTATGAAACTGAAACTTTTTGTAAAATGTTTTCAACATGTCAAAAGCATTGTACACTTAGGAATAATTTAAATTATTGAAATATGTTTTGTGTCAACTTTTTATCACTTAGACATTGTGCTACTTCCCGAGTGATTTTTAACTTTTTTTTTTTTTTTTTTTCCGGAACCAGGGTTTGAACTCAGACCCTTGTGCTTCCCAGGGAAGCACTTATTCTACTGAGCCATTTCCCCAGCCTCATTTTTTTTTAACATCCCTGTTTTAAGTATTGTATCTGCTACTGTGTTTTTAATTCTTCTTCTTTTTTTTTTTCCTTAATAATTTGGGTACAGGGTCTTACTACACAGCTCAGACTTGTAGTGATCCTCCTGTCCCAACCTACCCAGCCCTGGGATTACAGGTGTGCCCTATCACGCCCAGTCAGTCTCCTGCTCAGCATGCCCTGGGGTCTGCACAGCACGCAGGGGATCGAACCTGGGTCCTTCTGTCTGCCTAAGCAGACTCTTTAAGCCACTGAGCTATCTGGCTGGCCCTAAAGTTATTTTAATTATTTTTTTTATGTTTTTCATGGTTGGATTTTTTCTACATCTGATAAAGTTACTGTTCTCTTCTTCCAGCAAAAGCTCTTATTCTCTAAATTGCTGTTTATTCAGTCTCTGTAGGAGCTTTGCTTAAAAGTCTACCAAAAGCCATCTTTTCATAAGAGCATTACACATGGATAAGTGCTATATGTGTCTGCGGAACTTACACTGTGTCCTTTGTCAAAGGATGATTTCAGTGATACTAATACATGTGGGCCTTTTCTCTTGGATTAAGCAGATTTCCCAGAGTAAACATTCCTGCCTACAGTGGAGGGTGTGTCTGGGTTTTCCATGCACACACAGTATTCCAGTCCTTGAAAGTCAAATGGCGTAGGAACGATGCAGTCTCAACTTTAGTACATACATTTTCTTTTTTTACCTGAATATAACTTATTTTTATTTTTTTCCCATAATTTTATTGAGAAA
>NW_004524595.1:16607921-16609561 GCF_000260255.1 Octodon degus | reverse complement strand
GTTAGCCATACATGCCATGTCCTGGCCAGAACCCCTCTGCTGTGCTGTTACCAAGTAAGACTTCAGAAGTGGGCAGACCCAGCCTGCCCCTCAGCCACAGGCGCAGAGGTGTAGACTGGGGGTGGGGGGGGACTCCTTTTAATACAGATATTCAGTTGTCCTGTGTTAGCCCTGCCTTCTACCCTTATTTCCAGACGCTGAGTGCCACTCATTCTCACTCCTGGGCTGTTAGAGGGTCAGCAGTCTAGAAGCTTCTTAGTTTCTTCCCCTCCCTGTCTGTCTTAATGCCACCAATTACTTCTTGCCCATCTATTCTAGCATCCAGCACTGTTGCTATTGTCTCCTGTCTCTCCTGGTCATTAAGAGTGCATTCCTTTTAACAAACCATTTTGCTTTCCTTTCAGTAAAGTTTTGACTGAAATCTTTTGTCTGTTATTCTTCTAAATTAACAGAGTCTCTTATTTTGATGACAGGAACTACTTCCAGCAGCAATACAATGGTAGCTCCCACGGATGGCACCTGCGATAGCAAGCCCTTGAAGGAGAGCCTGGAAGAGAAGTGCGTGCGCGTGTTCTTCATTATCCTTTCCTCTCGGACCACACTGCTCATCACCAGAATCCATGGTGGTTTCTAGCCGGCTGTGGCGATCCATGCCTGTAATCCCAGTATTTGGGAGGCTGAGGCAGGAGGATCACTGAATAGAGTTCAGCCTGGGTTACATAGCGAATTTAAGTCCAGCCTGAACTACATGGAGAGACCTTGATGACTCAAAAAGCAAATAATAGTACATAATTTCTGCCTTTGAATGGGCATTTCGTTGTGTTAAAATTCTAATAAAGGAATGGGTTACCATGTTGAAAAATATTTCACATTGACTATTTAAAAATTAAAAATATTGACAGGCTATGGGCTTTTTTTTTTTTTGCGGGGAGATATGAATATTCTTACGGATAAAAAGGCAAAGTGTGATTGATCACTTTTTGTGCTGCTTACATTTGGGGAATTTTCTAAATCAATATTTAGTCCAGGCATGGTGGCACACGCCTGTGGTCCTAGCACTCTGAAGGCTGAGGCAGAAGGGTCACCCAAGGCCAGCCTGAACTGCATACTGAAACTGTTTCTCAGAACACAAACAAACAAACGAGGGTATTTATTCAGCCTGTTTTATGTGAAACAAATTTCACTTCATTGCCTATTTAAGGGGAATCTTTAGATGCAAATGATTGACTAAAAGTTTAAACTTTTTAATTATAAGAAATTAATATGTATCATAGTAAACTTTTGGTGATATATTTTATGTAAAGTACACTTTTTTTGACCTAGAAAACAAAACACAAAGCACAGTTACCACATCAGTGTGAAGGGTGTTTAACCTCCTCGATCATCCCCACAGCTGTGTGCACCTGGACAGCTACAGTGGACTCAACAGCCATTTGAATCGTCAGCATCACAGACTAGAGTCTCGATACAGCAGCAGCTCCGGAGGCTCTTACGAAGAGGAAAAAAGTAATAAAGTCCAAGTGTTTCTCATAGACCTGTAATGATGAGGTGCTTTGTTAGTTATATTAAGGTCAATAAGTATATTTTTCCAATAAGTTGTTTTAAGAAAAGAATATGTAACTGCCACTAGAGGTGTTCCA
>NW_004524595.1:16558270-16607241 GCF_000260255.1 Octodon degus | reverse complement strand
GGGCACGCTGAAATGGCAATTGAGACTGGGTGTGGCGGCATGCACCTATAATCCCAGCTCTAGGAGTCCCATCTAGTAGTGAGACCCTGAACACCCTGTAGACCTTTCCCTAAAATAAAAGAAATAAACAAAATTGGCTATGATATAAAGGAAGCCAGCCTGGGCTACAGAGTTCAAGCCCAGCCTGAACTGAGTAGCGAGATCCTGCCTTAAAACAAGGGAATAGGGAATCATAAGGAAAGATAAGGAATCATAAGGAAAGATAAGGAATCATAAGGAAAGATAGATGGAAGCTTTCTGCCTTCCTTTCTTTCTGATTTGCTTAATTTGATATTTGTACCAAGGTCTTCATAGCAAATATGTGTTCTAGTGGTGGGAAGTTATTTTTTAAATCACTTTCCAGTGCTATAAATAGTTGGTGTCTTACTAGAGTTTGCATATATTGGCAGAAATTAGATGGTGTAGAAAATGAGATCATTTTATCTTGATAGGTGATTCAATGCCACTTTATTCTAATTGGCGACTGAAAGTGATGGAGCATAACCAAGGAGAGCCACTGCCCTTCCCACCAGCTGGAGGCTGCTGGTCACCACTGGTGGATTACGTGCCTGAAACGTCATCACCTGGATTACCTCTTCACAGGTGGACTGGAGCGTCATTCCTACTTGCTATGAGCCGAGTTGCTGCTGAACACTTTAAGCTTTCTTTGTGCTGTCTGACAACAGAGTAAAAGGAATCTTTTTATTGAGCTACTCGCAACAAATTAGATTCACATGTTTAGATTTTAAGAAATCTAAAAATCTCAGTATTCTAACAAAGCTAGCATTGGGAAGGTAATCTGCTGCTGCTTTTCTGGGTGTCTGGCATAGTTACTTGACCTTTCTGGGACCCAGTTACTACATCTGAAAAGTGTTAGTTTTTTTGTGGTCTGCACTTTCACATTTTTGAGTTGAAATATACTGAATTCTACTGAATAAAATCACAGTAGAACAATTACTAGATTCTTTCAAGATGTTTTAAGCTCCAGATGTATATTGAACACCTACATTGTGGCAGGCAGTGTGCTAATTATTAAGGTTGAAAGACAGAGACAATGTGGCCTTTGACCTTATGGAGCACCAGGCCTTTACATTTTGTTCAAACACTGTCCCAATAATAATTTCTTCACTCCATTTGTTTTTCTTTTTTTTTTTTTTCTTACGAAGTTGTGTTTTTCCATGAAAAACAGTAGTAAAGTCTTTCAGATTGGTGCAGAATTTTTTCCAGTCTGCCTCTGATTTAGTGAAACATTACTAATACTCATATTTGTCACAGGTGTAACATAGCGGTGATCCTCCTAACGGATCTGATCATTGACCACAGTGTCAAGGTAGAATGGGGAAGCTACCTCCACCTTCTTCTTCATGCAATTTTTATAGGTAATGCATTCTAATTTCTTCATTATATGGTTTTACGAATTAAAGACTGTTCTTAGACTGGGCATGGGGGCACGTAACTGGTAGCACTAGCACTTGGGGAGGCTGAGGGAGGATTGTAAACTTGAGTCCAGCCTGAGTAACCTAGTTAACTTAGTGAGGCCCGTTTTAAAATGGAAAAGTAAGTACAAAAAGGGGCTGGGGATGTAGCACAGTACAAGAAAGAGTAAAATTAATTTACCTATGGGATCAGAAACTTTCAGAGGAAATGGGCCATGGAAATAGGTTTGAAGTGTTTCTCAAAAGAATTGGAGTTTGAAACTCCAGGAGCTCTATGGACCATATTCATCTTCTCGTATGATTTCCTGCTATAAACACTTACCATGTATTATTTCATTCCTTGACTAATCACATCTACTTCCTATTATGTGCTAGAACAGCAAAAAAGTGCTTAGCTCTTTTAAAAATTCATTTATGCCTAATATTATATAACAATAATAATTTACAAAAGATCATTAAATATATATATATATATATATCAAACACATTTAAAATTCATCTTGTTTCTAATACAATATAGTATTGTAAAAGGGTAGAATAACTGTACCAACTTTAAAAAATATGTAATCATATTCCATGAAATAGTTTTACTTAATGGGCATTTGGTAGTCATGGGTTCCCAATCTGTGGACTCAACCAGCCATGATTAGAAAATATTCTGGAAAAATAAACCTTATGTCTGTGTTATGCACGTACAGACTTTTGTTCTATTTTTGTTTGGGTCATTGTTCCCTAACAATGCAGCTTTAAACTACTGACATACCAGTCACATTGTATTAGATGTTAAGTTATCTAGCAATGATCTGGAGTATATAGGAGAAGGTAGGTAGGTTGTATGTAAATACTGTACTGTGACATTTTTCATAAGAGACTCAAGTACCACAGAATTTGGTATCTGCAGCGGGCGCTGGGACCACCCCTCCAGGAATGACTAGAATTTCTTTAATGATGTCTGATAGCATGCATAGTCCTTACTGTTCCTAACTGACACTGATTTTTTTTTCCTGTCCCAGGGTTTGACCACTGCCACCCTGAGGTGTATGAACATTGTAAACGCCTGCTTCTGCACTTACTCATAGTCATGGGACCCAACAGTAACATCCGAACTATTGCTTCTGTCCTTCTCAGGAACAAAGAGTTTAATGAGCCCAGGGTGCTTACAGTCAAACAAATTGCACACTTAGATTACACTTTCACAGGTATTTGAAGTGTAACTATTCCTCACGCCACTTACGTTATTTACCAATCAGTTAAAGAATGCATTAGGGGCAGGAGGAAGGCACAAAGAGGTCAGCCTGGGCTATGCAGTGAGTTGAAGACCACGTGAAAAAGAGAGGTTGGGGTGGCGTGGAGGCAGGCAGTCAGCCAGCCAGCCATGAGTGAGGCCAAGCTGGATTACTGTACATAGTGAGTTCAAGGCCAGCCTGGACTGTGTAGTGAAACCTGGTCTCAAAACAATCAAAAGGAGAAGGGAATGAAGGAAAGGAAAGACAAGACAGATGTTATATGCATTTTGAAGTAGTAAAGTCTAAATTAATGAGAATTTAATATAAAACTTATTTCACTGTCAGGTTTTTTACTTTGAAAGTTACGTTCTCTTCTCTCCTGATAGCCCTAGCTTTATTGCACTCATTAGTACCAGCTATAGAAAATAGTTTTAGAAAATGAAATAGTGGGTGGGCCAAATACCTCAGCTGATTAAAGTATCTGCAAGTAGGTGCAGGGGCTGAGGTTCAATCCCTGGGCCTGCATGCCGGCCCCGCCCCTGGAGCACACTGAGACAGCAATTGAGACTGGGTATGGTTGCGCGCACCTGTAATCCCAGCTCTTGGGAGGCTGTAAGCAGGCAGATCACTAGGAGTCTGATGTAGTGGTGAGACCCTGAACATCTTGTAGACCCTTCCCTAAAAATACAAAAAAAAAGAAAAAAATGAAATAGTTACTTTCTTTTTTAGTCAAGTGTTAGATATGGAGTTAATAAATTTTAGAAGTCACTTAGTTTAAACTAGTTTATTTATTTAAAATCATCTAGCTATAAAAATACAATTATTGTGAATTTTTGTAGGGGGGCTTTTTGTGATTGAATCTAGGGCCTCCAACCACTTCTAGCTTTTTTTAAACTATGGTTAAAAGAAAAATGGTGGCACATACCAGTAACTTCAGCACTGAGGCTGAGGCAAGAGGATCAACATTTAGAGGTGAGCCTGGGCTGCACAGTGAGTTTGGGGTTAGCCTGGGCTATAAGCGAGGTTCTATTTCGAGAAACCCAAACAAGAAAAAGACAGAGTTCTTTTTTATGTTAAAACACCTGTTTTTTAATGTTAAAACAAACTATTCTATAGTTTGTTTTTAAGTTTCCTTTTGCTGTTTTGCAAGTAGGGGTGCTAGAAATAACTTTTAACAGTATTGATTATTATTATTATTTATTTTTGTTTTTGGTGGAACTGGAGATTGAACTTAGGTGCCTGCCTGGCAAGCACTTATTCTACTGAGCTATCTCCCTGGCCCCTGTGGGGTTTTTTGTTTGTTTGTTTGTTTGTTTGCAGAACCGGGGATTGAACTTGAACCCTTGCGCTTGCCAGGGAAGCACTTACTCTACTGAGCCATCTCCCTGGCCCCTAACAGTATTGATTTAAATATTATGAAGACATTAAAATAGCTTTTTCAAGTGAAATTAAACAAATTGTAGAGTCCTTTTCATAAGAAACTAAAACTCAGTTCACATTATAGAAATGAGACTGACTTTTAACTGAGAAATGTGTGTCTAAGTCTTGGAAATTCCATTCTCAGCAGTGTCCAGCAGGTGGCAGCAGAGGATGTCCATGAATTCAGGGAGCAAGCTGGGTTTGATGAGAGCCAGGCTGTGGAAAGGTGCTTGTCTCCAGGCACACTCACTGCAGCCTCCTGGTGCCAGGCTGGGTCCCGAATCTCTCAGTACAACAAGGAGCTAGACTCTATTTTGGAGACTCCTTTCTGAGTGGATACTCATAACATGCTTTTTCTTCCAGCAGGCATTAATGATTTTATACCTGATTACCAGCCCTCCCCTATGACCGACTCAGGGCTTAGCTCAAGTTCTACCTCTTCTAGTATCAGCTTAGGAAACAACAGCGCTGCCATCTCGCACCTGCACACCACCCTGCTCAGTGAGGTGGACATCGCCGTGGAGCAGGATGGAAAAGTCAAAACCCTCATGGAGTTCATTACCTCAAGGTACCTGGCTCCCTGCAGTGTTCGTGCTGTGCCAGGCTCTGACCCACCAGCTCTCTAGGCTGGATTTTTGTTGTCTGAAATGTCACTGGTTTGAAATACATGGATTTGTAATGTTCCGTATTTTGAAAATTGTCAGTCAGCTGGCAAGTACCTATTCATGGCCTGTGCTATGCGGGGTCTTCCAGGGGGAGAAGGAAAATGCCGTTGAAAAGGTGTGGTGTCCTACTGCGAGAGCCAAGCTGCAGGCCAGGAGAGGGAAAGCGTGTTTGGAAGTGGTGGTATCCCTGGCTGGACCGTCACACTACGGAAAGGCAGTAGTACTGGACAGTGAGATAAAGTTTGAGAGAATGTGAAGCAGCGCACCATGAACCCAGGCCTGGGTTAGCAGCTGGAGCCACAGAGCTGGAGGCGGGAAAAGCGTGGTGGAGCACGTGCCCTGCACACGACACGCCGGGGTGCAGCCCCAGCACCGCCCCGAGGCACACACAGATGTAAATGGGCCGAGGGAGCATAAACTAGTAAATAACGTGAATAAACACCACTCCCAAGTGACCATCGTGAAGAGGGGGGGAACATGCCCTGAGAAGTTTTCAAGGCACTCTGGACTAGTCATAAGAGGCAGCCTACCTGAGGGAGGCCCAGAGATATGAAAACATGAATTAGGAAGTACAGTGCTCTACCCTAAGCTTTCGCTATCATTTTAGCTAATAAAATTACTTTCATATAATTTAACTAGCAATTAGATCGTAACCAAAATTTCTCAAAATTTTGTCATTTTCTAACTACCTCTGAGAGAGTTTGCCTTTAGCAGTGACATTGACATTCAATCTTCATTTACACAGTGTGGACCATTCTACATCTGTGCACATGAACAGTACTGATGGTAACTTATTGTGTGACGTATTCACCTGCTCCCCTTCCTGATTGTAAAGCTGCAGTGTGGCAAGCATGAATAAAACTGTTAATGCAAATTAAAAACAAGGAATCCTGTCTGTTCTCTGTTTGCAGAAAAAGAGGGCCCCTTTGGAACCACGAGGATGTTTCTGCCAAGAATCCCAGCATAAAGAGTGCAGAGCAGTTAGCTACATTTTTGAAACATGTGGTTTCTGTCTTTAAACAGTCAAGCCCAGGTATCTTTTTAAATCATTATTTAGCTAATCCTCAGTTTCAATGAGATATTTTAATGTGATGTTGAAATTTCACTAATACTTAGATAAAAATTGATCAGCAGTGTTGAAGACGTTAGAAAGTTTTTCTTTTTTAGTTTATTAGTGTAAACAGATCTGTTTTGGTTGATCAAAAATTAAGTGACTACTTAAAAATAAGAATTCTACCCTTTCAACTTGGGGTTTTAGTTTTGTGTGTGATAGCATAAAATTTAGAAATGATCAACTTAAAAATAATTTTTTGAGTAAGGCCTCTACAGTGTAATGTCATACACATTCATTTTATAATGATAATCATTATAAAAATCGGTATGGAGCAGTGGTTATCAATTTTGTGTACAGAATAGTGGTTGTGAATATTTGACAGGAAATATTCCTAATATCTCAGGAAATATTTGATAATGTCTGAAAAAAATTTTGTACCAATTTTAGAGGAAGGCCATGGAATTGTTACTACTATCTGGTGGGCAGGGGCCAGGGACAATGATACCAGTTTTGCCAAGGCTAAGCAACTGTGGCCCCTAGAATTGCTTGGAGGTCAGAACTGTTTGACATGAGAATGGAGTTTGGTTGAAGAATGTGCATTGACTTAACACAACTTAAGTTCCTTTCTGGGTGGCAGTGTAGTATGAGGAGCAGTGTTGTAAATGGTTAGTCCACGATTGCGGGCCAACAGGATAGCTTAGTGGACTAACATGCCTGCTTAGGCAAGCACAGGGACTGGGGTTCCATTCTGGCACCACATGCAGTACCAGCCCCACCCCTAGGGCAGACTGAGCCAGCCACAGAGTCTGGGCATAGTGGCACATGCCTGTTATCCCAACACTGGGGAGGCTGAAAGCAGGAGGATCACTATGGGTCTGAGCTGTGTAGTAAGACCCTGTAACAACCAAATAATTTTTTTAAAAAGTCCTTGATTGCAGCCCCTCTATTCTGTAAAACCAACCTCTTCCTACTTGTGTCCTTCATCCTCACAGAGGGAATTCACTTGGAACATCATCTTAGTGAAGTAGCTCTGCAAACAGCACTTTCTTGTTCTTCTCGACACTATGCTGGGAGATCCTTTCAGATTTTCAGGGCCCTAAAGCAGCCACTTTCTGCAGCCACACTTTCCGATGTTCTTTCCAGACTCGTAGAAACTGTTGGAGATCCCGGCGAGGACGCACAGGTATCTCATTCCATTTTTTAGCAGTTGTTTTAGCAGCAGCAGGTGGTCACAGACTAAGTCCAGATCTCTGCAGTTAGAACAAGACAGGAGTCGTGCACAATTGTTAATGTCAAGTTAAGGAGCAGGCAAAAAATTAAGGTGCAAAGTTTTGTAATTAGTATTTAATAACCTTTATTCAGATCACATAATTTAGTGTCTATGAGGTGAAGCTTTACACACACACCTGGATATTATCCCAGGATGACTCCCAAGATGGGAAGCTGAATTTAAATGTAACATGAAGCATCAAATTTCACCTTTAAAGATACAAGGGACCTATTCCACAAGGAAATTGAGGGTTGTGCAGACTGCTGATTTTATCAATACTGTTCTAGATACTAAGGGTATAGTGGTGAACCAGACAAAGTTTTGGTATTCTACTAGAGGAGACAAGGTTTGTGTACCAATAATAACACAGTTTTATTTAGTGATTAATACTGACATAATAAGGTAGAGTAGAATATAAGGTTTAAGGAGCAGTGGGGAAGAAGGTGTGGTTTTATGTATAACCTGAGAAGTAATTTTTGAACAGATAATGAAATGAGCCAGGTCCTGTGATGATCTGGAGAAAGAACATTTCAGGGAGAGGAAACCAGCATAAGCAATGGAAAGCCTTGAAGCCGAGACTATAAGTTTCTTTGAGAAACATCTTAATGATTAATGGGGTTGGTGTACACCACAGAGAGGGCAGAGGTGGATAAGATAGGTGGGCCCTTACATGTAAGGCTTAGTAAGTAGGCCCAGGTGAGAAGAGGGTTGGCTTTGCTCTAAATTGGTGAGAGGTTGCTCACAGTTTTTGAGAGAAGAAAACTGTACGTGATTTGCTTGTGCAAAACCTCTCTGGGGCATCTGGTCTTTGGAGAGGGGAAAGGCAGAGCAGCGGGGGTTAGTAAGGTTTCTATCAGGGGCCAGCTGAAAGGATGGGAGGTTTGATTGAGTAAAATTTTGGAGAAAGATAAATTGCTTTTAAGGTGTATTTTAGATTTCAATTTAGATATGAAAGAAACAAAGAAGGCTTCCAGACCTCTGGCCTGGGCAAATTTGGGTAAATGGCTGTGCCATTGCAATTAATTTATGCCATTAGTTTGGTGAGTTTTCATCAATCAGCATGATCATGTTCTCAGAAATGTAATCATTTTGTAATATTAATATGGTATTTGTGTTATTTTTAAATCTCATCAGGAACTACATTGCAATTTCTTTTTTCCAGAGTATAATTAACTGAAATCTGCCCTTTTCCTGCAGGGATTTGTGATTGAGCTCCTTCTCACCTTGGAGTCTGCAATTGATACTTTGGCTGAAACCATGAAGCATTATGATCTCCTTTCTGCCCTTTCTCAGTAAGAACTGGAACCAGGAAAACTACTGAATACAGAACTCCTGTAGCTAAGTGCATACCACCAGAGCAGTATGTAATTCTGATACTAGCAATGAGAAAATGATCCCTAAGATCAGAAAGGTTGCTAGTAGGAAATGGGTCTCAGACAACAGGGGCCTCTGGAAAGTCCCGGAGCTAATTTTTTCAGTGTTCTTCCCGCTGTTACCCCAATTCTGCTACCCTGTGTTTCTGGTTGTTGACCCTTCAGGACATGTCACTTGTCACATGCTGTTCTTTCTCTTGGAGTACCCATGTCTTGCACTTCCCCTACCTTACTAACTATACATTAATCTCTCATCTTCAGTGTCGCCTCCAAGCAAGGAACGTTCAACCCCCTCAGGGTACTGCATTTTATTAATTGGGTCATCACAAACATTGGGTCGTCACAGTGTTTTATTTTTTTATTTTTGGCATTCAAAATGCTGACTTTAATTTTTAATTCAATATGATCAATTATAGTTTTCTTTGTATTTTAGTCATAGCAATTAATAGGGTATAAGTTTGTCCATTTGCATATGTATCTGTTTCCCCAATAGACTTTCATATTCCTCGGCATTTGCATATTGTGGCACATGTAGAAAACATTCAATAAATATTTTTAATCAATGATAGTTGGATATAAGGACAAAAGAGAAGTCAAAATAAATTTTTGAGCTTGGTTCTTTTGGAAAGAATATGCCATTAAAGAAATAGGGATGTCAGGACCATGAGTTCGGAGGATAAGACTAATGAGGCTTGCCTTGGACATACTGTGTATGTACCAGATCCGGAAGTTCTCAGTGATTATTGAAGCACAATCTCTTGCCCAGTCCGACCTGTGTTGCCATCTTAAAGCAAATAGCCACTGCAGGAAAGATATTATTGTACATTTCCTTCTAATGTAGAGACAAAGCTGAAATTTAATCAAAACACCAGGTATACTGAAGCCTGATTTTTCTGGTAATAGTTGTTTTCCACTTTTCATAAGTAAAATTAATATAGCAAAAGAAGTGGCTGGACAATATATTCACCTTTTTTTCTTTCTCCCCCTTTAAAGAACCTCATACCATGATCCTATAATGGGAAACAAGTATGCAGCTAACAGGAAAAGCACTGGACAACTCAATCTAAGCACAAGTCCCATTAGTAGTAGCAGTTATGTGGGATACAACAGTAATACAAGAAGCAACTCTCTGAGACTAAGTTTAGTGGGTGACCGCAGAGGTGACCGCCGGCGGAGTAACACACTGGATATAACAGATGGACGGATAAACCACAGCAGTAGCTTAGCAAGGACTAGAAGCCTTTCCTCTCTGCGAGAGAAGGCCATGTACGATGTGCAGTCCACTACTGAGCCCACCAACTTGATGGCCACCATATTTTGGATCGCAGCGTCTTTATTAGAATCTGATTATGAGTATGAATACCTCCTGGCTCTCAGGCTGCTCAACAAACTGCTTATCCATTTGCCACTGGATAAATCAGAGAGTCGAGAGAAGATTGAAAATGTGCAAAGCAAATTGAAGTGGAATAATTTTCCAGGCCTTCAGCAGCTCTTCCTCAAGGGTTTTACCTCAGTATCTACCCAAGAAATGACCATCCACCTCCTCAGTAAACTCATTTCTGTCTCCAAACACACATTGGTGGATCCTTCCCAACTGTCAGGTGATGTTAATATAATTGGACTAGTACTAATATAATTGCTCTTTATGGAGTTGAAATATAATCATTTGTTTTGAAATCTACTAATTTCTGCTTTTCTTCAGTGACAGTTCTTTATATGTTAATTTAAATTATTTTTAACAGCAGCATCAGGATTTAGAAGATGGAATACCCCAGGAAATGAAAAGATGTTTTCTGCAAACCATTTTTAAAAATGCCTTTTAACTTTGAAAACAGTGTGCAATTAAATTGTTTATTGTTTGCTGTTTTTGTTTTGATAGGTTTTCCTCTTAACATCCTTTGCTTATTGCCTCACTTAATCCAACATTTTGACAGTCCAACCCAGTTTTGCAAAGAAACAGCCAGCCGAATAGCAAAGGTAAGCAAATGTTTGCTGAAAGATAACTGGAGGGACTTTAGGCTGCAGGTGATTGTTTTGTGCTGGGGATCGGACCGAGGACCTTACACTTGCCAGGCAGGGCTGTCCCTTTGAGTTCTATCTCCAGCCTTGCAGTTGGTCTTAGGGAAGAAATCTCTTGAAAAGTCTTCTTCCATCGGTTCCCAGTGTGAGTTTTGTTTCTGTTGTTTCTGTTCATACACATGTAGCACTTATGTAGTAATGTAAAGTACAACTGCCCATATGACAGCGAATAAAATTTATTACAGTAACACTCCTCTGAGTCTTGGATCTCTTTCTGTTCTTTTCCCCTCCTTGCTCCTTTATCTTTCTGTCAAGTTTTCATGCATTCCTTCGTTTGCTTCCGTTGGGTTATGAACACAGCCATAAGCAGTTAGGTAGAATACTGGCCCTCGTGGACCTCCGAGTAGGAAGTGCAGTCTAGGCGGTGGGCAGACGCCGTGGAGCCCGATAAATAACGTGTGTGTGTGTGTGTGTGTGTGTGTGTGTGTGGTGAGGGTGGGGGGGAGTGTTCTGGCAGTACATACAGCTTAGAGGATGTCCTCTGAACTGACATCCAAGGCCCGATGGGGACAACCGCAGTTAGGGTCCTTGGCTAAGGACTCAGGAGTGGGATGAAAGTAGGGAGTTTTCTAGACAGAATAAATTACATGTACAAGGCTCTGGGGAGGAGACGTCATATATTTTGAGGTTCAGAAAGTTTTCTCCCCCTTTATGTTTGCCTTTTCTTCCTTCTAACATTCTTTTACTTTATAGTCTCTCTGCTCACTTCATTCCTTTTTCTGTGATTCTTTTCCTCCCATTGTACAGTTCTGAAAACAGTAGTAAGGTTATTTTGAAATCATCTCTTAGCATGTTTAAAAGTGTTAATATCTGAATTTTAGAAGAATATGATTTAAACATTCTACATTTTTAATAATTTTTCTTAACTCATCTTGCCTTTTTAAATACAATTCTTAATTTTTAAAAATCTGCTAGTGGGGCTGCGGATTCTTAGCTCAGCAGCACAGCAACTGTGGCAAACATGGGACCCTGAGTTCAATTGCTAGTACAAAAAAACAATAATAAGGTTGAAAAATCTGGTCACTTACTGAGTTGTTTTGGGGAAAAGGTTTGAGAATGAAGCTAAACAGTTCCAAGGGGAAGTTATGTAAACTTACAAGTAACAGCAGAAAAATAGATGGACGAGGGCAGGATAAGTGAACAGCAATGTAAATAAGAGGACCTTCCTAAAGCACTTGGGAGGAAAAAGCAAATTTTCCTCAGAAAGAAGAAAATAAATAAAATTTTGAGTGAGCATCTTATAAAAGCAACTTGTTTAAAAGAAGTTGAGGGGGCCGGGGAGATGGCTCAGTAGGATAAGCGCTTGACTGGCAAATGCAAGGATCTGAGTTCAATCCCTGGTTCCGCCAAAAAAAAAAAAAAAAAAAAAAAAAAAAAAAGTTGAGAGTTGGTTAACAAGTAGCACAGTAAATAAAGTGAGCAGGTGTTACCTGTGGGCATCGTCCTATAAATTGTAGTAATAAGAGTGAGGAACTTCTCATTGTTTTGCCAGGTAATATTTAATAAATGACAAAATATTTAATAAGATATGCTGTTGAGTCAATCCCTGATTTCTAAATTAGATATGGAGAGATTCTTACCTAATCATTTTAAGGCACATAATTGAAAAAAAGAGCCATTATTTATAGTTCATAGAAAAATAGCTTACATTCTTAAAAATGGTGGGTAAAGATAAACAAAAAATTATCTCCTCTTGATTATATTTAATAAATAAATCCAATAGAACATTAACTATTAAATGAAAATCTATGTTTATTTGAAAGTTATTTGTATAAAAAAACTAACTGCACATGTAGTATTTGTGCTTAGACTTAAAAATGCAAATCATGAAGTTTATTGAAAATATTTTCATTTTAATATTCTAATGATATATTTTATATAAATGCTCTAAACAAGAACTCCCCCATATGGGTTAGAAAATAGAAAAGAAAAAAATGTATATTGGATTAGTTTGGCCTGTCAAGAAAACAAAAAGCATAAAGACCCACATAGAGGAAGCAGAACCTTTTAAAATATCAGTTGGAATGTGCTGAATAGTACCTGCATGTTGCTGGGGTAACCGGGGAGCTCAGCCTGGCCTGAAGGGTGTCGCAGCCCCTTGGGCAGTTAAGCAGTGGATGCCACATCAGAGTATGGGAAATACCCAGGTATCGGTGTTAGGAGAAATCAAATAGCTGGCTAGTGGGGGGTGGATGTGGGTCAGTGGTAGAGGGCTGGCCTTGCAATTCACAAGATCCCACGTCAGACCCCAGCACTGAGAGAGAAATCAAGCAGAGCCTCTGTGACTCATAAATCGTTTTTAAGTCTGCTTTTTTCCTCTTGAGCAACACACAAAGGTTCCCTCCCTGTATGCTTTTAGCAACCTGCAAGATGTGAATGAAATTATTCCTTAATTATTCTCTCACTTAGAACTGTTGAGAGTAATTTTCTGCCATTATGTACTTCCTCATTATGCAAATGTCACCAGTTCTGTTGTTTGTTCCCATGGAGAGCACAGAATTTCAAAATGAGGCAAATATTTTTCTCTTTAGGGCAAAAAGGTATGCTAAAAAAATTATTATGAAACATTTTCTTTGGATCCTATTTTAACCTGGTGATTCAAAAATTTTAAAATTCAATCCTCAGTTCATCTGCTTTATTATAAAATTGTATAGCATATATTTGAAAGAATTCTCTTTCAAGAATACATTAATATCATTTTTTTGGGGAAAAAAAACCTTTCTGTTTTATTGATAAAGAACTAATGTGTGAAGTCAGCAGCTGGTTTGTTTGGCTGTTTTTTTGACATAGGGTCCCATAATATAGCTCAGCCTGACCTCCAGCTTGTGGTCTTCCTGCCTCAGCTTCTTGAGTGCTGGGACTACAGCTCTGGCTATGACTACATGCCCTGCTATGACGTCAGCTGCTTTTCATGTTTTTATAAGATAATTTCTGTGGTGCGGTGATACTAGTCTCCATAGTCTTGCATGCCTTTATAGCTCATGCCCATCCAATTATAATGTCTAAGTAATAAACTTGATTTACATCCTTGAAGTTTATAAATGTCTTCTGAATCATCAGAGTTGAAGTTGTGTTTATTTGAAAGTTACATGTACAAATACGTGTACATAGTACTAATACAAAGTATTAGTCTGAGTTCTGCAGTGATTTCTGTACAGTTATGCAAACATTCACAAACTGTCAGTGATACAGAAGAGTGAGGAAAATAAGCAGAAGGAAGCTGAAAGCAGAAATTACAAGGCTTGCATTTCATGGAGGGGTAAGCTTAGCGTGGCCCTGCTCCAGTTCTGGATTGTTCGAGGGTTTCCCAGAAGAGGCTAAGGAACACCCTTACTAGTAATTCAAGGAACAGAGACTAAAAGGTCCAGTCAGTAAGATCCCCCGAAGCATGTGCTGGCCCAGATCCCTAGTACTATATGAAGCCAGCACGGAGAAGTGCGCACTTCTGGGAGTAAGCTCCAGCCTGCGGACTGTCATCCTGGGGAGATGGAGGATCTGTGCTGTCAGGACTCCCATGAGTCCTTTGCCTACATCACAAGAGCTGAGCCTGTCTGCTGCTGGCTGCTCCAGTGATGGGCCGGGTCAAGACTGAAGCTCTTCCTGGTGATGCAGCCACTCTGAGCATCCCTAGCAACCCTCCTGTGGAGTCAGCCTCTTCAGGCCCTTGTGCAGCAAGCTGCATACGTACTGGAGTCAGCTTACCAAATGATGTGGCAGATTTACACCAAAGCTTGTTTTTCACCCTTTAAAGACAGTCTCACAGGGCACCAGACTGAAAAGAACACTATTGGTTAGTGCCCACAGAATATGTGACAATACTAATCCTCTTTCCATCTTATTTAGTGTTATTTCCTTACGAATAACTTTTTTTTTCCTCTTCTATTTAACTTTTCCACTGTATTGAAATAAAATATTTTGAAAATTTGAAGTGAGTATTGAAAGAATTTGATTAAGTAAGTGCATTTAGCATAAAATCAGATTGAAACTTGTGTTTTTATTTTAGGTGAATAATTGTATTTATTTTCTAGGTTTGTGCTGAAGAAAAGTGCCCCACACTTGTCAACCTGGCTCACATGATGAGCTTGTACAGCACACACACGTACTCCAGAGACTGTTCGAACTGGATCAACGTGGTGTGCAGATACCTGCACGACTCCTTCTCGGACACGACCTTTAGTCTTGTGACTTACCTTGCGGAGGTAAATTCACATATTCCATTTTAACTGCGTTGTATCTTTTATAGATAGACAGGCAAGCAGGCAGACAGATAGGACATAAAAGAAATTTCTTACAATTTTTGTTTTATAGAAGTGGTAGGAGCCAGGGATGTAGCTCAGCAGCATAAGCCTGGCACCGCAAGGTCCCAAGTTTGAGCCCAGGTACCAGAAAAAAATAAATTAAATATAAGTGATAGGTTTTTTTCCTCCCATTTCCACTGTTTATTTCTCTTATTTGCTGTTCTTAAATGACATAAAACTCTAATGTAAACCTCTCTTTATTTTACATAAAATGGGGTTTTTAGTGGTTTTGATCCTAAACAACTGTTACTATTTTTAGCTCTAAAAAAATAGTTTGAGATAATTTGTAGAAAAATAGTACATATGAAAAGAGATTGATGGATGTTTTTATTTTGATAACTTACTTACTTCTTAAATATTATTTGGAGGAGCAAAAATCCAAGCTATAAAAAAGAAGCCCTAGATCTACATAGAGAGTTAACATTATTAATGCCTCTGGATTATTTTTATGACTAAAAGTTGAACTACTCAGTAAATTACCATGAAGGAGATCTCAAATGGGAGAAATTCCTTGTCACTGAAAATGTGTGTGTTAGCTTATAATAAAGTAATTCCTGCCTTTTAAATGTTGGGCTCAAGGAATTAGACATACAACAAGCTTTAAATAAATTATTTATAGCTGACTAAATATTGCTTATAATACTTTTTTAAACTTAGCTAAGTCACTACTGTCATAACTGTGTCAGGACTGGTTTGAATTTTTTAAATGCTAGTTTGTTGCTGTCAACTTTATACTTAAGTAACTGACAATGTGAGGTGTCTGCTTGGCTGCCTCTTAGCCTGACTGAATGCTGCATGTCCCTAGATCGATGGTACACAGATAGCTTTAGGATGAGAACCAGTGTAAAACCAGGCCCCACTGCCTTAATCGACTTTCAGTCTGAGTGCCTTCACCCAGCTTCGCATGCGTGCCACCACACAGCTCACCCAGGCAGTGCCAGCCTGCAGAGGTCCACTGTGAGGTCCCAGTGCGTCTCACATACAGGCGCCATTGTTCCATGATCTAGAAGGAGTGACTTTGGCTTGTTAAGTTATCCTTGTGTTATCAATGATAATCCAGCAGCAGTACTAAGGCACATATATTTAAGATGACGTATCTTTAATTTCATCTGCCCTATAAACCCTATGAGGTAGGTAATACTGATACTTTATATCTAAAAAAATTTAAGACTTAGGCTAAGAAACTTATGCAAGATCACATACCTAATGACTGGCTGGTATGTGTGGGTTTTTTTGGGAATTTTATTCTTTGGTGGTAGTGGTTCAGCGGTTTTCTTTTAACCTAAAATAAATGCTATTGCTAAATTTGTGAAAGAAATAAAGATGAAAAATTATTGTGCAGTTTTCTTTCTTGAACCAACTTTTTACTTTGTTTCTGGGCTTCTGATCTAACCACAAACTCATCTACTTTTCAATATTACTTTTAGCTGTTAGAAAAAGGATTGTCCAGTATGCAGCAATCATTACTGCAGATAATCTATAGTTTATTGAGTCATATTGACCTGTCCACAGCCCCAGCCAAGCAGTTTAATCTGGAGATCATAAAGATTATTGGCAAATATGTACAGGTAAGTGACCATAGAATTTAGGTGTAGTATTGTTGAACTCAAAACAATTTCTTATCCTAAAAAACTTAGAAAAACCTAAATGTCCAAGTAAGAAGCAAAGTCACTTTTTCAGAAATTTTTATGACATGCAAAATGTTTTCTCTATGTGATAAAGAAGCAGAATATAAATGGTAGATCCGGTGTGATTCCTACCTTAGATTCTAACGGTTAGGTCTGTGGGTGTTCATTTCAGTGGTCACTGCAAGGGCCATTCATCCATAGGCTAATGGTTGTAGTTACCACCTCTGGAAATATGGGTTGGGACTTTTCTTTTTGTTTGTTAACCAGAATCTACATAGCAAACAAGCAAGCACTAGTTTTAGAAACAGAAGAAAGCCTTTTTAAGAGTTTATTTTTTTATTCAGAACTTCATTAAACTAAACTTTTAAATGACATGCTTAAAATATTACAATATTATGTGGACATTTTTATTATTAAATATTTTCTGATCTATATTCCATTGTATTGCAATATTAACTGAGTTGCATGAATCAGTACTGCAAAGATTTTTCGTTTCCCTTTTTTTTTTTTTTTTTTTTGATAGTGTATTTCCCATTTTAGATACTTTCTCAGTGCTGGTAGCCAGTATCCAGTACCAACAGATTAAGGAAGAGAAGTTTATTCTGGCCTGCGTGTTTTAGAGATTTCAGTCCATACTTGGCCATCTCAGGGGCAGAAGCAAGGTGGAGGGGCTTGCCCTGGAGGAGAGCTGCTCACATCTCAGTGGCCAGGAAGCAGAGAAGGGAAGAGCCTGGGGGAGCTACAGCCTTGTGGGTCCTTCCAGGGAGGACTCTTCTAACCAGGCCCCCACCCCTCCCCCCTCTAAAGCAAGGAGCTGTATCACCTTCTGAAAGCTCATCCGATGAGCACAGGGGGCTTTATGGGGACATCTAGATAGATAACCCAAACACCCCCTCAAATGTTCATGTGAAAGAATATTTGTAATACATGGTTAAGATTATCTGAGAACCATAAACTTCTTAAAAAGCAGTTTTTTCTATGTATTCCTTTGTCAGTGGTAAAAGAAAAGCACTGTAAATTTTGTGTTAAGCATGGTTTCTTCACATGTACACTGATCAGGTAAATCATTCTTAAATTATGTTGATGGGAATATACAGAACTTGAAAAGAGGAAGAAAATATTCACACCCACAATACAAGACAGGAACCCCCCTCCCCCCATACAACTCAGTGGTCTCTGAGGTATCACTTCAGCACAGGATGTGGGGCGTCAAGAAACCAAGTCTAGCGGCATAGACTTGTCTGGCAAATGCAAGGTCCTGAGTTTGATTCTCGATTAAAACAAAAAACAGAAGCAAAAGCAAAAGCAAAACCAAAAAAAAAAAAACCAGAAAAGCAAAGTCCAAAGTACATTTTGTTGTTTCAGTGTATTTATGTTTAAATGGAAAGTATACATAAAACGTTTTTATTTGTATGACTTAATATATTTAAATTTTAGTCTTAAAACTATAAACTTGATTCATCTTCAAAGTGATTTATCTCCCAATAAGTGCTTTATAAATATCACTCTTACCTTCCTAATTTAATGATATTTGTAAAGCACTTATTGAGAAACAATCAAGATATTCCAATTTGGTAGCATGAATTAGGTATATGGAATCTGTTAAATAAAACAGTATACATAATAGCTTGCATTTCCTTCCCTTTTATATCTGAGACCTGTTAAGAATCTCAAAGGAGAAGTAAATCATTTTACAGATGTTTTATGAAACATTTTCACAGTCTATATTATATGCTAAATTTTTGCTCTTAAACATGGCATTTGTAACTTGTATATGTTGATTCTTTAAACCAGAGTCCTTACTGGAAGGAAGCTCTCAACATATTAAAGCTGGTGGTGTCCCGCTCTGCGAGTCTCGTTGTGCCCAATGACATCCCCAAGTCCTATGGAGGAGATATAGGTTCTCCTGAAATATCTTTCACTAAAATTTTTAATAATGTCTCTAAGGAGTTGCCTGGAAAGACCTTAGATTTTCATTTTGACATCTCTGAGGTAAGATGTCCAGGAATTAATATAGGTACTCTGTCAGGAGTTTATGTTTGTTTGTCTTTCTTTCACTCTGCAAGCATTATTATATGAAGCATACTCATTGTTAAATGTTGTGATAGGTGCTGTGAAAAGCAGATGGAACCTGGAAGGAAGTCCTACTGTTAGGAAGCTTTTAGTCTCACACACAGACGAATAAGCATTGTGATAATGCTTTGTCTGGAAATAAATTGAAACACTATGAGAATATGTAATGTTTTCCATGGGCCAGGGAGATAGCTCAGCTGCAGAGGGACCTGGCCAGGAAGCACAAGACCCTGAGTTCAATTCCTGGTACCAAAAAAAGAAAAATGTTTGCCAGAAGAAGGTTTATGTGTGGACATTCCATGCAAACGGGGCCACATGTGCCCCCACTTAGGTCCATGAATTGGCCTTGTATGTCGGGGAAGCAGTAGCGAGAGGAGATCAGGAGGCAGTGGTGGTGCTCGTGTCTAAGGAGATAAGCAAGAAGCAGATAGGATTTGGACGACATGCCAGAGAGCTTGAATTTTATTTTTAAATGCAAATTCAAAACACTTTTCACCATTAATGATTTTTGAATCATCATAGAATTAGTGAAACAAAGTTTGGAAATATACATCAGTTTTGATGCATAGAATTTTCCAATTTTGGGCTGGTGAAATATCTCAGTAGATGAAGCGCCTACTTTGGCAAGTGCAGGGACCAGGGTTGGATCTCCGGTCCTGCATGCTGCACCAGCCCCACCCTTGGGGCATGCTGAGCCAGTGACAGAGTCTGGGCATGGTGGTGCGTGCCTGTAATTCCAGCGCTGAGGAGGCTAAAAACAGGAGGATCACTACAAGTCTGATCTGTGTAGTGAGACTTCGTACCAAAATACCAAAAAAAAAAGTCCAGTTTGAAGTTGTTGTTTTTAATATTTGCTAAAGTAACAATGTTGAAACATGCTTAATGATATATATTGAAAGAGCAGCAAAATTTAACAGAAGTTCACTCTGAGTAGTGGGATTACAGGTGATGTTCTTAAAATTGTTTCTATGGTTTTTGAGCCTTCTACAAGAAGGTATATTTTTTAATCTTGAGGGAGGAGACAGGCAGAGGTGATAGTTTTTAAAGGTATTTAAGATAGGAAAAAAGTCTAATTTCAGATAAAAAAAAGTTATTATTACAGTAAAATCAAGTGTCAATGAAAACACCTTTGGCTTCCGTAACATCTGCTCTGTACTAAGTGATCTCCTTATGTTGTATTTTTTATTATAGTAAATATCTTTATAGATGTAACCCTCATACATTTCACTGATATTAAAATATTTGTGTCAACACTGGTATTTTGCTTCTGTGTAGACACCAATCATTGGAAATAAGTATGGAGATCAGCACAGTGCGGCTGGAAGGAACGGGAAACCAAAGGTGATTGCAGTCACAAGGAGCACCTCCTCCACGTCCTCTGGTTCTAATTCGAATGCCTTGGTTCCCGTCAGCTGGAAAAGGCCGCAGCTATCCCAGGTAGGCAAGAACAGCAGAGCTGAACATTTATAGAGTAAATTTTGTTATGTGTATGAAAACACAAGAGTGTGTCTCATTTTATCAGCAATAGTAACATTTGAATTTCTTCTCTTTAGCGAAGAACAAGAGAAAAGCTAATGAATGTGCTTTCTCTCTGTGGCCCAGAATCTGGTCTCCCAAAGAATCCATCTGTAAGTAATCATCATACAAGTTGTTGCAAAAACCATGCTCTTTCATAAGAATTGATTCTTTTTATTTACTTGCCTTTTCTAACTCAGTCATGGTAGTATCTAAGAATGCAAAAAAATAGAAAAAATAAAATTCTTGTCTGTTGTGATACCTATGCAGCTATGCTACTTAGATACTCAACTGATGAGATGTGGAGGCCAGTGTTAAAATAATTCATTGAAACATGAGGCCTGAGTGGCTTTTGAAGTTCTGAAATCTCATGCAGAGTGACAGAAGCTGATGGATGGACTTTTTGTTTTTTGGTTGTATGGTATCAGGTTGTATTTTCTTCTAATGAAGATTTGGAGGTTGGTGACCAACAGACTAGTCTAATTTCTGCAACGGAAGACATAATTCAAGAGGAAGAAGTAGCCATAGAAGATAATACAAGTGAACAACAGTTTGGTGTTTTTAAGGATTTTGACTTTTTAGATGTTGAATTGGAAGATGGAGAGGTAAGAATATGGGCTTTCTATACTTTTTATAGTATAGTTACAAATGTTATCAGAACTGACTGTGGAGTCTACTTTTTTTTTTTTTTTTTTTTGTGGCTGGCTTAGCCCAGGCCGCCCGAGATTGAGCCGCAGTCCCTGCACTTGCCTAAGCAGGCACTTTAGTCCACTGAGCTATCTCACCGGCCCTAGTCTTTGCTTATTAATTTCAGTATAGGCTTCCAAAAGTCAAAACTTAAAATAGAAAATAAGAATAATTATTATAATTATAAGAACATCTAATTTTTCATCTTTATCCTTAAAAATAGAGTAAAAATAGAGATTTCTTCAAAATATTTTTAAGGTTCCAAATGTTTTTAAAGTTGTATGTAGAGTTAAACTGTCTTTATGAGCTATGCTATAGTAAGCTGAGAAAACAGTTGTAAGAAGAGTAACATTTGGCGTTCTGCAGCTCTGACTTCTGGCAAGTGACTGAGATTCTCTCTGACCAAATTCTTCTTTATGACGTAACTGGCTCTTGGTGTCTCCTTTTCTGGCTACCCAAAGAGCTTTCCCGGAAACATGAAAGGCCAAGTTGAGCTTGTATTTTATATGGCTCATGAAGGTCTCCAGCTGCACTTAGAGTTGTTAGGCTCTGCCCTTCCATGCAGGTAGCCTGGCCTCAGAGGCAAGGTGATTGTCATTGTTGAGCAACCCCACACCTTCGCAGGTCCTCCTCCCCCAAGCATTTGGAGAAAATGAGGGCTGCTTTCAGAAGTAGTCTCAGGAAGTAAAGAAGCTGCTTTCTTAAATGATCTTAGCAGGCTTCCACATTTGCTTGGTCCTAGATGAGACACATACCAATTTCTAAAACAGTTACTATGGCAGATACAATAATATTGTCCTATTTTCTTAGGCAGTTAGGAGCCCAGTCCTATAGATGAGGTCATAAACTACATTCTGAACTTGTTGCAAATATCTATATGCAAGAAGATAAATGCTATAATATCGAGTATCTATACCATATTTTGATATCCTATAAATATATATATGAATTTAGCTAATATGTCTCCCTCAACTCTAAGGAAATCTCTCTCTCTCTCTCTCTCTCTCTCTCTCTCTCTCTCTCTCTCTCTCTCTCTCTATCTCATGGTACTGGGAATTGAACCCAGGGCCTTTACCCTGAGCTACATTTCCAGCCCTTTTCTTTTATATTGAGAGATAGGATTCTGTCATGTTGCTCATGCTAAGCTTGAACCTCATATCCTCTGCTTTGGCCTCCTAGATGTCTGGGATGGCAGAAGTGTCCCATTCTACCTGATTAAGGGGATGTTTCTTTTGGCTCTAATAAGTGGATTGTGCTGCCCCCTGGCATGTCATACTGTTATAGCAGACTGGTTTGGGAGGTGAGATACCCCTCCTCAGTGTGCCCCTGCCGCCCCTGCAGATCTGAGAATAGCCATGGTGCTTGGTAGGCACACAAATGCCTTTCCTTGAGCTGGAGAGCTGGAGAGATCCAGAACAGGTTCACAGGAGCCCAAGAACAAGGACTGTGATACTAATCCACACTATGAATTTTACTTCATGTCAAAGTGTGTACATAGGTACACCTTTAAAACTGAAGTTTGGAGAAGATCCATCCTTACTCTATACTATCCCACTAATGTCTTCTGTTTTCTTCCTTTTCATTTCCTTTTTCTCCTTCACTCTAAAAGTGATTTTCAGTACCTCTAAAAGTGAATTCGCACTTATCATTTGAAAACTAAATTGTAGAGAATAGGGCAGATTTGCATAGCATGGAAAAAAGTGGAATGGATTCAAGTTCAGGAGACCTGCTATTGCTCCTCTACCCCAAGGCCATAAGTGCTTTCTGAATTCTCCTGCAGTTATTTGGATTTTTTTCAGTTCAAAGTTTAAATTTCTACAGGGAATCTCTTGACATTTTTGTAATGGCAAGGTTATTATTTTTTTGTTTGCCTTTTTTTCTTTAAAGAGCACTATAGTACTCTAAAATGTCAGTGGTTAAAAAATACTAATTTTAGTAGACTTACATTGAGAATTGACTGAAGATATTTATTGAAGCTCTCTCTTCAACTCAAGTCACAGTAATTTGAAGGTTTAACCTCTGTCTCATAATTGTACACATCAGATTATTATTTCCAGTACTGAGGATTGTACTCAGCATCTCTGCACTGAGCTGTATCTCCATACATGTTTTTCAAAATTTTGAGATAGGGCCTCACTAGGTTGTTCAAAATGAGTTTGAGCTTGTAGTTCTCCTGTCTCAGCCTCTCAGAATGCTAAGGTTACAGGAATAAGCCACTGTGCTAAGCTCAAATTACATGTATTTTCTTTGGCCGGCTCAGTCCCCCCAAGGGCAGGGCTGGAATGGCATGTGATGCCAGGGATCAAACCGTGGTCCCCTGCGCCTGCCTAAGCTAGCCTAAGCAGGTGCTTTAGATCACTGAGCTATCTTGCCAGCCCTCAAATTATATGTATTTTCTAAAACCTAGACATAGTCTTTCTTAAGACATAATAATAGGAAATTGCTAAAAGCAAACTTCATCACTAAAGAAACTTGTAAAAATCCTCCAACTTTGAAAGCCCACAGAGTATATTCTGTTCACCAAATATATTTTGAGGGTTATGTCATTTTTCTGTGATATGCTATATAATTATATTTGAAATGATATGTTGTAGTCATGTATAAACTCTGATCTTCAGAGCTCTAGGACTTCCAAGATGTCTCTTAGATCCCAGAGCCAAATGACAGGATTCCTGGACCCCTTCTTCAACCTAAGCAGCTCAGATTTTAATGTGTTTTGCACAACTGCGTTCCATCTAAAATTTCTCTTTCTTTATTTAAAAAAAAAAAATTTGAAAACCTCTATCTGAACAATCCTTTTCTTTGGAAAACAACACAAATGAGTCATACCTTGGTAGCCAATAAAGGATGATTTGCCATATCAGAGCCCAAGGAAGATTGTAAGAGTTATATTCTTACAAAAAGGAGGTTCAATTTAGACAGTGGAGAGTAATAGAAACATAACTTACACAGATGTATAACTTGGGTGTAATTGAAATGTATTGTATTTCTTCTTGAACTTTTGAAATTCGCAATGGTTATGTTTTGATAGCTGTGATCTTGATTTAAATTATAGCAAATTATTTTATAGTAAAAAATGGCCATTATATTTAACCAGATCTATCCTACAAAAGAAAATAATTGTGACCCTATATGTTGTCAATTGAATGTGGGTATTTTAAGTCACTTTTTACATTAATACCAAGTATTAAATCTATGTAAAATTTGAAGATTTCCTCAAAGTTTGCGTTGCTAAAATGTATCATAGAAATGTTGTTTTAAGTGTCTGTCTCTGACTTTATCACAATATATTTTCCATTAAAAAAAGAACTTGGACTCACATGTTGGCTTCCCACAAAAAGCTTAATCCAGAGCTTGAATCAGTCTTTGGGTTTGAGAAAGCACAGTTTTCCCCAAAAGTGTAGCGTATCTTTAAATGTTTGTCTTCGTTCTTTCTAATTCTGTGTGTTTTCCTTTTTGCTAACCAGGAGCTGCAGGTAAGTTGCAGCCTGGTGTTGTGGGATGTTTCTTTGTTGTTATCTGTGATGTACTTGTTCTCTTTGTAGTCATATTCATGTTTGTGTGTTAGTATAGAAATGGCCTAGAGTGTAGATTTAGTTGGTCCCCTGGTAATACAAGATAGAGCATCAAGAAAATTAGTGAAAACAGGTTATTAACCAAGAATTTTGGTCTCTTTAATATAAAGACTGAATAATATGTTAAAAGATTAAAGAAATTGATGGGCTGATTGAAACTCTGCTTTTGATGATATGTCCAGTATTTTTCATCTTGGTCTATTTTCCTGGCATCTTGCATTTACACCTATGAGCAGTCTTAGAAATCATGTCTTGCTTTTCCAGGGTGAAAGTATGGACAATTTCAACTGGGGAGTCCGCCGGCGTTCGCTAGACAGCATTGACAAAGGGGACACCCCCTCCCTCCAGGAGTACCAGTGCTCGAGTAGCACCCCCAGTCTGAACCTGACAAACCAGGAGGACACAGATGAGTCCTCAGAAGAGGAAGCGGCCCTCACTGCGAGCCAGATCCTGTCGCGCACACAGATGGTACACTGTTGTCTTTGCCTGCAGCGACAGGAGTCTTAACCCCGAGCTTCAGACTTAGTAATGCTTGTGTCTTGGTCTTTTAAGTATGGGCAAAATAGACACACAGGAGTGAAAACACAGTTACATCAGTAATGACACGTTCTGTTATTCATGACAGAGCTACATGCATAAAGTTGGTGTGTGTAGCGGTAGCAGCTGGGACACATTTTCTGTCTTCTCTCCTGGTCATAACAAGTCGTTCTGGGCACTTTCAGGTCCACATCTTGAGCGATGCATATTTTTGGCACTGATGTGCACACCATGGCTATTTAGTGCTCACCCACTTTTCTTCCCTCTTTAGTGTAGTGTGCAGAGACTGAGTGGGCTTTGGTCCCTTTGAAGAGCTCTTTCAAGAGGCTTATAAAATGAGGAGGTAAAGGCTGTCAGCATCATCTGCCATTTAGCAGTGTCAGGGTGCAAGGAGGACTAAATCTGCAGTCGTGGTAGGATGGCAGCTTCAGATGGATGCCAGTCAGCTTAGGATGGCAGCCTGATGCATGGCCTCTAGGGCGCCTGTGATAAGGGGACAGCCGTGGAGCCCGTGGGAGCAGTGCTTGCACAGCTGGTGGTGGAGGGCCTTTTGCAGGCCAGACTGATCTGCACCTTGGTTTGAAGTAGACCCATTTGCCCACACTCTGCTGGTCAAGTGCCTCCAGCAACGCTGCACTGAGCTGGCTTTCGACAAAATGTCAGATTACAGATTCATAGCTGGCTTCCAGTCTTAGGAAATCTCACTGGTGCCCTAATGTCTTTCAGACACCGCCCTCTTTACATATTAAATGAGAAACTGCTGCTGCCACCAACAGGCACAATCAGCACTTGTATCATGGAGTTGCCGATCTGCCCTAGGTGTTCACACGTCCTAGCCACCTTGACAGTCTCCCCAGTCCCACAAGTATGCAAGGGTTATTGCGGGTCTGGAAACTAAATGAGCCATCCCAGACACACAGCTGGTAAATGGATTTGACCCAAGGGGTCTGTCTCTGCTCTGCCTTAGTAAGGAAGGTATGGTCCTCCAAGGGACTCTTCGCTTAAAACAGTGGTCAAGTTCCTGTCGGGGCCCTCGTGGATAGCCATGTGCGGGACAGAGGGCTTATCCTGGGTTACTATCATGTACACTAGGGAAGGGATCCTTATTTTCCTCGCTGTATAATGGTATTCAAGTTACCCAACCGCTGCTTTACAACAGACCCTCATATCAGCCTCACAGGAGTTCTATGAGGCGGAAAACCTCTGGTATATAATACTGTAAGTCCTTCACTTAGGACAGCTATCATGAGAGGTATCGTGAGGGCAGAGCTGACTACCTACTTGTAAGGCCAACCCTGTACAGAGTTGTGTTGGTATTGAGGTAAAGAAATGATAATTTCAAATGGACTTCTCAGAAAAAATTAATTTTTGCCTCTATAATGCTAAATCCTAGAGTTGGTGTTTCTTGTGTTGAATATTGATCCAGAGGAAATGATAGCCCTGCTGAGAAGGAAAAGGCATAAATTTTTTTTTTAAATTAGTAACTACTACTTTTTAAAAAATACTTTAATATGTTTGCCATTATAACACTCTACTTTTTTTTCTGACAGTACTAGGGATTAAACTTGAGCCCTGGGTCCACATATGCTACACCAATTCTGGGCATTATTTCAGCTCTGCCCCTCTTTAAGACACTTGTGAAATCACTTTGCTTGGCACTGCAGCCACAGTAAGGTTGGCCTTTACAGAGCCCCAGACCAACAGCACCACAACACATGAGCATAAAAATAGGAGTTTCAGGCTGAAGTTAGCATAGGTAGAAACCTCTATAAATGTATACTTAGTTTTGCCAGGTTAGCTGCTTGCATTGATAACACCCACTCTGATATGGACTGGATGAAATAAAAGATAACTTTAGGAAATCCCACACACGCTCTTTG
Organism: Octodon degus; assembly: GCF_000260255.1. Taxonomy (NCBI): domain Eukaryota; kingdom Metazoa; phylum Chordata; class Mammalia; order Rodentia; family Octodontidae; genus Octodon; species Octodon degus. Next base: position 16,580,487 of record NW_004524595.1, on the reverse strand, counting down.
TGGGAGCCCCTCCAGTGTTGTAGAAGGATTTTTCATGGCTTTTGGGTCCTAAATGAATTCCATGTTTGATCATCTCTCCTTTCAGCTGAACAATGACTCTGCTGCCTATGAGACGATGCCAGACCAGCCTGACTTGCTGCTTCAGTCTCAGGATTCCACTGGCAGCAACCCAACAGAAGAGGTGCTTCACATCCGAGATGAGACCCCAAGCTTGGAGGCTTGTCTAGATAATACTAGCAGCCAGCTGCCTGAGGTGGGGAGACACAGGGCTGGTGCATGGCCAATCTAGATCTTTAGCACTCTGTTACATCTTTTGCTTTTCTTTCAAAAGAGTTCTCATCTGATGTGCTAATTATTTGATTTTGTTTACAGTATTTCTAACCTGTTGGGTTGTTCTAAACAAAAGAGGCACATCTGATTTTAAAAAAAATTGATAGGCTTAAGGAAATGACCTACAGGTTAAAAATAATCTCAAATATTTTAATGAGCATTTTGTGTTGCGGACTGCGACCCGGTTGCCGTGCAGGTGCTTCGCTAGGGACGGCAGGCATCGTCTGTGGCGCTCATTTTCTGTGAAGGACGCTTTTGTTTTCCTTCCCCTTTTTGCTTTAAGTGGGGTTTATGTGATTGGTGCTGTGATTGGGTAGGACCTCAGGCCAGCTGGTTAGCAGTTGGTGCAAGGAAATCTTTCCAAAGACTTTGGAACCACTAGTATTATGTGTTGTGGAAAGGCCTGTGAGAAGTAAGCCAGATTCAAGCTATTGACTGACCAGAAATAAGTAAGTATTAGTTTTCTTAGTGTTCTTTTTTTTTTTTAATATTATTTGTTAAGTGTATTTGTTATAGCTCTATGATATGTACTTTTATGCTTTGGTAAGTTTTGGAAACTGCTGTATTTTTGTTGGTGTTCATAAAATTAGTGTAGTTATCAGATCTGGACTAATCTCACTATTAGGTTATATTATTGTAGTAAAGAAAATTCTCATGTTACTACCTACTAAATCTAACAGTAAAGATGTATTTTTAAATGAAGGCATTTGGGCTTCCTTCCTACTCATTTTCAAAATGCTTAGGTTCATAGGGCTAAAGCTTAGATAATTCAGTCAGGCAGTATGTACTGTGATGTCCCTAGATGCCAGGCATTCCAGCCAGGTGGCAGAAGAGTGGGGCACAACCTACTGTCGAGGAGTACTTTGTCTGTTTTAAAGGGGTGAAGAAAGCTTTTTTAAAATTACATTTATGTAGGAGAAATTCAGTAATACACATGTGTTCAAGGCTTTGTGGAAACCCAGGGAGGAGTGGGCAGCTCTGCACTAGGGCTGGTGGTAAAGCTCACGCCTTGTGGCTGCCAGGACTGTCCCAGCAGAGGGACAGTACACAGAGACACATGGTAGTGTGGCACAGAATGATATTGTTAGGTAACGTCTGGAAATTCAGTGTTGTTAGAGACTAACATGAATGGAAAAAGAAGAGAAACAATAGGAAAAATTCTTGAGTGCCATTCTAAAGACTTGGGCTTTCTCTTGAGATAATGAGAAATCATGTAGCTTTTTGGTCTTTCCAGAAATACCTGTGTATTCACTTTCTGTTACTTAAAATAAGGAAAGATTTCTTTTTAACTGGTAGTTTCGAGGTTTCAGTCCATAATGACTTGGGCCTGTGGCAGCATATCACAGCAGGAGCATGTGGGAGAGCAAACCTGCTCCCCTCAAGGGACAGAAGCAAGAGATGGAGAAGGAGGTGGGCGCTCCCGTGGTGCCCTTTAGGGGTATCCTCACACCGACACAGACTCCATCAGGCCCACTGCCACCAGCTCACAGCAGCACCCCGCTGCCGAGCACGCCTTTACTGCCAGGCCTTGGGGGTCATTCATTTATTTCGTCAGCATGTTCAGAGACCCTCGTTACTAGACGTTAGTCTGGGTGCTGCGTTTCTAGAGGTACAAAGCAGAAAAAGGCTCCTCCTGGCTTTATGGTGCTTAATCCTAATAAGAATGACAGGTAACAGGTAAAATATGAGCTATAAGTAATATAACAGAAAGTGGTCATTTGATCGACATTATTTGTGGAAATCTAACAACGATATATAGTTGAATGAGGGAGATGTGGAGAAAGAATGTTTCTGACACAGCAAGCAGCAGGTTGAAAAGCCCTAGCACCTGTGAAAAACAAAACCCTAGGGAGTGGGGCCTGAGCACGGTGAACAGGAGAGGCTGGGGGAAAGGAGCTGGGGGCAGGCTGCGGCGCCCATGGCAAGCCTCACAGGCCGAATGGCAGGTGACCATGGGCGGTGAAGTAGGAGGACATGATCTGGTTGAGTTTTCCAAATCTTGACTTTTCTTCATGGAAAGTAGGTTATAGCACCAGTCCTGTGCACCCTGGCACTGGGAAAGGGTGTCCATGCTAGAGTGTGGTGGTAGACTGGAAAAGACAAGGAGCTGACTGGAGCAGGAGAGCTAGGGAGGAGCAGAGCCTGACTGCAGGCAGCCCTGGAACTTGAAAGGCCCTTTGCAAGAGAGAGCTGACAAGGTGGGGAGAAGCAATTTGGGTGGCGTTCTTCTTGCCGGGAGGGAGGTGTAGGCGAGCAGTGCTGCTGATTGTTAATCTGATCTGCCACGTCCAGTTGGGATCATAGCACATTAAGAGGTCACACCTGTTCATCTGAAACAAAGGAAGACAGGCTGATACTAGAAAGACCTTTTTAAATAGGAAGCTGCCTTCTAGAAACAATTCATGTTTATTAGAAATTTATTATATTGCATGTGTTACTGCAAATCCAAATAGTTAATGGACCTATTTGCCATGCACTATAAAGTGTCTTGGTGTATTTTCTTTCCTCTCATGGAAACTTAACTTCAGTTTAGTATTTTCTTACTTTCACAGTAGTGGGTTCATTGTCACTACACACATTGTATTACTGGTAGATGAGAATGAGAGGAGAGTTTTAAAACTGTACCGTTTCAAGTACAAACAGGCATGGTGAGAATGGCTGTCACAGGGGAGTAGCACAATATAGCATCTGGTGTATGTATACACTATTAGCCTAGTTTGTGTTTTCCTGATGTACTTAATAGTGTCAAGTGACTGAAAATTGTGCTTGTTAAAGAAAAATAGGAAAGCAATAAAATATTGAAATAAAAGCAACTATTTTTAAAGCAACTTTTAAAGACATACAATTAATTTTAATAAGTAAAATATTACATGAATTAAAGGAATACTTCTGTGTATTCCCAAGGATGTTTATTTGAAATTTTCATCCACTTACGTTAATATCATGAAGGTAAAAGAGTAAGCCAATCCATTTCATCTCATGGAGAAATCTTTAGAGCTGTTTCTTTTCCTTCCCTCTAATACATAAAAATAACCCTGCCTTCTGGAAAAGATCAAGTTCTTCATTTTTATTTATTAGTATAACCTGCATAGAGGGTTGTAATTAATAGCTTGGAATCTAATTCATGGACCACAAAAATTTTTCTTTGAGGAAATGAGTCTGAATGTTACAAAGCACAGGAGTATGTCATTGTCTAGGAAGGTGAAGTCCAAAGAAATTCAATTCTCATAACCTACGTGTGAACAAATAAATCCATTCCACTAGTCCAAAGGTACTTTCTTCGTGAAATCCAGATGTTACTAAAAAATTTCAGGGTATATTGTATAATAATGATTACTGATAAGACAGTGTTTTGAATTACAATTTAAGGACAAACAGTAACCAAGTATAAGTGTAAAGTGGTGAATAGTGGGGGCTTTGAGCTCACATGTTTGGTTTGCAATAACACAGTATGTTTAAAATAATATGGAAGTGAAAATTGAAACCAAAAATTCTAGTTGTAGAAATATTTCTAGTACTGTCTCATAAATTATATTTTCAAATGATTTAAATAAAAAATTCAGATGAACACTATAAAATATATTCACTGTAAACTTTTAGGGTGATTAAAACTTATTTTACTATATTATTGCTATTACTGAGAAAAGGGCGTTAGTGGGAATTGAATGCAGAAAGGACTGGGCTATGGCCCATGCCTTTCTTCTTTAGAGTGCTGCTACCCTCCAACGTGGCAGTTTTTCTGCCTCTCTCTCATGTAACTGGGATTATAGATGTGTACACCCTGCCTGGATTTTACTGTATCTTTACATACTATTCTAAACAGACTGAGTATGCCCCCTATCCTGCTTAATTATATCCAGATCCCTAGCCCATTAATGCACCGTGTGCTTCCCACCCATGTTCCTAGGCCTTTCTAGTCCTTCCTCCTAGAATAACAGCCTTGTTGTTGTCCAAGGCCATCATATGCTGTTGGTTTCCAAAGAAACTATGGTCTCAATTCTCACAGACATATGTGGGCTTTCTCTTGAGCATCAGGAGGTGGGCTGTATATTGCTGATTGTGTTTACCCTATGCTTACCGTATGCTAGTGTGTACTGTTGTCATCTGTATATTAGCGTAACCTCATACTCGGTAGTGAGCTGGCCGTGGTCAAGAATTAATTTATAGCAGAGACCTCACCCAAAATCTGCTTGAAACCCTTCATTTTATAGGTGAATTATACAGATGAATAAACTAAGACCTAGGACTTGCCCTTATTTTCATGCTTTAGAAAGAAAATTCTACTTTTGCTCAGGAAAAATAAATAAAAAATGGTGTACAGTTAAAGTAACTTAAGTCTTAAGTACTGAAAACAACTGATGTTTAGTCCTAAGACCCTGAAACAGTAGTATTATATTCAAACTGATGAAGTTAATTTGTGTGCAGATTAGAAACCTAGGATTGGCACCATTATAATATGCTTTGGAAGGTTGTTTTTATATATAAATATAATGGTAGTTTATTTAACCAGTACCTGTTGAGCTTCTACCCCATGCCTGTCACACCGCAGCAGTGGGACAGAAATGTTAACAGTGAGACAGGAGGGGGTACTTTATAATATATATTTTCTTTTTTAGAGTTAGGAGAGTGGAAGTATTCTTTTTGGTAAATGAGCTTGCATTTTACTTATTTTCAAAAGACAAGAATTTAACATTTCCAGACCTTTCATACACTCGAGCTCAGTGATGAATCTTTACTAATACTTTAAACTGAAATGATTTACTGTAGGCTTATTAACTGAAAAGAGCCCTTAGGTCACGAGGCTTCTACACCACAAAGGCAGCCGTGGCTGTCTGGGCTCTGTGTCCTTCTGATTGGCAGCACCTGCTCCTATCATCTCCCCTGCGGATGGCCAGAATTCGCCGACTGTCTTAATTATAGAAATGGCAGCTCGGGGGCTGGACAGATGGATCAGCAGTCTAAGCGCCTGCCTAGCAAGCACAGGGACCTGGGTTTTATCCCCGGTACCACATGCCATGCCAGCCCCAAAACCCCAGACACATCATGCTGGTCCTGAAACCTGGTGTGGTGGTGCATGTCCGTAATCCCAGTGCTGGAGACACTGACAGGAGGATCACTATAAGTCTGAGCTGTGGAGCAAGACCCTGTACCAAAATAAATAAATAAAATAAAATAAAATAAAATAAAATAAAATAAAATAAAATAAAAATGGTAGGTCATATAAAGGTAATTGGTAGTAATAATATAAAGTTTTACTTACATAAAATTGAAATATATAGGTAAACATTTCCCATTATGGGAAGTCAAAAAGATGTATTTCCAAGTAAACACCTGAGTCTTATACATGAGAGAAAGCAGGAGAAATACTCCTTGAAGTTTCGATGTGGCAGTAGGTTAAATATTGTAATTTCAAGAAATTTTTAGGGCTGGGGATGTGACTCAGTGCTAAAGAGATTACTTAGCATGTGCAAAGTCCTGAGTTCAATCCTCAGCACTTCCAAAAAACAAAATGAAAACTTAGGACCATTTTAGAAAACAATTTTATATAATGAGAGTTCAATAAACAATTAGGCCACGTAAATGAAGACTATCAGATAGAACAGACAGACTTAGATGATGGTAGACATTTATTATGCTGATAAAATCCTTTCATGTTGTAAGAGTCCACAAAAATAATGTAATTGTTCCGCAGGATACACGATCAGTATTAAAGGAGGAGCATGTTACAAACTCCGATGATGAAGGGCCATACATTATTCAAGAGCGGCAGGACTCTCTCATGTGTCAAGGAATTCTTGATCTGGAAGAAACAGAAATGCCAGAGCATCTGGCTCCTGAGAGCTACCCCGGGTCCATCTGTGAAGAGGATGTTACCTTAGCTTTGAAAGAGCTCGATGAAAGATGTGAAGAAGAAGAAGCTGATTTCTCTGGACTGTCCAGGTAAGAATGCAGAGTCATGGCACCAGTGAGGTGATTATGCTGCCCCACCCTCCCTCAAAATGCCAGTTCACTTACTTTACTTTTTTTTTTTTTTGTACTGGGAATTGAACTCAGGACCTTGCGCTTGCCAAGAGCTATACCCCCAGCCTCCTCTTCACTTTTCTTTGTTTTTGTTAGTAATCCTGTTTTCTAGCTTCATATTTAAAAATAAAAGGACTTACCATGATAGGCATTTTTCTGTGATGTTCATATAAAGAAGTACAAATAAGCCATTCCCAAACCATAGGAAGCGGCATTCCACATTGAGCAGCACACCAAATACCTATTTTGGCAGGATACCTAATGGCTAATCTTAAAATCAGTAGTAGAATGAACTCATGTGATATCAAAATAAATCTGATAAGGCAGTTGTGGTGCATGCCTACCATCCCAGCACTGCTGAGGCTGAGGCAGGAGGACTGCTTTGAGCTCAAGGCCAGCCTGGGATACATAGTGAGTTCAAGACCAGCTTGAGCTGCATAGCAAACCCTGCTCAAAAAATAAGAACAAATTATCTAAGTTATATTCAAAACTTTGTTTTATTGTTCCTTTATCCATGATCAGATTTTAAAGGTTTGACCTCTCCAACTATCTAAGCTAGATTGTTCCTTTTAAATGTTTATGCTCCACACATTGAAAATATATTATCAGAAAGTATGAGGAGGGCTGCAAAGATAGCTCAGTGGTCTAAGCGCCTGCCTAGGCAAGTTCAAGGACACAGGTTTGATCCCTGATACCACATGCCATCCCAGCTCTGCCCCAAGCATGCAAGTGAGCAGGCCACCGAGACCAGGCATAGTGGCACACGTCTGTAATCCCAGCACTGGGGAGGCTGAAACAGGAGGATCACTACGAGTCCAAGCTGTGTAGTGAGATCTTGTATGAAATACATAATAATTTACCAAAAAAGTAGGAGGAATTCATAAACAAGACTTGGTCTTCACTCATGGGCTAAATTGACTAATTAGCTGTTACATATACTTCTTAAAAGAAATTTTGGTGGCTATTAGGAAACTAGCATACCACATTGGTTGGTGATGGTTAAAATATGGCATAGCCTAATTTTTTCTGTTTAAGTTTTATAAATATTTATGGTTCAAAATAATGTTCTAAAGGTATCTAACTAGGAAAACAGCTCAGTGACACAAGCACCTACCTGGCAAGCTCAAGGTCCTGAGTTTAATTACTGGTACCAAATAAATACTTAAATCTAGTTTAATGCATTCAGTCAGTGCATTCTTTGTCCCCATCACATTATGAAGCTCCCTTGATGATTATTAAATATTGTTAGTATAAAAATAATTATTTCAAAGTTTTACAATAAATATACCTTTGTAGTTCATGTGATAATGAGTTTTAACATATAAAACACATGGAAGATTTTCACCCTTGATATATCAGAATGCTTTTAAACTATGCTTAGTTTTTAACTAAGTTATTAACAATAAATTATAGGGACATCTTTTTCATGCTATTGATCTGGATATAGCAATGGCCCATGGATTCACTCAGTCATGCGCACATTCAGGGACAGCAGAAATAACATTAAGGTAAATGTTCTTTCAAAACGCTGAACCTAAATAGTTTTTTAGACAAAAACTACAGCTGACATAGAATTGAACATCCCTAATAAAGAGGTGTATCAACTTGAGGTCATAGGCTACAGTTTCTTTAAATCTATCATCTCAGTAGCATTATTAAAATCAACATTTTTGAAGTATAATTTTTGACTGCCTTAGTTTGATACTTTTCCCTAATCTTTCTTCAGGTCCCATGCTTTAAACAGATTGCTCTATAATTCCTACAAGAGCTTATGGAACTATCTTGTAATGTGAGCCTTGAGATTTTTAGACTCTGACACGGGTCCGATGCTTCTCCCTCTCCAACCCGAAGTCAAGAAATACCCAGTCCAAACACATCTTGGCTTGTTGTTGTTGTTCCATCTGTAGGTATTATCTAACTGTTGAAGTTATTACTTCCTCAGAAAAAATGGCCAAGTGTTATGTTTTGAGGCAAATTTACTATCTGCCATACTGCAGGCCACCAGTGTGTGCTCACGAAGTACCTCTCTTGTCAGTACGTGCTGGCTAATAGCATTAGATTGGAACCTGTACTCTGAGTTTGAATTCTGGCTCTGTCATTTCCTACCAGTAACCCAGGCATACTATTTAACTTTCCTGAACCTTTATGCAAAATCAGGATAATAATAGAACCTAATCTTCACAGAACTGTTGTGTAAATAAAATGCATATAGCACGGCTAACCTGGCCCTTGAGACAACAGTAAGTGATGAAAATTTTTCAATATTAACATTATTAATGGGGGCTATTCAAATAAAATGTACCTAAAACTGACAATTTAAAAGGCAAACATTCTAATCTGTACAACTCCTAACACTCACTGATGTTAATTCATAGCAGAGGGACATCATAGAACTTGGGTTATATAAAAGTACTTGCATGAAATTAAGAGCTCTACTCCAAAGATGCTAAGTATAAAGAACATCTATTCATGCCAACTTAGAAAGTTTAGGTGGTTGTCTTTTCTAGCTCAATGTGTGTATAAATAGAAACAGACAGTGTTGAATGACTTGATCAAAATGTTGTAAGCGCAAGAGTCTGTTCCTTTAAGAAGTGGTGACAAGTGCGATGTGTGTGTTAACAGTCAAGATGAAGAAGAGCAGGATGGTTTTCCAGAAGTGCAGACCTCGCCCCTGCCGTCACCCTTCCTCTCTGCCATCATCGCCGCCTTCCAGCCTGTGGCCTATGACGATGAGGAGGAAGCCTGGCGCTGCCACGTGGGTCAGATGCTGTCCGACACGGATGGGTCCTGTGCAGTGTTTACTTTTCATGTGTTTTCTAGACTGTTTCAGGTCAGTGGAATTTAAGGTTTACTGAGCTTGTATAATTATCTGATCAAGTTAAATATTTTTCTTCTAAGTCAGTATCTCAAACTTCAGTATTCCCACAGATTTTAACACTGTGTTTTTCTAAGTTAGTGGTATTACTTGAATGTGGGGCACCATGTGGTGGTGCTGCTGTATCATTCCTAGTGCCTTTAAGGCCCCTAAAGCAATCAGAAGAAAACTTCAGCACAGCATCTGACCAGTTACTGCAGTATGCCAGCAGGCAACATCGTGGATACTGAAGAGATGAAAACACAGCCCCTGCCTTTGAGCTTACACTGTGTTCATTTTTTAAATTTTAATTTTTATTAGTACATGTTTGCAATACATAATAATTATATTCATTGTGAGGAGTTGGTACACGTACATAGCACATCTGAGTTATGTTCTCGTCCTCTTCTGCTCTCCTCCCCGCGGCTCTCAGTCCTCCGCCCATTTTCTCTTTCTTTCTATTATCGTTTATTTAGCTCTTTCTATTTCTGGATCTTCATCTAAGAGAATCCATGCAGTATTCAGGCTTATGTGTCTGATTTTACTTAGCATTATGGTCTCAAGGTGCAACCATTTTCCTAGGATGATTCAGGTTTTTCTTTCTTTCTGTAGAGGAGTACTCCATGGTGTATAAAAAACACATTTTCTTTATCCATTCATCTGTTAAACTTATAAACCACTTCCACAATTTAGCTCTTAGGAATTGTGCCGCTATAAATGTGGACTATTACTGTAATGTGGTCTCTTTAACTCCTTTGGGAATATACCTAGGGCCCCACCCCCGGGGCCGCTGAGACAGTGATTGAGACTTGGCGAGGCGGCATGTGCCTGTAATCCCAGGTCTTGGGAGACTGTAAACAGAAGAATCGCTATGAGTCTGATCTAGTAGTGAGACCCTGAACACCCTGTAAACCTTTACCTAAAATACAAAAAAAAAAAAAAAGGCATGTACCTAGAAGGGAAATAATTGGGTCAAATAGAATTTCTAGTTGTTTTTAATCTCTTATCTATGTATTTGGTATAGGACCTCACTACAAAGCTCTTACCTGTAGTGATCCTTCCATCTCAGCCTCCCCAGTGCTGGGATTACAGGCATGACCTTTTCCCCTGTATTTATTAGCTATGTGTACTACTACTTCTCTGAAGTCTCTGTTCATTTCAGTTGCCCATTTTTTGATGGGATCTCTTATTTAGGGGAAAATAAATTTTTGAGTTCTATATATATTCTAGATATTAGTCATCTGGTTAAGGAACAGCTGGCAAAAAAAAAAATTCCGTTCTATAGGTTGTCCTATTACTCTGCTGTTTGCTTTGATGCACAGCAGCTTTTTAATTTGTTATAACTCTAGTAGTAATAAACAGTATCATTTCTTGAGTATTCACTGGGTGTAAGCATTATGCTAAATGCATCTCATTAAGTGTTTTCAACATTTTGGTACTGGAGACTGAACCCAGAGCCTTCACACTGAGCTACGTCCCTCCTCCCCTTTATTTCTTACTTGATACTGGGTCTCGCTACATTGCCCAGGTAGGGATTGAGCTTGCATTCTCCTACCTCGGTGTTGAAATTACAGGCCTGCACCATTACACCTGGATCTGTCACTACAGTACTTTTGTTCTAAAACTGCTGTAAAGTTATGCTGCTTTACTTAAACGTGAAAAGGGGCCTTCTTCTGAGATATTAAACTTTTCCTTAATGCTTTTTCACCTAGACAATTCAAAGAAAATTTGGAGAAATAACTACTGAGGCAGTCAGTTTTCTTGGTGAGAGTCTGCAGCGCATCGGTACCAAATTTAAAAGTTCATTGGAAGTGATGCTGATGTGCTCAGAGTGCCCAACAGTGTTTGTGGATGCTGAAACAGTAAGTTTTTACATGAGGGCTTTCAAAAATTTGAACGGCATTGTTCAGTCACTTTTTTTTAAGTAATTCAGAATTTTAAAGTGTCATGGTTCTTATTTTCACCTTGATTATAAATCACTGACAGAATGCACTATTCCAGAAGAGTAGAGGCAGTGCCCTGTGAATCTCTGATTCCAATCCTTCTCTACCCACTTGAGAGTCCTAGATGTGGAACCAGAAGAGCCATGCTCTAGAGATGTGTTCTTTCCTGGTTCTTGAGTCAGAATAGGTCCCTGGCTGGAGATAGCCAGGGTGCCTGGGTCTTCCCTTGACTTGCTAAGCACACAGAGATTGTACAGCAATATCGTTAAAGAGATAAGTTTGAAAAGCTTCAAAGATGGTGTCTCCACTGTGTCTACTGGTCTGACATGCCATTTCTTGCCTTTGCCACTTTTGGAAAGCATCTGAAGGTATTTCTGTCCTTCCTGACACCTTCCAATCTTTCTGTGGAAAGTCAACCCTTAGAAAGGGACAGAATGTAATAGCGGAATGTCTGACAGCCAGCTCAAAGGTGCTGTACCATCCAAAGGTGGTTGTTCTCGTGGCTGGATCAGGAATGGTGACCAGGATTGATGTGTTTGATTTGACAGCTGATGTCATGTGGCTTGCTAGAAACACTCAAGTTCAGTGTTTTGGAGTTGCAAGAACACCTGGACACATACAATGCCAAAAGAGAAGCTGCTGAGCAGGTTAGTCTCCTCCTACGTGGAAAAAGGGGGTTCGCTTTTTGACACTGAAGTGTTGAGTCCACCCAGACAAGAAGAGCCCTGGCCCTGGGGGTGTTTGAGAATGGTGGGTCCTGGGAGCGCTCTTCTTTGCCCAGGGAACCCAACTTTGCCGTTGAGAAACCTGCCCTCCAGGAGCACACATGGCTTTGTGAGGAGCTGATGTGTGGGGACTACGCAGCTGCTTACAACACTAAAAGTGGGGAAAAAGCAGCGGTCTCTCTCAGAGAATATATACAGAATTGTGCTTCAGAAAATCAGCAAAAAACAAACAAAAAAAAAGGCGGGGGGGCCAGGGAGATGGCTCAGTGGAATAAGCGCTTCTCTGGCAAGTGCAAGGGCCTGAGTTCAATCCCTGGTTCCACACACACACAAAAAAGAAAATTGGTAGCCTCTGACAAGATGAAATTTATCCCTGTGTTGGGTCGGTGTACATAGGCAAGTGAAGGGGAAGCAGCACGTTGATTACTGCCTACTAAGAAAAGGCTTTTCAACTCTAACCTGGCATGGAAAAATATTGTTAGTCCTCTGAGAGTGAATCCGGTACATTCTCATCTAGTCTGTGCACAAAACAAAACAAAATGCTTTTTCCCTTTCAAACTAATTGTATACAGTTGGGGTTTTCTTCTGCAATAGAGGGGTCTTTTGTTAGTTATGAGCTGTCACATGTTAAGACATACCAAAATTATGTGTAAAACCTAGTTGTTTTATATTGTTAAAGGAAATATAAAGCACAATCACCATGACAGTGAAGGTTAAGCATCTGTACTTCCAATAATCTGAAATCCAAAATATGTCACAAATGAAAAATTCCACACCTGACCTCTGATGGGTCACAGTAAAAAAAGCCAGCCAAGGGTGAGGACACACACCTAATTCTGGCCTGTGGGAGGCTGAAGCAGAAGCATCAAGAGTTCAGGGTTAGCTTGGACTGCATGGTGAGATCCTGTTCAAAACAAAACAAAAAACCCGAAGTGTAAGAATGATTATCAGAAGGGTGGGAAGGAATGCTGCTGTCAGGCTGTCCTTACCGGTGGCTAAGTGATGGCTTTGTCTTTAGTGGCTCAGTTTTTGTAAACTGTTTCCTACCCATTTTTCTTGAAGACTCATGTAAAGTCACCGTCAGGCTATGTGAAAAGGCATATGTGAAGCAAATATTTAGACTTGAGTTGCCTCGCCAAGCTATAGCATATATACTTGTATGACTGAAGAATATGGTAAATGTTAAAAGTTTTAAAAATTGTCATAAAAGACATTGCCAATTAATCTCCCCTCCAGAATATTCCCCCTTTCTTTGAACACACATTTTTTACTGTTGTCACTTTTTTTTTTTTTTTTTTAATGTATGTTTTAGTACAGGGACTATAGGGTCTCACTACACAGATCAGACTCATGATCCTCCTGTTTTCAGCCTCCCAAGCACTAGAATTACATGTGTGTGCCACCACGCCCAGTCTCAGTCAATAATTCAGCATGATCCAGGGGCGGTGGCAGCATGGCATCTTGTCACTTTTTTGTCTCTCTCTCTCTTTTTTTTTTTAAAGGCAGGCTCTTGGTACATAGCCCAGACTGACCTTAAACCCAAAACAATCCTGCCTTGGACTCCTGAGTGCTGGGATTACAGGCATGGGCCACTGTACTCAGCTGTCACTTTCTGAAGCAGTTGCAAAAGTCTGCTTTAGTGGGGCTGGTGAGATGGCTCAGTGGTCTAAAGCACCTATTTAGAACAAGCTTAGCAGAACATAGGGACCGCGGTTCAATCCCCCAGCACCACATGCCAGCCAGCCCCGCCCCCTGGTGGGCTGAGCTGGCCACACACACACACACACACACACACACACACAAAAAAAAAAAATAAAAAAAAAAAAAAAGTCTGCTTTAGTGTCTTTAATTGCACCGTCATGGGTGCCTTGATGTCCTGAATCGAAAGTTTACCTTTCATGGTCATTTTGACTTTGAGGAAGAGCCACAAGTCACGTAGTGCCATACCTAGTGACTCTGGTGGATGAGGACACTATGTCTTAACAAGCTTGCCTTCCGATTGGGTGGCACTTGGGGGCAGCAGTCCCAGGATGGTGATCACACCTCAGGACACTCATGAAATTCATGACAACTTCCAGCCCAGGCCCTAATAGTTTTTCATTAAACAGTTTTTAACTGGACTTCAAGTCTTCTGAGGCTCCAAGTGAGAGCTAGAGGCTCTCCGCCATCTTGGCAAGGACTGCAGATGTTTGTCTCCCAAGCACCATGAGACCAGAAGTATCTCTGCGCCTTTAGCCAGCCACGTGCTGCTGCCTGACCCCCTGGCCTCTCTCTGCACATGAGCAACACAGCAGCAAGTGCCTGAGAGGAAACTGCACACAGGCTGCCGGTCACGAGCTTTCCTTTTCTCCTGCATCCTGCCACTCCACATGTCACTGTCTTTGTAGGGTGCAAACTCAGGGCTCCCACTGCATTCAGCCTCTGCAGTGGCTGGAACAGGCACATACCTCCTTCCGTGCTTTCCTAAGTCCCAAGTCCTGGCTGATAATACGTAGCTTCTATCGTCCGTGGAGGATTGATCATGTACAAGCTGCTGTCGTATCCTAAAAGGGAACCTCTTCCACAGTTAAGTTTTAACCTTAATTTGAGCTTTGAGTAAAGAAAACATGAGTACAAGAAGGTGTTTTCTGTACCAGCTCTTCATGTCTTACGCGTGCGGGAAAGCTATACAACTGCACTGCACAGGTCAGTGTGCGGCCATGGGGCTGTCAGGTTGGGAGTCATTCTCTCCCAAAATACTGTATCCACAGGTAGGCATTATGAAAAACTAAATTTAATAAAAGTGTTATTATAAGATCAACAAAGATTTTTATTAGTATATTCGTTCAAATTGTCCCAGCAAAGTGCTAAGTATATAAACATTTTAATATTTTGTATGAATAAAAATTAAAGTACAAATTCTATAGTAGGTGTCAAGTGAATTTTGCTGGTAGGAAGAAATCTGCTGATAGCTTTTGACAGTGACTGCCACATGGCATATGCACCAGAAAAGCATAACATGTTTTTCTTCAGAGATGCTGTCAAGCAAATAGCTTAAGGGACAATGCAGTCTGAGTGACTGAGATATCTGTGACATAGGTCAAAGATTGTTTTTGAAAGAACTGAGATGTCTACTTTTAATTCTTTACATGTGAAACATTAAGGTACAATTGAGAATTTTAAATGTCTAATACTAAAATGTTTTCAGAATAGCTACTTAATATAGCCATTAATTTTCTCCAAAGTCCTAATGATTTTAATTTCAGTCTTATTACCAAAGGGAGAAAAACAAAAAAATTATGAAATCAGAAGAACTGACAATTTCAAAACTATCAAACTCTCAGAGCTTACCTTGAAGATTGTCTTAGCCGTTATTTCAGTTTAGGAATTTTATGACTCCAGTGATCTTTGCTATTCTACTCCAGTGACATGTTTGTTTTTACTTGACTGGAGAAACTATACTGTAATATTAACTTTAGGAATAGCTCCTGGATACAGAAAAAAAAAAAAAAAAAAAAAAAAAAAAAAGGAAAAAAAAAAAAAAAAAAACGGTTAGCTTCTGTATCCAGTATTTTAATTTTATTTTTGATAGGTTAAACTCAGGACCTTGCGCTTGCCAGGCAGGCACTTCTGCTGCTAAGCTATCTCTCCAGCCATCCAGTATTCTTGAAGATAACATGTTTGTCATTCATTACTATCCAAAAAGAAAGGAGTGAAAGGATATAAAAAGGCTTAAATAGATCAGAGTTCCTGTTTCACTAATTAAAACTGACACCAGTCTTTTGAGAATTACACTTCTGAGAAGCAAACAGACCTACTTAATTCTCTTTAAATTGCCTTTATTAAATTGACCAGAGGGAAAGCAAATCTTTCATTTCCCCGTATGCTATCACACAAAGGTCAAGTGTAAGTTGTGAAGATTTCCAATAAAATGTGCAAAAGACGGAGTGTTCTTGACAGAAATAGGGCACCACAGGCCTCTAGAATGGGAGACCCTTTATTGTATTTTCATTAAAACACGTGTGCATCCTGTTGTGCTGCAAATGAGTATCCTCAAATGGGGTTGAAATTCTCTGTCTACAGCTAATCCTGGCACTCCAAGTTACCTTTGAATTTTGTTGTTTTATATAGACTGGCATTAGTTTCCACTGTGTATCATGCAATTACTGTATTGACATTTCATGTCACTTATTTTTTTTTAGTGGTTAGACAATTGTAAGAGGACTTTTGGTGGCAAAGAAGACATATATAGGATAAACACAGATGCACAAGTAAGTCTCTTCTTGTTTTTGCTGTTAAATAAAACAGTGTGCATGGAACTGGCCTTGATATTTCAGGAGCAGTATTTGTAAACATTTTCATTTTGGTTATCAGAACCATCACTGTAAAAGTTAGGTTGAATGGAATATTGGCTTTAGTAATGAAAATTTCACTTTAATAAAAGTGAACCACCAGCTAGTGACTGAACTTTAATAACATTCAACAGATAAGCATGATGGATATCTGGAGAGCCCAAGTTGGATTTCAAGTTGGGTTTGCACTTAGGGAAAAAAAAAATTGTTCTGCATTAGTGTTTTGAGGATGAATTTCAGGAAAGCAAACCTGAGAGTAATTTGATATATATATCCATATGAAACTTTCTAATGGTGAAATTCTGATTGGATAAATTACAACATTTCTAATACAATGAAAATAGCAATATATTTTCTTAGAGAAATGTGCACATAGGAACACATCTGTTGTAGTAAGGGGGATATTGTTAACAGCATAATTTCATATGGGGAAAATGCTTTCTTTTACCAACTAAGCAGGTCTGCACAGCTGACATCAGAATTCCTGTCTGACATTATAGTAGATTCCCTTTTTTACAGTGCTGGGAATTGAAACCAAGACCTGACACAAGCTAAGGCTGGCTAGCTGTCTTAGTTACTCTTCTCTTGTTGCTGGGACAAATACCTGACACTCAAAATGAAGGAAGGAAAGGTTTATTTAGCTCACAGTGACAGGAGGTTTCAGTCTATACTTGGCTGGCTCCAAGGCAGAGCAGCACATGGCAGAGGGCAATCTTTCATGGCAGCAGGGGCAAAAAGCAAGAGCACAAAAGGAGGAATAGCAGCAGCTCCAGCAGCTAGCTTCTCTTCCCACTTTACATTGTAATGCAGATTCCCTGCCCCAGGGCAAGTGCAGCAGCCACACCCACAGTAATCCATCGCAAACTCCAGAAGCCCCCCAAGACTACATGAGGCTTGGAGGGAGCACCTAGACACAAACCATAACACTAGCACTGTATCACTGAGTTACGTGCCCAGCTAGATTTCTAATCTCTATAAAAGCTACTCTACTGTTAAACATGGAGAGTTTTGAAAATCCTAAAATGATGAGAAAAACGGGTATTTTAATAGCTCTGTCAAGCACTGCTGGTATAGGATCTTCCAAATAGTATAAAGGGAAATATTGTAACTTCCAATCCACTATATGTCCAAAAGGCTCAGTTCATGTTCTCTCGTGAGAGAACTGAATTCTAGGAACAACAAAGATTAAGAGGAAAAATCTAACAGAAAAATAGATTCTGTCTAAGAGAGAAAAAATGCGACCGGAAAGTGGGTTTCCCACTGGCCAGCTTCTCAGGGATGTTTATTGAGCAAAGCCATCAGGTGAGCTGTAACTGTTGGGTTTTGTTTCTTTTTGTTTTTTAATGACAGTGACAAGGTGATCAAAGTGACTTGGATAAATAAAATGAAATCGAACTATATAAAAAAAAAGGAATATCAAGCATTACTGTTAACCCCTAGGGCAAGCCTGCAGGTGTAGTCTATCTTTTGTGTGAGGTCTGCCTCCAAGGGCTGCACCTCCACCCTTGGTTGTGATGTGTTCTTCTCTTCTGCCCTATTGCTAACTGGCTACATTTGTAACTTAGATGTCTATAATAGATATGCCAAATGCTTTATGTCTCTTCTACTTGAAGAAAATGAGGTGATCTCCAAGAGTAAGTTAGTTGATATAGCTTGAGATGTTTCTATGAGTGAAAATCATAATTTATAGCTTTCTCACCTTTCCTGTTGTTTCTGTATCAGTACAATTTACTTCATAATTAGCAACCAAGAAGTATATAAGAATATACATGCAAATTTCAATGTAGCTAACAGTTTATTTTTTAGTTTTTTACAGGCAGGTGTTGTGCTGCTAAGCTATATCCCCAGCTCTAGATAACAATTTAGAATGTGTGTGCATATATATATCCTCATCCTTAATTGTACTTTTAGTAGATTTAGACTCTTTCGTAATTAAGACCTGCACAATTACATGGTGCTGTTTCCTATAATCATGATGGTCATGAGCTTCTGTGATTTTCTTTCTGTTACTTGTGGAAGTAGAGGCCATGTAGACTCTATACATAGACTATGTGTAGTCAGTTCTATTTTATTATGCTAATAGAAAATTTCATGTGAAAATTAATTTCCTTTTTTCCCTATTTGAGAAATAGCAGTGAGACAGTTCTAAATCTGATTAGTAGGACAGTTTCAATAATTAATACATTGCATATTGTTGTCTTAGTGGTTATTCATTATACAAGATCCTATTCACAAACACTATTAGAACAAATATTTCTATTCATTGAATTAAGAGAATGTAGCTGTATATCTATCCTATTTTGAATATACAAATACAAAAAATGGTCATTCATTTGTATCCCCTTTTTTGTTTAATTTTGTCATTTAAATATTATAGGTGTGTGAATTCAGCAAAATATTCCAAAATAGTCCAGTAGTCCATAACAGTAGTGGATTTTCCATAAGACTGATGATGTCAGAAGTTGTTGACTTGAGCCTTTTACAGCTCAGCATATTGATAGGGCTTTACTTTTTAGACTTCGTTTTTATACTTTTCTGCTGGATGGTTAAGACCAAGATGAAGCAAGACCTATATAACAAAAAATGTAGCTTTTGTATCTAATGAAGTCAGTCAAATCCCCTCAGGATTTATCCTGAAACCCTGTACTGCAGTTTGTAGATCCTTTGTCAGTGTCAGCCATGTGGATGAGTCACGGCTATTGCTTGAGCAATTTGCTCTCTGTGAAAGCCTGAGAGAATGTTTTCGCACCATGTGACTCTCCTTAGGCACACTCTACATCATCGATCACTTTCCTCTGGCGCCATAATCTCCTTGATCAGAAAATTTGGGACACAACTGAGTTATATGATATTACAGTACAGGTTCTCCTATGTCCTGAGTCTTCACTGACCTTGGAAGGCTGGGGCCAAAATGTTGGCTGTCCTTGTGGCCCTCCTTTTTCTCTAATTTTTGGTCTGCAAATTTAGGTTTTTAACCCTCCAGAAGAGCTTATTGTTATTACCCTACAACCTAGGCTGTTGAGCTTAATCTCACTATCTGTCTGAATATCAAACATGATAGGCATAACATGGAACAGGTATTTTTCATCAAGTATTGATATATTAAACTTTAAGTCCCTACAGGATATGACAAAAAAAAAGTTTAAAAAACAGGAATAAACAATTACATATTTTTACACACAAGTTTAGAAATTAACTACATACAGCATTGTAGCAGGACAGTCCTGCAACACCCCTTTTCCTGTCTTCTGGCTTCATTCACCACCCCCTTTTTAAACAATCATCTACCCGAGAGACAGCACAGCAGCAATCAGTGTGTCATGCAAGCAAGCAGCACATATTCAGAAGACCAGAATGACAGGCATTCCAAGCATGACCCTACTATTACACATTGCCATCTTCAGTGCAATTGCTTAGTTCACAGCTATCAGCATATATAGTTAGTCAGGGTGAGAATCCTACCAATCAACTGCTGGAAAATTAATTTCCACATGAAATAAACTATATAAAAAAGACCCTCAGAAGTCATAACTCTTAGCCGGGCATTTTGGCACATGCCTATAGTCCCAGCACTGGAGGCTGAGGCAGGAGGATCGTTGTGAGTTCGAGACTAGCCTGGGCTACAAAGTGAGTTCAAGGCCAGCCTGAATTGGATAGTAAGAACCTGCTCCCCTCCCAGAAAAACAAACAAACAAAAAAACCCAAAACAAACAAACAAAAAAAACTGTAGTTAATGTTGGAATGTGTTCAGCTAATGTTTACTGAATGACTGTCCACAGAATTTATGGCAAGCAAAAGTTCACCTTTGCTTAGCAAATCCTTTCTAAATTGATAGGAATAAATTTGTATAAATAGTCCTTCAGAGGAAACTGCAAAAGCAGGCTTAAGAATGACTTTTAGAAGCTACATTTACATTATCACAATTGCTGTTTAAACTAGAAGACACTAAATGAGACCAGGTTCAAGATACTGCCTACACATTAACATAGCCCATAAATTAAGCATTTTCAGTGTTTTACATACATTGTCTCCTTTGACTGAAATCTAGTTAGAACACATTTCTGAAGTTTATCTCTGGAGGGCAGGATAAAATACACATCTGCTTTTGGGGCCTAATGAGAGGCTGGGTTAGGAAGCCTCCAGTGACCTCACCAGCAATTATCTCCTTCGAGGTAAGTGTTTGCTAAGGTGATAAACCATCTGTTCCTGAAAAATAGCGGGGATTTACTTTCTTGTTTTCTACTTTGCTAATGGAAATGCTTTTATTGCAGTTGAGTTTTGAGTCTTTATTGTTTGGACAGGTTATGAAAACTTAGCCAGATTTCTCAGGACCCCATGAGTTTGATTTTTATCCTTTGTAGCTTTTACTCAAAACAAACTATAGTCTAAATGTACTTTAATTATTTGGCAAGGAGTTGAAAAACTTAAAAACACCCTAAATTATTACAATAAATGTCTATAAAGTTGTATTGGAAATAGCATAAAATTTTCTTTGGGGTGTGAATATATGTTCTTCATTGTGCCAGGGACATCTGTGACCCTACATGAAATGATTCTTACACTAATTCTTGGTCTTTTTTGTTGTTGTGCTCTTGGTACCCGATCACCTTGCTTAGCAAATGGAAATTCTAGCAGTAAGTGACCTGTCTTGATTTATAGACTACTTATCCTTGCCAGGCAAACTGGTTTTCATCTCCCATTTGTCCCCTTGTGACCTCACAATGTTTTGTCATGGACCTACTTTCAAAGTAGTGTGCGCTTTAATTTTGTGTAGCCCTAATACATGAAATGCTGGTTCTATGAAAGAGACTTTATAATATGTATGTAAAACTAGCACTTGCCTTTTTCTACATCTGTAACTAACATCTTTTAAATTTTTTAATCTTAAAAATCAAAATGTAGGACTGGGGATTTAGCTCAGCAGCACAGCGCCTGCCTGGCAAGCGCAAGGTCCTGAGTTTGATTCCTGGTACAAAAAGAAAAAGTCAAAATGTACAAGTTAATCTCAGTCTCTAGATTTCTCTTTTTTAAATAAGAGTTTGCCCACATTTAGTTTGCTTTACAAAGCACTTGTTGATAAATGCAGAGAGATCTGTTTTCAGTGTGGACACAAGTATGCATTTATAATTTCTTTCCATTATGAATTTAAAGATTTAAATTCTAGAGCCCTTTTCTAAGTACCTATATATTGCTCCAGATATATTCTCTCTATCCAGTGTTAAAATTGCTTTATACTAAAAATGAATTATACAAACAAGAGGTCCTGTTTTTGTTTACTGCAGTCCTCAAAGCATCTTTCATCTGTCTTTCATTAGCTTCACACCATATTAACTTGCTTACTCAGAAAAATAAATTGCCAAGACAATTTTAACATAATTATTCATAACTTTGTATTGGAAATATGCTGTCTAGTTAAATATGGAAAATAACACCTAAATTTAATATAATATTATTTATTTCTAGGAACTGGAGCTCTGCCGACGGTTATACAAATTGCATTTTCAATTACTACTTCTGTTCCAGGCCTATTGTAAACTTATCAACCAAGTAAATACAATAAAAAATGAAGCAGAGGTAAATATTCAGTTGTCCTAGGCATCAATAATCTATTTGAAAGCTATTTTTTTGTTTTGGGTACCAAGAATCGAACTCAGGACCTCACACTGGCCAGGCAGGTGCTGTGCTGTTGAGCTGTGTCCCCCAACAAAGTCAAAAGTCACTTCCACCAAAAAAAAAAGTTACTTACGCTAAGTCACTTTTTTCAGATGAAAAGTTACTTATTGAATGACATACTGTGACAGGATTAATATAGAAGATAGCAATATCCAGTAGTTTGCAGAAGTTTAAGTCTTAAAGCTTTTAATAGCAGATACAGATCACCTGTAATCAAGTCAAGTCAGTCATATCAGTAGACTTTAAAACTATGAATAATGCAGCAACCATTACTGAATTCCTATTACTTTGTTTAGTGAAATCTTGTATTTATTCTGTTACTATTTGTATTCTTTAAAAA
>NW_004524595.1:16542037-16558170 GCF_000260255.1 Octodon degus | reverse complement strand
GTGTGTGTGTGTGTGTGTGTGTGTGTGTGGTGAGAGAGAGTGAGAAAGGGGGGGAGGATGTCTGGGTATGAGACAGGCCTATTTTCAAGGTGTGGGTGCCTGGTGATGACGTCTCAGAGCATGCCTAAAAGAGCACTGCAAGATTATTTTTGAAGAAATTTTATTTTATTAGATCTAACTCTTCATAGTGTAGGGCTTGAGTTCAATCCCCAGTTCTAAAAAAAATAAATAAATAAAACAATAAAAATTTTATAAAAGAAAAAACTACATGCAACCACTAACACTTCCTGTGTATTCTGTAATTAAGAGATGGAAAATTATGGGTTATAGAGTTTTTAAATCTTATTATAGTAAAAGATGTGTTGCCATTAATCCCCTTCAACATATTCCTCCTCACTTTGAACACATTTACCCCGTTATTCTTGCTACTTTCTGCAGCAGATCTAGTTGTGCTGTCCTGGGTAACTTGATTTCCTCAGTGCCTTTATGGTCTTGTTGATTTTGGGAAGAGCCAGGCCTCTGAATTAGGACACACCACAGTGCTGTGTTTCATTGCACCTCTTCAACACATGAAAGAAACTTCCCCAGCTGCCTCAGGGAATGGCTAGAATGATGCTTTAAGGGTGTTCAGAGCAAGAGGGATATCTTGAAGGGGACTAATGAGTATGTCTGTGTGTCTTTTACTATAATTTCTAAAGCTTATTTACTATATGCTTTGATCACCCCATGTATATGAAAATACATATGAATACACAACATAAAACACCTTAGAATGTTAAAAGTAATTAATGTATCTATAGATTCACAGATAATCACTTTGGTCTTTTTTCCTTTATTAAAAATCACGGGGAAGAGACTGGGTGTGGTGGTGCTCACCTGTAATTCCAGCACTTGGGAGGCTGTAAATAGGAGGCTTACTTCGAGTCCAATCTACCAAGTGAGACCCTGTAGACCCTGTAAACTCTGTACTAAATACATTTTTTTAAAAAATGGGAAACTCACTGGGAAAATTATTGAACTTTTAAAGTGAAATATGTGAAAATGTATGTAAATTGTTTTTGTAAAATACAGTTACTAAATAGCCTTTTAAGATACAAAGACTTTTAGGCAAGCACAGGGACCAGGGTTCGATCACCAGCACCATATGTGTGCTGAGCCGGCCACTGAGTCTGGGTGTGGTGGCACATGCCTGCAGTCTCAGTGCTGAGGAGGCTGAAAACAGGATCACTAGGAGTCTGAGCTTCATAGTGAGACCCTGTACCAAACACATTAAAAAATAAAGACTTTCCTGTCAGAACTACTTTAAATAAGTGTACTTTTACTATTTAAAATGTAATTATTATGCAATTAAACTGATGTAAACAGTCACTACCACTTGTTTTATCAAGAATATTTAAGGGTTGGGGAGATAGCTCAGTATAATAAGCGCAATTCTGAGTTCAATCCCCAGTACAGCAAAAAAAAAAAAAAAAAAAATTTAGCTGGGGATACAGCTCAGCAGCATAAGTGCCAGCCTGGCAAGTGCAAGTGCTCTAGTTTGATCCCTGGTACAAAAAATATATATATATATTTAAAGATTGCTATTGTCACTGAACGTATGAACAGACAGACCCTTAAAGGTATCTTTGTTTTAGGTAATCAACATGTCAGAGGAACTTGCCCAACTGGAAAGTGTCCTCAAAGAAGCTGAGGCTGCTTCAGAAAATGAAGAAATGGATATTTCTAAAGCTGCACAAACCACGATAGAAACTGCCATTCATTCTCTAATTGAAACTTTGAAAAATAAGGAATTTATATCAGCTGTAGCTCAAGTCAAAGCTTTCAGGTAAAAAATGAGGGGGTTTATGACTTTGTATAACCAAAGTGGATATTTACTAAGGTTAGGTTTGGTTTTCTATTTGATCAGTCAATATCTTGTCTTTCTAAAAGGAAAAAATGACTTGTCAACATCTGTCCCTGAAGTGATACCAATACTGTTTTCTCACTCTTAGGTGATACTTAAGTAATACATTGGCTCAAATATTTATGGTGATAAGTATTACCTTAAAATATGGTTCCTCTTAATTGCTTACAGCTCATAACTTAAAGAGTATATATTTCCAGGTCTCTCTGGCCCAATGACATCTTTGGTAGCTGTGAGGATGACCCTGTGCAGACGCTGTTACACATCTACTTCCATCATCAGACTCTGGGCCAGACGGGCAGCTTCGCGGTCGTTGGCTCCAACCTGGACATGTCAGAAGCCAACTACAAACTGATGGAGCTCAACCTCGAGATACGAGAGTCTCTCCGCATGGTGCAGTCCTGCCAGCTTCCAGCACAGCCCAAGCCCGCTGGAAACATGGTGAGCACTGGCTTCTGAGGAACCGCTGGCATCGTGGGGGAAACTGACCTGAAGAGGATTGAGAATATTAACCAAGCACCTCTTGTGGACCTTGGGATTCACTGATGGCTCTTCTGGCAGCATCTGCAACTGTAACTAAAGTCAAACTGTATCCAAAACAGAGCTCAAGAAAACAAAATGTTTAACAGCTGCCAATACCTCCTACAATAACTGAAGAAGGAATTTTTTAAATTAACCTATGTGAGAAAAAAGGGCTAAAAGTGATGAATACAAATACATTACTTCCTGGAGAAAGAATTCGAACGTTTGCAATAATGGCCTTGAATACTGAGACTTCTGGGGGCAGGTGAAATGAGGCTGAAACGAAGGCTTGGTCATTTTAGCCGAAGACCTGCAGAGCTGCTTGGATTTCTAGCAGTCCTCAACCTAATTGAAAATGGATGTTGGGTCATCTCCATGAACATTCATTCAGATAGACACACAGAGACTTATTTGTAAAAACCATTCATTATTTTTATTTTTCTTATGGGCTAAGGGTCTGGGGTGTTTGTTTTGGGGTCTGTGTAAGGGGTGTGTGTGTGTGTGTGTGTGTGTGTGTGTGGTGAGAGAGAGTGAGAAAGGGGGGGAGGATGTCTGGGTATGAGACAGGCCTATTTTCAAGGTGTGGGTGCCTGGTGATGACGTCTCAGAGCATGCCTAAAAGAGCACTGCAAGATTATTTTTGAAGAAATTTTATTTTATTAGATCTAACTCTTCATAGTGTGTAAATGTTAGAACATTTTAATAATATTTTAAAGCTGGGCTTTCCCAGTATTTCAAGAAGAAATAATATATCTGTTAACGTTATTGGAATGCTGCTCAGTTCTCTGATCAGTGCTTATGTTACGACTGTTGACAACTAACCAAAGTAGATGCCTGCAGAGACTTTAAAATGTAAGATAAAGACATGTGCTGCCCGTCAGCTATTCCCATTAGAAAAGTTAACTTATTTTACTCCATAATTATAGAAACCATATAGACTAAAACCAGTATTTTCTTGTACATTTGTGCCATGCACTGCTATACAGGAATAAGTCTACAAAGCTAACTGAAAAAGTGTGGTCATGATGGTAGATATACATGGGCTGCAGGCTGTGAGCTCTGCAGAATTCAAGAGAAGAGATGCGAAGGCATTTTTATATGTTGATTCAGGACTTCCATGTTCCATGCTACAGGAACCTGGGGATGGGAGAGAAGTGAAAGAAGCCTGAAGACTACCACAACACGCAATATATATATATATTCACTGTCTGGTCTGTAACATAGCACAGACTGCATTCTCTGTCCTTTTTTAAATAGCATTTTGTAAAAGAATGTAGTCCCACAACTCCTCTGATTTGAAAGGAACACCTTGTATTTTTTATATGCATCTCTTATCCACTGTGACTTTTCAACTGGGCTCTGTGATTCCAGAGTTTGGAATGTAGAAGTGAAATGCTTAGCTTTGCCTTTTCTTGGGGGTGTAGACCTGCCAGAAATGTAATTATGCTCAAGTGCATTAATGGAAGGCACTGTGCATACATACCGCTATTGGACTGCTGACCGTAGTTATGTTTCCTGTAAAATTCCGTAACTGGTCACGGCACCTTCATAATCACTGTATTTTTGACCCTTATAAAAATTATTTTAATGGTGTTCTGGTACTGTAAATGGTGTCCTTTAAATTATTTAATAACTTTGGGTGTGGGGCCAGCAGAGAGGGGTGGTGTCCAGAGACACATCACACTTTATATCGTATCTTTACTCTCCCCTATTTTCTTACCCTTACATCCTTTTTGTTAAAAATAAAAGGCGTTGTAGCTGTTGGTTTGTGTAGTTTTTTTCTTTGTTAAAAAAAAATGACTCTGTATTATTTAGAAATTTTCCCAGTGTCTTCTGAATAATTCCCAACTGGGCTTTGCTTACAAAAATAGTTGGTTACCCAACAAAAGTTTTGAACAGTTGAAATTTATATCTATATGGAACAAATCTAGTAATAATGTAATAAAAATGAGAAAGCCTCAAAAAGCCAGATGCCAACAGAAGTTCACTAGGATTGCTTTTGTAGTTGATTTTCCTCAAATCTAGCCTTTGATCTTCCTCCTCTGAATCTAGTTTGTATTGGACAGAAAATATCAAGTGCTTAATTGGTTACCTTCTTTCATTCCATTTTTGCTGCATACAGCCCTTTTACTTTTGTCCACTACACTTAACATTTTAAAATAGTGACTCTAAAATAGCCAAAAAGAAAAAAAATTGGCCATTTGTATGCTGTTTCACAAAAGCCAACGAAGGACTTGCATATGTGCTTCCATATCCCACATCGAAGCCACCCTGTTGTAGCACGGACCCATCCACTGGAAGTTCCCTAAGTCTGGCAGCCACACTGTGCTTATTATCTATACTTGGCACAGAGCTCACCAAGTGAGTGGGGCTTGTGCTCCATTTCTATGGGCCGCAGCACAGTGATACCACAGGGCTGGGGGCCTGGGAATATGCACTTGGACAGGCACCATTTAGGTCTGTTGGGGTAGAAGGGGCCCGACCTCTGATACTGACCCCAAGCCTGCTTTAGGCTTTTAGCCCCACTGACCACACACCACTGTCCAAGATGTTAACAGACTGCTTTCAGCAACCCAACTGGGGCATTTAGAACAGTGAATAGTGCCGGCACCTGGCTGCAGTTGTGAGGTTTAATCAGACCAATAACCTCACTTTCATTCAAAGCCACTGAGGCTCTAAGCTCAGTACCACCTATGACCAGGACAGTTCAGCTAGGAAAGTCATTAGGTAGAATGAAGGAACCTCTGATTACAAGTCCTCAGGACAATGAAGGCTAACATCTGAGTCTAACTCAATCTTTACAATGCTTTATAAAAAATAAAATTCTAAAAAGTTACAACTTTAAGTCTACTTAAGTTTGTTACTCTTCTATGTCAGCTGTCCACAGCTATTTTTCCAAGCCTCGCTTGGACCACATTGGTGGTATTTACTAATGTCAGTTGGTTCCCCCAGCAGTTTCTCCCCAAGCCAACCTAGAGACAGGGACACTGTCATCCTGTACCCCAGCAGCCCCCATTTTCTGTGTTAGCATCCATTGAAAAATGGCTCTGTATCTGCCCAGAAACTGCCAGCTTACTTTGATGGCCGGGCAGCTTTTGGTTCATTTAACATGGGGCTGAAGACCTAAGCAGACCCCGGGTCTGTGGACCCTCTCTCTGCTTCTGTAGTGCTTTTCACCTCACTCAGCCTGGCCCCCTGTACACCATCCACAGAGGTTATGAGGTGACAGGCCCAGACTGGTGGTAGTGCAAGACGAGTTCTCCTCAAACATTGAGAGGTTTTATGCAACTTATAAGCTGTTTTGCGATACCTTTTTATTTGAAGGTTTTGTCCAAATACATTGCCTCTCAAGAAGTACTGAAGGGGAGACAGAAGGCAAGGCGGAAGCTCACTCATCTACTCCCTTAGCACATGTTTGGCAGAACCATTTTTTACATTCACTAAATGATATATTTAAAGCTGAAAGTGCTGTCACAGGACAGGCGTTTGCCTTTGCATCTCCCACACAGGTCTTGGCGATGGGGGCGTTTGGGGTCCACGTGGCGAAGTCTTACTGGGCAGGAACATCTAGTTCTTTTACAACTCTGAAAAATCAGAGTGAGAAGTACATAAAAAAGAAACTCTAGGCAACTTCCTGGGACCTCACACTGATTTTTCTAGTCCACTCAAATTGCAAATGCACAATAAACAAGGTCCTGCGTTAATCTTGTCTACACCCCTGCACAGCAATGACAGGTTTAAGAATAGAGGGTGTTTAGCTACACTGTAGTGGATTCAGTGCTCAGCTGTGAAGCTTCTATTATATAACTCTAAAAAAAAGATCTTTTCTTGCACTTGAAGGATGTGGAAGAGTAGAAAACAAGTAGGGGATGAACTTGGTCAATGAAGGGCAAGAACTGAGTGACTAAAACTTCTTTAGGAAGTGTGCCTGACCTAAGAGATTCTGAATGGTTTTCCACACCTAGTTTCTAACACCCTAAGGTGTTAATGCTTTCAATACCCAAGTTAAAGAGCACCTATCAGGCTGTCCTGGGGCAAGTTAGGTCATCAGCTGTATGAAAATAGGCAACTTTAGTAATTTGTTTCTATTTAAGTCCCTCAGTATAGCATTAGGAGTGTGGTGGTAAGAGGCAGCAAGCCATGTTAGTTAGCTACCCATAGAGCTAGCTGGGCAGCTTAGTTATCATCTTATACCCCCTTTGTTTAAGCTTTTGGGCAAGACAGGTTTCAATTCTTATGCTTTTACTAAATAATTTAACTCGAGAATGTGCTTCCTAAGAAGTACTTGGGTGAAACAGCCAACGTTTAGCACCTCAAGTTAGAACAGTTATTGTTGTTAAGTTTGCTTTCTGTTACAGACTAGCAGGCAAGCTTTCTTCCATACCACTTCAACAAAAGATTTTACCAAGGGCAGAATGAAGCTTTTATCATCTAGCCACCATTTCTATAACTCCTAGAAAAAGCAATGGAAACCTAAAATCACTAGGAAACTAGCCTCTTTTAGGAAACATAGAAAAGGGCCCTCCTCTTCCTCTACCTAATTGAGACACCAAGTGCAAACATTTGATTTACTTGACAGGTGATATCCTCCACACGGTAAGGGTTGTAAGACTTCTGACAAGTTCTGCAAAACTGTTTGAAGTAAACCTGTGATGAGAAACAATACACATAAAGCAAAAGCACTTCGCACTTCACACTTCAACAGGAAGATGCCGGTTACATGGTGTCCCTTACCTTGTTCGTGCCCTGTACACACCACACGTATGCACTCTCCCATCGGATGTTGCAGTCCTTGCAGTGGTAATAGCCGTATTTCTGCTCTAAGAACTGAACAGCAGGATGCCAAACATTACCCAACAGGACACTATCATTTACTCTTCCTTTCTGAAGCTGCAAAGGGTGTACTTGCTGCTTAAAATTGTCAACTTTATTCTAGACAACACAAGGAAGGTAGGTCAAGTTTGGGTAAACCCTCTACAACAGAGTAAGCTAATGGCTCAGTCAACCCAATGAACAAGTAATGGGCCCCAAATGGTTTAAATGTCTGATTAACGTGATGCATAAGGCTAGTTGACAAGGGAAAGAACCAGACATCCAGGGTTCTTCAAGACTTGGATTCTTCAGGCGGGGCTTTCTCTGTAGTTGAGTCTAATCTTAGAACATCCACGATGAAGTCAAGGTGAAAAGGAAGACTGCATCTAAGGTGCTTTATGAGATGATGCAAGTTCTCTATACTAATTAGGTTTCCATCAAACAGTAATGTCACAAATCTCTAAGCATGGTCCATTTAATGTGAACTACAGGAATACTTATTCTTAAGCTTTCCTTCTTCCCTCCCAGTAAGAAACAAACTGAAGTTTTCAGAAATAGGCCTTCAGAAGAGTAGGTATTTGAGAGCACTTAATGGGCTTTCACAGGTGAATAAATACCACAAAGGCCAAGAAGCTGAAGGCTTGCTGAGATTGCACCCAGCTGTGCACGGCAGTGGTCTGAGATGACGATCCCTCCTCTCTCGTTCTCTAAAGCCCACAGGCCTAAAATGACTGAGAAATGCCACAGACTCCTTCCCTCCTACCTTTCTAATTCCAGGAGTTACAGCTGCCCACTGCGCGGCAGCCCCACGGGCCCAAGTCCCAGGCAGCAGCCCAGGACAGTCCCAGGCTTAAGAACCGGGAGCTTTGGAAAAGCGAGGCAAGTCCTGGAAGCGCGCTTGAGCAGCTCTACCTCCAGGCAGCCTCAGTTCGAGGTCTGCAGGTCAGAATGACAGGGCAGCCTCTGAGGCCCACAGGGTGGTCTGTTAAGGATTTGGTCATATTTGGCGAGGAAGTGGTAGAGGGGCCCCCGGGAACTGAGGGTCCCGCCAGCCAGTTACCCCTCCCGTTTCTCTGTGTGCACACCCACCGATAGCCCTGCAAAATCACACCCTGCGGGGGCCAGCACTCGGGCTGCACAGAGTCTCCACCCCGGGTCCTCTGAGCCAGGGCCTCCCTCACCTGGAAGCGCAGGCGCTCCTTGCCAGGGGCGTCCTGCGGTGACTTCTCCTGCGCCGTGGCAGCCACATCCTCGCTGTCCCCAGCCCTCCCTGCCGCCAGGGGCTGCTCGGGGCTCCGCGGCGCGGGCTGTGGGGCCGCCTCGCCGGCTTGAGCCTCCTGCAACGGCGGCCCGGCCCCACCGGGGTCCTCCTGCTGCTCCTGCCCGGCCCGCGGCGGGGACGCCTTCCTCGCCGTTCCCTCGTCCCCCTCCGGCGCCCCGTGTCCCTGCGTAGCGCCAGCCGAGGCCTCCTCCAGGCAGGCGGTGAGGCAGCTGGAGAGCACGGGCGAGTACACGGCGCGGGAGCGCGGGAAGCGTGCGGGGACGGTCGGGGTCCCCGGGTCCCGGGGCCTGCGCGCCAGCGTCTGCCGTCCGAGAGCGCACTGCACCGAGGCGTCGCGCCGCGGGTTCACCTGTACCCCCACGTCGCGGCAGCTGGGCTTGCGGGGGCGCGGCCCGAAGCCCGGGCTCGCGTGCGACAGGAGCGCAAGCAGCTGCGCGCGCTGGTAGTTGTCGAAGTACTCGGTGGCCGGGAGCTGCCCGTGGCCGGGGAAGGACGACGCGGTCGCTCCTGTGGCGGGGGAGGACGAGGCGGGCGGGTGGCCCCCGCCGCGCAGCCGCCAGCCATCGGCGCCCTTGGCCGGCGGGAAAGGGAAGGGGTAAGAGTAGGGGGCGCAGGCCGGGTACATGAAGGCGCCCAGGACCTCGTCTCCCACAGCAGCCATCGGCGGGGCCCCCTGCGTGGCCAGCGCTGGGTATGGATGGCGCCGGTGTCCCGGAGCCCGCGCGGAAACCCCACGGCGGAGGTGAGCAGATCGCGAGGGGTCCGACCGAGGCCTCTCCCAGCGACTTAAGTGGCGATTTGTAGGTGAACGCGCGGGGGCGAGAGAGGCCGAAGGAGAGCTAAAACCCGGGTCAGCTGAGCTCTGGGGATCCAGGTGTCCGTGCCCCGCGGAGAGGGAAAGGGGCGAGCGAGGCTGAGAGCCTTGGGGCGGTGGGCAGAACGCCCAGATTTGCGAATTACAGTGAGTCTGTTACCCATTAACTCAGATTATGATTAGGGCTCAGCTTTCTCAGAGCTGCTCAGAGCTCTGCCCACCGATGTCTTTCAGCAAGCACCGGGAAGCCCAGGGCCTCCAGATCTAGGCTAATTGTTTCCTCCCCTGGAGCCTCATCCCCATCAAAGCCAGTTCACTCTGCTTAGGCAAATGCTAAATTCTACACAATTTCCAAACCTATCGCTCCGAAGATAAACCAATTTTTTAGAAATGTGTGGAAAATAAAGGCAGAATATCAATTTTGCAAAGAAATCAACTGGGAAGATGTTGACGGTTCATTTGCAATAAATAGATGTCAGATCAAGTAATCAAATACATTGTTTTTCTCTGATTTGTTGCTGGTTTGACAATAAAATATTTTTTGACAATAAAATCTTTTATCGTGTCACTGACCTTTGGGGAATTTCCTGAGTACAGCTCAAAATTCAACGTTGTTAATGTAAGGCTGTAAGGCTGTAACTGGACCTGGCTCTCCTAGCAGGCTTACCAGCAGAAGCAGACCGTCTATAGGAAACTCAGTACTGAAGTTGTTATAGCAAGCACAGGAAAGGAGATAATATAGGAAAAGGAATTTTGCAGGTCCTGGGGACATCTGGACACACCTCAAAATTTACACTGGACACTTCAAGGACTCTGGACACTGAGATGCAAGACTGCTGGAACTCTGAGCACAGATGTTTACTGGGATCTTCCCACCTGCCCAGTATACATCCCTATAAAAGGGACACACTTGTCTTCGTTGGGGGCAGACAGTCTTATCCCACTGTCTGCTCTTGGCTATGTTGCTCTTACACAAGCCTGGTGGTCTTTGCTGGTTTCCCCCTTCCCCTGTATGTTAGATTAACATAGTTCTGTGTTTACAAGTTGAATGAGCACACTTTGCTGTTTTACAATAAACTCAATTATGCTTTATAGATAGCTTGTATTTACTCAGCTAAGACAGTGCACCAAAACTACATTTCCAGACCTTGTTTTCTAATACATTAATTTCTGTCTGTGAAGCAATCATAGAAATTGGTAACGGCAAAAACCAAAAAGCATATTGAACCAGATGGGGCCTCACTGTAGCCCAACCATGTGGAAGTTATAGTAAGACACTGATTTGTAAATTATGGAAACACTTAAGTTACTACTGCAGTGCAACTTTACAAAGGAAAGATCAAAATTGTTACACATAGTGTGCAAACCAACTGTTATCTTTTATGTGAACCATGTGCACTACCACAGGCCATAAATATGAATTATTATTTCATCGAGACAGAAGCTCCTATGTATCTCCATGTTTAGAGAGAAGTCTGGGCGGTTTCCATTATTATTAAATTGTCAGCTTTCACTGTGCCATAGGAGACATCTGCCATTTCCTCTTCTTTTAGTTTCTTATAAGAAATATCTGTATCTTCATCTTCATCTAGAGGATCTTGCTTGTGCAATATTTCACTTCCATACATTTTATATATTAAAACGAAAACCCCTGCCTCGGCAGACTGGAAAAGGGCGTAGAGCAAAGGAAACATGTACATGCTTCCTATGAAGCGTGGTGGGAAGGCCAGTTTTAGGATGGCAGTGCAGAGCTGCACGTTCTGGCTGCCGGTTTCCAGGCACACAGTCCGCCTGCAGTTGGGTGGGAGGTGGAAGAGAGTGGCCAGGCCATAGCCTGAGGCATAGCCTGCCAAAGGCATAAAAATGGCAACCATGTACACAGCTGCAGGGATACTTGCCAGCAATTCAGGTCCTAGCATTGTACCGGTCAGTATGAAAAGGACCACCAGTGTCACTAGCAGGGACCACAGGGAAACCTAGTAATAGAAAACAGACAAGCCATCAGCAATGAGATTGTGGAAGTTGACCCTAGGCTCTTGGAAGAAAGTACCCGTCTAGTCTGACCTCCCCCACAAAGTGAGACCTTACATCTACAGAGAGGGCTGGTCAGCTCCTCAGGAGGCTTCCAGACCCAGGTCAGACAGCTGTTTCTGTTTGGAGGCCAGTCTTCAGGTCAAGTGACAACATGCTTCTGTATTTACGGACCATTTCCTTGTTCAGGCCTCCAAGAGCAACATGAGACCAGTCTGCTTTTGAAAAACTGCACTTTGAAAGTTTATAAAGCAGTCTTCTCCAGGTAGACTATCCCCAGTCTCGCCTCCCTTATCACATCATTCGTTTCGGTGTCCTGACTGTTTTGACTTTACATGTAGTTTGTGATTGTGTCTCCTAAAACAGCCAATAAAACTGAGCCCTGGTAAAAATACCCCAGGTATGGTGTAGTGAATGGAGTAGATAGTGCGCATTTACCAAACAACATCATGTGTCAGTGCAAAGTTAATTGTCATTTTACGCATGAAATGAAAATCTATTAAAATATATAACAAAAATTAACCTACTATGTGATTTTTAAAAATTTTTTATTTATTTATTTGTGTGTGTATGTGTGTGTGTGTGTGTGTGGCCAGCTCAGCCCACCAGAGGGCGGGGCTGGCTGGCATGTGGTGCTGGGGGATTGAACCCCGGTCCCTGCGCTTTGCTAAGCTTGTTCTAAGTAGGTGCTTTAGACCACTGAGCCATCTCCCCAACCCCTGCTATATGATTTTTAAAAAATATTTATTTATGTGTGTGTGTGTGTGTGTGTGTGTGTGGCCAGCTCAGCCCACCATGGGGCGGGGCTGGCTGGTATGTGGTGCTGGGGGATTGAACCACGGTCCCTGTGCTTTGCTAAGCTTGTTCTAAGTAGGTGCTTTAGACCACTGAGCCATCTCACCAGCCCCCATGTGATATTTTTAACCTTAAAATATATCTCAGAGGATTGCTGATCAAGTTGAAGTAATTAATTTAGATTTTGAAAGGGGAAAAAAAAGTAAATGAGAGAGTTGAGGAATTCTTTGTAATTTTTAACTTCTCTCGTATTCATTTACTCAAAAGAAACCTCTCATCTAAAAATTTCCATGGTGTTGAGGAATAACTAAAGTAGATGGGTTTAGATATATTGCTACTGACTATATAAAACATGTCATCTTGACATTCTGACTGGTAACATTTCACTCATTCAAATAAAACAGGCTGTATAAATCATAAGGCAGAAACATCAAAATTCCTCTCTCCTATTTCCCTTCAAAATGGCAGTTAACTTTTTTTGTTTGTTTTGTTTTTGTTCTTTTGAGACAGGGTTTTGCTGTGCAGTTCAGGCTGGCCTTGAGCTCACTTTGTATCTCAGGCTGATCTCAAACTCGCTACAATCCTCTTGTCTCAGCCTCCCAAGAGCTGGGATTACAAATGAACTCATTTTTTATTATGAGTGGAGTGGGTGAAAAATGGAGATCCAGAGAGAAAACTTCCCTCTGCCTCTCTAGATATTTGGGAGGAAGTATTTTTGGAGTCTGTGAAATTGTCAGAGAATTTTATACTGAAATACTAGTAATGCTCAGATATCACACATGAATAGTTACTAATCAAAATGTGTATTTATATTAAGTTGAAAAGTATATCACCTTGAAAGCATTGACAAGACATCTGGTTCTTCATTTTGAAGATAATGACTTCAAAGCTCCAAGCTGTTTTAAATAATTTGAGCATTTAGGTTGAAAGTTGATTTTAAAGTGCTTGCAAAAGGGTAGCCATTATATAAACCATAGCTCAGTAGTGCTAAAGAATAGAGGTAAGGTCACCTTACATGCAAGCAAGCCAAACTTGCTGGACTACTATTTAAATACTTTCCTGGTTTTTATATTTCTTCTGTGTAAATACCTCTTTGACTGACTCCTTTCTAGAATTCTTAAAGTAAATGTCATTGTATTCATGATTAAACATTATCTGTGGGTATAAAAAATGTGTATTTACAGATTCACATGTATTTATTACATTCACATAAATGTTTATTGTGGAGTTTTTTTTTTTATTCAAAGCTAGATTTATATACAGAAAGGATCCCTTTACTTTTCACATTCATGAAGTCAGTGCCTCCATATAATCAGATTAGAAAATAAATTAATATAAGTAAAATAGAGGAGCACATCGTAAATCTACATAACTGAAACCCTGGAATGGCTCTCTTTCTCATTTGTCTAAAGGAAGTTGCCTCTGCACTGTACAGTAATTGTGTATTTTATTTGACTAACTTTCGAAAGTGGCATCTTGTTTATGGTTCAGCTTAAGTTGGGGGGGGAGGGGACAACTCAGTGGCATAAGCAACTACCTGAGTTCTATCCCTGGTACCAAAAGAAAAAAAAAAAAGTTTCTTTTTTTTCTCTCCAGTTGACTATTAAAATCTCTGGGGCTACCAAAAAGAAAATATTTTTTAAAAAATATTGAAATATTGCATGAAATAGAAATCCCTTATTATTTCACTATTTTTAGAAATCATATAAAATATGAAATAACAAAGGATAAAGAAACACAGAAACCTAGTAATGACAATATAATCTACATTACCTAGACCAAATTTTATTTTATGCTTTCAAGCCAGTATTTTGTATATTCTATTCTATTGCCACAGTATAACTTTTCTATTACTTTTAGTCTTACTGGTGTCAACTTGTTTGTTTTTAACAAAATAGGCTTTGGGTGTAATAGTGCACTTGTCTAGCAATCCCCAGCCTGCAAACAAAACAAATACACCATTTTTATTTTTTATTTTTTGTGGCCAGCTCAGCCCATCCTGGGGTGGGGCTGGCACAGCATGTGGTACCAGAGATGGAACCACAGTCCCTAGGCTTGCCTAAGTTTGCCTAAGCTTGCCTAGGCAGGCACTTTACACAGCTGAGCTATCTCGCCAGCCCCAAATACAACGTTTTTAAGGGAGCCTACTACAGTTTTTCTCAGAATTAAAATTCCACCTTTGAAAATACAGAAATGCATTTCCACAATACTGTACAAATTCTATTAAAATAACTTTGTTTAAGCTATTTTGATTTCTGGTAATACACAGTGGAAATCATCACCATTGGATGACATCTTCATCTTCCTTACCCATGACCTGCTTCCTCCCCAGAGTACTGACAGATGGTTAATGCTGTTTTTAATTAAGCTACATCACAATTACAGTTATCCTTCTAGGAATTCCAAAAGGAAAAAATTATTTTTTGTTGTATAAGCTTAAAATGCGCCCGTGGAAATCCTGCTAAGTCCTTTTCTTCCTTTACCTTCTTTTCTTAATTTCTTAGCATTTCAGTCCCAGGCAGCAACCAAAGACCTCTAGGTGACACGGAAGGGAAGGGGTCCTTACCTTCACAATGTAGTCAGCCACACGGTTGTATTTGTAGCGAATGAAGACACCCAGCCCGATGGGGATGAGGGTGCTGCAGAGGGTCAGAGTGACTGCCCCCAGGGGAAGTAACTGCACCAGAGGAGTGTTGATCCAGGCCCGGCTGTAGATCCAGAGGCACAGGGGCATCAAGACCAGGGCTAGAAGTGTGGAGGAGATGGTCATGATGATGCTGCAGAAAAGAATGAGCGGAGTCAGAACGGGCTTTGAGCCCAAGAGCTGGCCGACCTTCTCCGTGTTGGGTAGAGGGGAACCGGGGAACTTGAGAATCCTCTGGCTGGAAGTCTGGGGAAAAGCTACTTCATTACAGGTAGTGCCAAAAAAGCAGAGCCTAAGTCCAGTGGGAAAATGAGCCAGAGGCAGAAACAACAAAAACTCAGTGCTGCTGCCCAGGGCTTTGTAAAGCCAATTGAGTCTGGATGGGCCAGAAGACAGGGGGCATCTTTCTTTTCCAGTTAATCTTCTCAAGAGCCCTGCAATGTTAGACGTAGAAAAGCGGCTGGATGCTACTTGTTGGATTAAACTCAATTATGTTGCACTCTCTATGAGATTACTTTCTTTATTGGGCCAATAGCCCTAATTTGCTTTTCCATTTCCGGCCAGTCCTGGATTCAGACCCAGCCTTTCTTTTTGTCTGTGTGTGACCCTAGACCAGAGCCCACAACCAGTCCGCCCTACGGCAGGGGTGCAGGAGGTGGGTGGGGGAGCACCCTGCTGTAGGTGGGACGAAGACCCTTCCGTTCTAGACTGTCCCCTGCCTCACGTTGCCTTCTGCCCGCCCAGACTTCGGAGGCCCCGCGTTCACTTTTCCTCCCCTTTCTCCTTCTCCACCCTTCATCCCCGCCGCCTGCGCTTCCGCTCTCCTTCCTTGGCCCCCAGGCTGCGGACGCGCCCGGCGCTGTACCTGAGGTTCATGTCGCCGTCCACCAGCAGAGACATGAGATTGGAGAGGTTTCCTCCGGGACAGCAGCCGCACAGGAGCACGGCTACCGAGGCCACCTCGTCCAGCTTGAGGGCGAGGGCCAGCAGGAAGGCCAGCAGCGGCAGGAGGCCGAACTGGCAGAGCGCGGCCAGCAGCGCGCCCACCGGGCGGCGGACGTGCGCCCCGAAGCGGTTCACGTCCACCGTGCAGCCCAAGCCCAGCATGGTGATGCACAGGGCGGCGCCCACGAACACGTTCAGCCCGTGGTTCAGCGGCGACTCCCAGAACGGGAGCTCGTGGGGCGCCCAGGCCGCTGGGAGTGGCGACGCACCCCGGCTCCCCGCGAAGCCGCCTGCGGTCGGGCCGGGGTTGGAGCCGAGGGAGGGCGCGGTCGGACCGGGGCTGGAGCCGAGGGTGGGCGCGGCGCCGGGACCCGCGCTCGAGGCG
>NW_004524595.1:16523017-16541827 GCF_000260255.1 Octodon degus | reverse complement strand
TCCGCGCCCGCCCTGCAGCCCCGCAGCCCGCGCTGGGTGGCACCGAGGACAGCGCAGCCCCGGGAGCCACCGCGCGCCGCCCCGCCCCCTGCCCGCCTTTTAATCACCACTAAGTGGCTTCCCCAGAGTTGGCCTGGGGCGGAACAAAGACCCGACAAAGGAGAGGAGAGAAGAAACCCGGCCTGGCTGCCGACCAAGTTCTCAAATGGGCATCCTTTTCTTTTCCTATTTTTAAATAATTTTAAATAAATATGCCTAATTCACATATAAAAACATAAAAACTGTGCACATTAATGGGGTGTCCTGTGATGTTTCCATATGTGTGTACTTTGTGTCACGTTCAAATCAAGTTAAACACGCATTTACATTCTTAAACGTTTGTCATTTTGTTATGGTACAAACCTTCAGAATGCTTTCTCCTAGCTTTTTAAAGCATGCAGTACATAACTGCTATTTTCTGGCCACCTTACTATGCAAGGACTCATCAGAACTCTGCCTCTTTGATAATGAAATCTGGAGAGCCAGGCACATAAACTGGGGGCGGGGACCCAAGCTTTTCCATGCATATACATAACCCAATAGACAAACAGTCTAAATACGCTGCAGCCCTTAAGCTGCAAGAAGGAGCCTGGCTTAATAGGAGCGATTTTCGAGCAGCATGACACAATGTCTGGTTCAAATGTACAAACAATTTTTTATATTTTTTATGTTCAGTCTTTAAGTAGAAGCTGATGATAATGTTAGTAGCTTTGGGGCCAGGAACTGTGCAAGTGTATGTGAATTATTTCTCACAGCAAAGCCAGGAGAGGGACAGAGTTTCCACACGATCCACTTAAAATACACTTATTTTTAATTGATGCAAGATACAGATTTATGGGGTACAGTGTGGCTTTTCATATAGGGATACAATACTAATGATCACATCAAAGCAACCACTGTGTCTATCACCTGACACAGTTTTCTTTTTGTGTTCTGTTTTTGTGGTGGTAGGGACTGAACCCAAATCCTGTACATGCAAGTTAAGAGTTCTACCACTAAGCTACATGCCCAGTCTACCTTTTTATTGGAAACAATCAAGTCTTCTGTGCTAGCTGTTTTGAAATATTCAGTTATTTGTGTCCTACTGTAATTATCCTACTGTAACAACTTTGATCTTTATAAAAGAAGGACCAGAGGCACAAGGCTTCATCCACAAAACTCACAGGTACCTTGCTGAATATGCATGGCGCTATGTCCTCAGAAAGGGCCACAAAGAGCTCAGCTAGGGAATGTCCTCATGAAAAATGTGTTTTGTCAGGTATTGGCAGGTGGAGGGAAGTATTTCAGTGGCCACAGATTTATGAAGTGTTATGAGTAAAATCTCAGCGTTAGGCTTAAAGGCTGAAAAGAAATGAAATGCTGAGATTCCCTGCTCCAAGACAGGTTTATCCCAAGACAAATCAAATTCAGTTCTTAGGAACAGAGATACAGCAAGCTTCAGTCGGTCATTCTATGCATGTAGTAGGAAAGGGACTCTCCAGCCCAAGGAGGGGTGCCTCTTCAAGATGCTGCGACTGTCTTAAGTGGCTATCATCCTTTTGGCCAGTTGTGCTTTGAAAGCCAATATATGAATGTGTGGGCTCAGTGCTATCCCATGGTTCCTCTTGCATGGAGCCAACATAGATTGAATTCTTCCTAGGGACTTATCAGCCTCTTCCCTGATGCAGAGGAGAAGGGTGACTTCCACTGCCTATCGATGGACAGAGCCCAAGTATTTGCATTTTTCTCTTCTCAAAGATCATGAGAATAGCAGAAAATATGAAAATTAAGACTAAATTGGTCCCATAGTATACTCTTAATAGAAATAATTTATCTTTTCTCCATACATTGTGAATTCTACAGAGGCAGAGATTCTATTAACATTTAGGAAAATAACACAAAACTCTGAGAGAAAAACTGTGGTAACATCTAAGGAGCTTTGAAAGAAGTTGGTCATGGTGAAATGTATTCTGAGTTTTCAGCTAGGCTTATGTAGGTAAAGGAAAGCTAGTCGTATAGAAAGCGTAACATGCCATCCAAATGCGGAGGGCTGCAGAGGACACTGGTGAAGAGACAGATGACATAAGGGAAGCACAGTGGAGCCTCATTAGTGTGAATCTTTAGTGTTCCCAACAGGCCCATCTGTTAAAGTGTGGTCCCTGCAGTGGCACTATTGCAAAGCTGTGAAATGTCCAGGAGGTGGAGGCTAAGTGGGAGACTTTTAGGTCATTGGTGTGCATGTGAAGGGGATCGTGGGGCCCCAGGCATGGTCAGCAATCTTGTCAAACTCTGTGTTCCCACCATCATGTGCTGCCTCATCACAGGCCCAAGAGCAGTGAGGCCAAGTAATCAGGGAGTGAACCCTTTAAAGCTGTGAGCTAAAATAAACCTATAACCCTTTCCATGTATAATTTGATTAGCTCAGGTATTTTGTTATAGTGACAGAAAGCTGACTAATAAGATTGCCTTTTTTCATTCCTGTGGAATGAACCCAGGGTCTTCACGCTGATTAACATGCCAGCCCTATTTATTTATTTACTTACTCACTTTCTGAGACAGAGTCCAGCTGTTCCAAACTGTCCAGCTATAACTCCCTCTTTTTGCCTCAACCTCCCAGAGCACTAGGATTATAAGCATGGGCCACCACATGTGGTAGACTTTACATTCTTGAAACTACAGGATGAGATAAGCCAAGAGCACACATAGCAGAGGATCCAGCTGAAGCTCAACTGTGCAGGGACTAAGTCTATTTGATTCCAAGGGCCTCCTCATGCCAAACGTACTAAAATTCACAATGAAATAAAATAATCAGTGATTATAGGCAGACAGCTCATCCCACCAGTTCCTTCTGGGGCTTGAGACAGAAATTGGGAGATGAGTCATGCGATGGGCAAAGATTGAAGACAGTGATGGATGGGCTTGGATTGTAAACCTTCAGAGCTGAACTGAACCTGGGGCCTCTTGGGACACACAGACCTGCTGGCTCTCCTGCTGACATCACTGTAAGGAAAGCAGGAGTTTTGCCCTCCCTAGTCTTTCTGATCTCCTCCCTCTGAGGAAGAAGCCACAGGGTTATGAAGTGGAGCTCATTCTCCAGCTGTGATGGCACCAATGGACCAACTTGGGTGGTTTTACTTCCTACATGGCCTTTTGCTGCCTCCAGAGGGGGTCTGATCCTTCCAAGGAAAGAGCATATTTAAAAAATAGAGATGATAACATAGCACTCAGAAACTATGCTAGCTATTTGGGGGAAATAAATTTAGAGTTTTATTACACAGCATGCACCAAAACAGATTTCAGGCAGGTTGAAGGGCTATGAGGATAGTAGCCATACAACCATAGAGTGGAGAAAAATACTGGCAAGTACTTGTCTCATCTTTGAATAGGACCTTCTGAGTCAAGAAGCAGTAGGAGAAAAATCACAAAGGGAAGTGCAGTAGGTAGTTATACATCTTAAACTTTGGTATAGTAAAAACCCAATTTAAAAATTAATAGTAAATTACAACATGAGGAAAACATTTGTGGTGTATATAAAATTGAGAGCTAATTTCATTGACTTATAAAACAGTGCTACATATTTATAAGAACAAATAACACAATAGGAAAAATGCAAATGACATGAATCAAAATAAGATCACAAAAAGAAGTAGCATGTTTATAAGATCAAAAATGCTCACTACAAACCAAATAAATTCAATACAAAGCAATTAGATGGCTTTGTTTTCTGTCTTAGAAGTGGTTCAAATAGGTGACACTATGTTCCAGCAGCGAGGATGTGCTGCAATCAACCCCCTGCTCTTTCATCTCGCCCATTTTTCCTTTCTAGAAGAAAAGTTGGCAGCAAATGCCAACCACCCTGAGAGTTGCATCCCCTTCGATGCAGTAGTTGTATTTCCAGGTGTGTATTCTAAAGAAACAACAAAGAAAATCTTTTCAAAGAGCACTAGACTGGACATTTACTATATACAGCACTAGAAAATCTTCTAAGACTTTATATCAATCATCCCATTTAATCCTTATATTAGGCTTAATTAGAAGTTTGCCAAATTACCCCCAGTAGGTATAAAGCCACAGGCTGAACACAAGCTTTTGGCTTATAAATCTTTTACTACTAAATTTAATTTATATAGTTAAATTAGAGTATATTAATATAGGAGACTGCTATGAAGAACACTAATTGTCATGTTTTACAAGAGTCTTTTTCTTCTCCTTCTTCCTCCTCCTCCTCCTCCTCCTCCTCTTCTTCTTCCTCCTCCTCCTCCTCCTCTTCCTTCTCCTCCTCCTTCTCTTTCTTTTGTCCTGGAATTCAGACTCCTGTATGGCAATCAATTGCTCTACCACTGAGCTACACCCTCAGACCAATAACCAGAGTTCTTAATCTAGAATATATGGATGAACCTGTAAAATGATACATCAACTTCTCTGTACAGGTGCTTTTCTGTTGTTGTTTTCTGGGAAGTGGGTCCATGGCTTTTCTCTGATTTCTGCGAGGACCCAAGACATTTTTAGGAGAATATTTCATAAGAAGGAAAGTCCTGTGATATAATCTTAAATGATAAGTCAAAAGACTATACTCTCACACATATATATTTATATTTAGTGAATATTTTATATATATGGAATTCTCTCAACTTATGTCTGAGTGGTAGGATTCAAAGTGACTGTTACCTTTGATTTCATTCATTCATTCATTCATTTTTTTTTTTTAAAACAGGTCTCACTATGCAGTTCAGGCTGGCCTTGAACTAACAGCAATCCTCCTGCCTCAGCCTTCCAAGTGCTAGGATTATAGGCATGTGCCACTGTACCTGGCTATGTTTTACTCTTTTAATAATATATTTCACCAATATATAATCATATATTGATCATATAATCATATGCAGCAAATTTTAAATATAAAACCCCAAAAAATACATTCTAGCAATGTCAAAGGTCAGTTGCTGTACTAATTCACAGGTTGACAGAAAAAAAAAAACTGCAAAAAAGCATAATTTATACAAACAAAATATTTTCTATTATAAAATTTTTAAAAGGTCCACCTCACAAGCAGTTAAATAAACACAAATTATGAAAATTTTTAAGATCTGATTGACCAGATTCTCAAAATAGCAATCCTTAGTCCTGGAAGCAGTGACAAAACTCAGACCCCCTGAGCTGGTGGGTACTCACTACAGCTTCTGGGGAAAAGCAATTCGATAATGCATGTCAGCCAGTGTGCACTTTTTACAAATTAGGATGATTTTTAATGAAAGCCTGAAGCTCTGTCCCAAATTGGTTTAAGCCAGTATAAAGGAATTCATCAATTTATGGAAATGAGAAGTCTTTGTGTGGCCAGATACAGGACTTAAAGCACAGCGCACTCCTCATACTCACATATGCTTCCTCCAGAGGAGGCTCCTAGACAAACAAGATGCAGCCTACCAGTGTAGAACCAACCTCAGAGCTGCTTCTTCCCAGCCATTGGAATGAAGGGCCTGAGATGGACTTGCCCGTCCTGGAACCAATCCTTGTAGCCGCAGGATGGACAGCTGCCCTTGTGCTAAGGGATGGTCGCCTCTTCACTCAGGACACATGAA
The DNA here is from genome assembly GCF_000260255.1 of Octodon degus. Lineage (NCBI taxonomy): Eukaryota > Metazoa > Chordata > Mammalia > Rodentia > Octodontidae > Octodon > Octodon degus. Next base: position 16,536,233 of record NW_004524595.1, on the reverse strand, counting down.
TACATAGCCAGCCAAGGAGCCACTCATGGAATATGTGGAGTGCTGTGCGCTGTTAAGGAAAGGAGGAAATAGAGATGTTGGGAAGAGTGTTAGGTGTGCCTGAGAGCTGTAATCAATCAAACCACCCTCAAAAGTCATTTCAGTGCTCCCAGCATCATAGTTTGCTACTGAGAAGTTTGTGCCAATTTTATTTTTAAAAGTTTCATATTTGCTATGGTTTGTGTTTAGATGTTCCACCCAAGCCTCATGCAATCATGGGGTGGGCTTCTAGCGTTTTTGACTGATTCATGGTCCTATGCTGGGATTATAGTATGAGTGCTGCACCTACCCTGGGGAGGGTACCCTGCATGTAAGGGAGGGAAGAAGGCTTGCTCTCTGCTGATTCTCCCTTTTGCTCTTGCTGTTTTGCTGTTTTCTGTGGCCATGAACTACTGCCCTCTGTCATGTACCACTCTGCCTTGGAGCCAGCTGATTATGGACTGAAAACTCCACAAACTGTGTGAGCTAAATAAAACTTTCCTTCCTTATTTCTGGGTATTTGGTATTTTGTTTCAGCAGTGAGAGTAAAGTAACCAAGACAGAATTTGGTACCAGAGAGTGAGGTTGTTGCTGTGACTATACTTGATCATATGGCTCAAGAACCTTTGGGAAGGACTCGTAGGAAGTGTTTGGAAAAGTTCAGAGATGTCACCTAAAGAGAAGTGCTGGAATACCTTAGACTGTTCTGTATGGGAGATTCTGGTCAGAGCTCAGAAGACTAGAATGGTGATAGCCTCCTTTTTTTTTTTTTTTTTTTTTTGGTTGCAGTACCATAGGTTGAATTCAGAACCCTGCAGGCAGGCACTTACTCTACTGAGCTATCTTCCTGGCAAGGGAACTTTTTTTTTTTTTGCAAAGGATGCTGATAGAAATTCTGCCAGTAAAGTCCAGGCTCAGGAGGCTTCTGCTAGGAAAAAGTACTGCATTGGTTGTTGGACTCCAGATAATGTGTTTATGGGTTGGCAGAAAGTTTGTCTGCATTTTGCTCATGTCCAGAGACTTTACCAGAGAATAAGATTAAAGGTGGAAGACTAATTAACCTGTCAGAAGAAATTTCAAGGCAAGAATAATATTGAGGCAGTGGTATAGCTATTGTTGGGGGCTTTTAGTCATATTTATGTTGACAATCAAGAGCAAAGAGTTCAGCAGGATCATTTAAAATGTGAATTGGGCCAGAAAGGAAGTGCCAGTGAAGCCGTGGACTGCAAAAATAGGGCCGAGAAGATCTCTATTGCTGAAAAGGAACAGAAGAATAGAAATGATGGCCTGAGGGCATCACAAGAAGCAGAAAATCTCTACTTTTGGTAACCTCAAAACTGCAAATGTGCAAGCCTTTGTTTTGAGAAGAAAGCCTCAGACCAGCATGTTCCAAAACTGTGATGAGTGTACTAGGTTCCAGAATGGTGGTGACATAGAAAATTTGTTCCTCAGAATTAGATTGAGGGTATAGGGGTCATGTGACCTTGACAACCAAGAAAGAAGAAAGCCTGGCTACTCCTTCAGTTGGCAGCAGATTTTGTATCATCCATGTGACACTTGTTTTAGGCACATGCAGAATTCAAGAGTTATGGCATTAAGAAGGCTTTCCCCTAGATTTCAGAAGGCCTGGGAGGCCATGGAGTGTGTCCCTGAGAGAGCAATATGTGAAGCTGTGTTGGTGAACCAAAAGGTGAACAGGAGACCCTACAAGTTTGGATAAGCCAGGAATGTGGATCATCTAAGGAAAGTTACTAGAAGAGAGGAAAGCAAGCCTCCAAGAAGTGCCACAGGGGTGGAGGCATGTAAGGCCTTTGGAGCTCACAATTTATCACAGATTGCTTTGGATGTTCCACATTGAACTATAGACCTTAATGTTTGCCCCGCTGGATTTTGGACTTGCCTTGGTCCCAATGCTTTGTATCCCTCTGTACTGTTTGGAATAGTGATGCTTATCTTGTGCAATTGAATGTTGGAAGTGTTTAACTTTGTTTTCATTTTTACAGGGGCTCACAGCTAAGAGTTTGCCTTATATCTCAGAGGAAAATTGGACATTTCAGCAATGCTGAAACTGTTAGGACCATGGCAACTCTCGAGCTGGACTAAAATGCCTTTTGCATAATTGATGTACATGAGTCTTTGGGGGACCAGGGGTAGAATGTTATGGTTTGTGTCTAGATGTCCCCCCAAAGTCTTATGCAATCATGAGCAGGCTTCTATAACTTGTGATTGACTCATGATCCAGTGCTGGGATTATTGATGTGAGTACTACACTGGGGGGGGGTAGTTTGCATACAATATAAAGGAGAGAGAGAGATTTTTTCTGGCTACTTCTTCTCCCATTTGCTCTTGTTGTTTTTGCTGTTTTCCACGGCCATAAACTGTTGCCCTCTTCCATGTGCCACTCTTTCTTAGAGTCAGCCTAGTATGGAGTGAAACCTCCACAAACTGTGAGCTAAATAAACCTTTCCTTCCTTAATTCTAAGTATTTAGTATTTTGTCTCAACAATGAGAGGAAAATATCCAAGATAATATTTTAATTTTATTTAATTACTTGTGAAGTCCAACCTTTCTATTCAATAGAAAATGATTTATTTGAAATTATCTCTTCTTTGCCTATTTATAGAAATATCTGACCCAACCTTTCTATTCAATAGAAAATGATTTATTTGAAATTATCTCTTCTTTGCCTATTTACAGAAATATCTGACTTGCAGACAGTTTATGCAGATAAAATAAGACTCTAATAACAGGGAAAAATGTAAATATCCAATAACATGTAATTGGTTAAGTAAATGATTCTGTTTTTTTTTTTTTTTTTTTTTTTTTTGGTGGTATCAGTAATCAAACTCAGCACCTTGTGCTCACAAGGCAAGCATTTAAGCTATCTCCCCAGCCCAGTAAATTATTCTTTATTCATGTAATAGAAGCCTACACAACTATTTAAAAGTTTCATAATATACTGTTCTGTGAAAAAAGAAAATTATATAGTTTGGCCCCAGTTTTTAAAAAGCACTTATATATTCCCATTCAAAGAGATTGTACCAATATATATCAAAATATATTGAATAATGGATTTTTAAAACATTCCTATATTCCCCCTATCTCTCTGTACCACCAATAGTCTCTCAAAGGAACAAATACAGTGAATGTATATTGGATTTTACTAATAAAACTGGTAAACTTTCTAACTATTTCATGGATTGGACCAAGCAGATATTTGATTCCAATACACAGACCCTGTTCTGATCCTTTCCAATGCTATTTCTCATCTTTTAAGTCATGTAGCTGTTAAATCTTCCTTTCTTAGCCAAGCTAGTTTCAACTGGAATCAAAGAAGTTCCTAAATAGTGACCATTTTCACTTAATGATTTAAAAAAATTGAGGATTAAGTATATAGTAATTGTACATGTGGCATATGGGACTTAAACGTCATTTTTTTTTTAGCTTCAGGATAACCCGTGTTTATGGATTATAGCCCTAAACTCAAAGGGCATGGGATGAATTGGCTATGTTGTTACACAAAATAAGCAACGGCTAACAGTTTCATCTACCAACAAGGATGAGCAGCTCCCTGCCCCCACAGACGATCTTACCATCTGAATACAAATAGAGCTGACAGGCAGCATAACTTGTGGTGATTTATTAATTTTGCTCTTGTGCTGAGATTATCTTGGTATCCTGACTTTGGCTTGTGTGAAGCTTTAGCTTCTTAACCTCTGGCTGTATTTCTTGAGACTGTGACTCCTGTGCCCTTCCACAACTTTCTCCAGTCTGTCCTATTTGCTCTTTAGCATGTCAGATCTCATAGAGCATGAAGCTTTGTGTACAAGTCTCATTTCAGTCTCAAGTCATGGAATTCAACTGAACACTTCCTAGTCCTTACTAAAATGGCATATGCTGAGATCTGATTTAACTCAACTTTCTGCCCACTTTTCCTGCTATCTCCCAGTCTGCGCCAGAGGCATCTTGTCCTGTGTTCAGTGATGTAAGAGCAAGCATTTGCTTCACACGAGACTGTTTTGCACTCTTTTCTCTTCTCTTCTCCCTTAACTACTCCCCTCCTTGTTTTCACTCATTCTTTAACCTAACATTTCACCTTCTTCTGATGCATATTTTTCAAGATGTTCCTAGGGCCCTTACATGTCTAACTTCATATGGCAGAAATCCCTGTATCAAGAAGCATTTATCATCTGATAAATTAAAAAGGAAAAAAACAATATCTGCAAAGCTCTAGGCAAGATATTAAACTGAGAATTTATTTGACCTAAGCATTAAAAAATCTTAGTGATATTTTTGATTCACTACTGAAAAATTAGCTCTTATTGAATAACCAGATACCATAAAAAAGTAGCAAAAATGAGATAAAAGAAAGAAAAAAAATTAAGATTAGACTCCATTAGACTCCATTAATGATTTGGGTTTGGGTCATTTTATATTGTCACTTCATACAAAGCAGAAAAAGCATTAACATTTCTGAATTTAGAAAGTATTATTTTGAAACATTCTGTAAAGTAGATTTATCTTTGAATAATTAAAAAAAGTCTTGTCCACTGTACAGCAGCAAATTATCCTAGAAACAACCTCTCGTTCCCTCATTTGTATTAGGAGAATTATAAAGGAGGCTGTTTCATATGATCCTAAGCAAAGAGTCTGTTAATCATTTTACATATCATGCATCTTTTCTTATTCTCAGTATTGAGTTGGTTTTGCCGTTCAAGAGATCTGAAAGTGATCACTTAGTGCTGCTTCCTATCAATACTTATTATTCCTACCCATTGCCCCACTCTGTCTAGAATATCAATTAGGCAAGAGGAGAGCAAGTCACTGATGTCCCCCACCATTTCTGAAAAACTATGCTTAATGATTTAAAGTGGAGAATTCATGAGAATTGGGTGTGAGGAAAATTAAAAATTGGTCCTAACATTTTTATCACACTTATTCAGATGTCTCTTAACAGTTAGTCAGGGGCCAGGGAGATGGCTCAGTAGAATACGCGCTTGCCTGGAAAGTGCAAGGGCCTGAGTTTAACTCCTGGTTCTGCAAAAAAAAGAAAGAGAAAAAAAGTTAGTCAAATATAAATGACTTTTCAAAAAAATCTGATACTTTGGAATAGTTGTTTATGTGTAAGCATGTGTCACTTAACAACAGGTACATTCTGAGCAATGTGTCTTTAAATACTTTTGTAATGTGATACATGTGTCTTCACACAAACTGACATAACTCCAACATTGTTAAGAAATATAATCTTATGGATCCAACATGGACCAATACCTTGCGAGATGACACATGACTAAATTTATCTGTGATTAAATTTAGATGCAGATTTCTGAAATTTCAGAGTTCTTTTGTAATACTGCATTATGACAACACAATTTACAACTATATATTCATCTCCCAGAGATTTTCTGGGAAGTGGAATGATGGAGACAGTGGAATGATAGAGAAGATCAACCCTAAGAATGGTGCATTTCATGTTCTTGAGATGCTTGCTGCTCTAAGCACCCAGCTAACTGAAATGCCAGGTACACTGTGATGCACGTATATATTCAGAGATGGGTGTGGAGTCTAAGCATCTTTAGCCAACATGTGCTAGACTTCAACGCCTAAGGGAAGGCTGAGGACATTCTAGAGAAGGAGAATATCTTGGGCCGACTCATGGAAGTATACCACTTCCATGTGGGAAATGGAGAGAACATACAGACTGTCAAGGGCAGGAAACAAGCTATGGGAATGTGGGCAGGGAAGGCAAATTATTTGGCATTTGATTGTCATGTAAAGAGCTTGGATTTTAGCTTTTCTGTTATCAGAACATTTGCTAAAATGTCTAGGTAAGAGAGTGACAAATCCAGATTCAAGACTGAGAAAGTTCGAGATGCTTTGGGTAAATAAATGGGATCAAAAATCAGAACAATGCAGACTCAAACTGGGAAGCTGTTATGGTATGCTCGGCTTATTCTGGAGAAGACATAGTGGAAACTGAGTGGCGAACACACATTTGGAATGGAGGTATACCAGGACTCATAGCAAAACTGGGCTTTAATTTGGAAAACTGGTTGAATGGTCATCACATTCTTTGAGATAGAGAATAAAAGGAAAGCAACCAACTTGAGGCTCTGGTTTAGACATGTTGAGGATATGATGTTGTAAGGTCCAATTTAAGCATCTAGTATGCAAATGAACCCAATCCTAAAGCTTGGAAGAAAGTTTGGGAACTGACTTAAAAGCTTATGGTGGAGGAAGAACAAAGCTTATGGTGGATTGAGAGGACCCGGGGCCTGTGGATCCTGAATAGACCCAGAGCCCAGGCCTGGTATGTGAGTGAGACCACCCAGGGCCCACAGCTCCTCATTTGACCCAGAGTGCAGGCCCAGTGCGGGAACCCTTCAGCAGAACTCCCTGCAAAGAGGCTAGAGGCAAGACCCACCCAGCTGATTCAGGAGCAGAACATCTTGCCAGAGAGACACAAAGGGTTCAACTCTAACGGCTGCAGCAGAAAGAAGTGGAGCACAGCAACCAGATCCAAAAAACACCCACCTGGAGGAATCTGAACTTTGTAGATTCAGAGCTGGTGCTAAGGACTCTATCTAAGCTCTACACCAAAGGTCAGAAGACAGTGGTATACAAAATGACAAAGAGAAGGAACAAAATGCAGTCTCAGGCCATGAGTCCACCCTGCACAACTGCAAAAGACACTAGCACTGAGGAAACTGAAAATCACGCCAGATATCTCAGAAATAATAGCGTTGGCAGTAAAGAAACAACTGCAGAAAGGTATAGAAGAAATCAGATCAGAAATAACTTATGAACTAAAAAATGTAGTGATAACTATAATCAAAGAAGTACTAAGTGCTTCTAAAGAATACACTGATAAAAAATAGAGGAGAATATAAAAATGATGGAACCCCTGAATAAGCAATTTAGGAAAGAAATAGAATGTATGAAACAGGTTCAAAGTGATATACAGGAAATTAAAACCTCAATCACAAGCTGGCAAAACTGTTTTAGGGAAAGTGAAAATAGACTTTCTGACCTGAAAGACACCATTGCAGCTAGTGAAAAAGTAAAAAAAGATCTCTTTAAAACAACTAGGATGCAGGAAAAAATAATTCAATACCTGCAAGATGATGCAAAGATGAACAATGTGAGACCAATAGGCATCAATGGGAAGGAAGGAGTCAATACAAATGATATAAAAAGAATATTGGCAGAAGTAATAGCAGAAAACTTCCCAAATATGAGGCAACAATCTGATATTCACATAACCAAAGCATATAGAACTCCAGATAACATCAAACCAATGAAAACCACACCCAGAATATAATAATCAAGATCCCAGAAATTCAGCATAGGAACAGTATACTAAAAGCTGCTAAAGAAAAGAAACAGATCACGTTTAAAGGAAAATCCATCAGAATAACAGCAGATTTCTCTTCACAAACCATCAATTCAAGAAGAACATGGAACAAAGTACTTCAAGTCTTGCAAAAAAACAAATTCCAACCCAGACTGAAAAATCCTGCAAAACTCTCTTTCAAGTATAATGGAGAAGTGAAATACTTTCATGACAAAGAACAACTAAAGAATTTCATAATGACAAAGCCAAGACTACACAGACTAGTAAATGATGTTCTACAGAGAGCAAATTGATCACAACCCCATGAATGAGAATGGAAAGAACCCACTAAATAGGGCAAACAATTAAACACAGGAGAATAAGAGGAAAAAAAAAAAAAGCTTATGCTGTAGTGCCGGGAGATAGCTCAGTAGAATAAGTGCTTGCTTGGCAAGTGCAGGAACCTGAGTTCAATCCCCAGTACCACACACACACACACACACACACACACACACACACACACTTATGAAAAAAGTCATTCTCTCTTTAATTTCTGGAAATATGGTTGACTCAGTGAACCAAAAATTCTTCTTTTACAAAAATATCCAGATATACTCCATAAAATACAAGCATCTTTTTTCTTTTTTTTAAAATGGTACTGGAGATTTAACTCAGGACTTTTGTATTGAGCGACATCTCAAATCCTTTTTTTTAATAAAAAATATTATCTTAACACGGTGCCTTACTAAATCACTAAATTGCCCTGGCTGTGCTTAAATTTGTAGTTCTAAGATTACAGGAGTAAACAGTGCTGGGATTATAGGACTAAGTCACCATGTCTGGCTAGCAATCATCCTTTAAAAGGCATAAATAAGTCCACAATAGAGTAATGAAAATTCCAGGAATCAAAACCAGAGGACACTTAAAACTACAAGGGTAAGTATGTGGGTTTCAGACCTCAGTTTCCAAAGGATGTGCCCTTCAATTTCTATGTGAAGACGGGAGATGGAGCCCTGAGTATGTGTGAGGGGAAGAGGCGGCCCTGCCACCCACAACCCCTCTTCCCCACAGAGATACGGAACTCAAAAAATTACACCTTTAACTAAAAGACTGACTTAGAAAAAATGTATACATTAGCACAAAGCAATTATATCATTTCTGTTTTGGCCCAGTGTTGTATTTTGAATGCAGCTCCCAGAAGTTCATGTATTGGAAATGAACTCCCCAAAATCATGTGCTAATGGCATTTGTTTTTTTTTAAGAGTGGGAATTATTTATTGAGGGGAAAAAGCTTCCATCTATAAAGGAAAGAAGGGGGTCTTGAGTCGGTGGCCACACCATAAGCTTTTGTGTGTGTGTGTGTGTGTGTGTGTGTGTGTGTGTGTGTGTGTGTGTGTGGTACCGGGGATTGAACTCTCTGTGCTATCTTTGTTTTTTCCAGAGCACCTATACATAGGTTCTTGTTTGTTTTTTAGGCAGGTCTTGCTATGTAGCCCAGGCTGGCATTAAATTTGTTGTGTAGCCCAGGCTGGTCTTGAACTCATGACAAGCCTCCTGCCTCAGATTTCAGCTCATACTGGAATTACAGGAATGAGCTACCATGCCTATTTTTCAAGTCTAATGTCTCCAACCATCTACAGTTGTCTCCAACCATCTCCAACCATCTACGAGTGGTGCTTATGTTGGTTGTGTGCTCAGTGTTCATTTGCAGGGTGCCTCCCTAAAACAGCCCACTCCAAATGTAGTTGAATGAATGAATGGGTGGGTTAATGAATATATGCATCTTACCCAACCAACACACTCTGATTTTGTCACCTGATGACAACATTCACTTCTGTTGGGCTGGCTGCCATTTGTGATCTGGGACTAGAAGCAGAACTATTGCTTAGAGCACATGTGCTGTTTTTTATGCGGTCTGGTTTTTTTTTCCCCACAGCAGGGAGTTGCCAATCATTGTCAAATAAAGCAGTCTCAACAGCTCTGCTCCGAATGACCCGATGTGAAACTGTCTGGGCCATGGGTTGGAATATTAAATGACATTGTGTTTCTGTGGCTAGCTGTGCTGCTTGAGTCACTGCTGCAGGAAAAAACGTTTTAACAAAATTAAAATCTTTGTGGGGGAGGGGAAGCAGAGACTAGAGAGGGGTGGACTGAAGGCTGAGATAAGAGCGTGGAAAGACAGGACACAATGGACTAACTGATTTCTTGATTGAATTATAATAGGAAGGTAGAGAGTAGGACAGAGAGGTTTGCATTTATAATTTAGAATACTTTTGATTGCCTAAAATTTGCTTGGCACTGAGTCAGGGGAAAGAAAGGTAAGAATTCTCTGGAAAATAAATGCTAAATCAAAAGAGGCCACAGGCCAAAGAAACAAAAGCTATCTCCTATGAGGACAAATTGAAACAGGTCAATTACTTCTTGTCACTTTCTATTTTCAGCTAATGAATTACTTTTTAAAAAAGCTTGGCTCTGTGCGCTGCTGGTTTTGGCATAGGGAAGGAAATTCCTGATGTATATTTCACACAAATGGAATATAATATGTATAATAGCATAGTACTGTTTCTTTGGAGGAACAAATATAAATAATTCTTGTTACTGTAGAAAAACTAGAACTTGAAAAATCTTATGTAAGTTAGAGCCCCAAGGAACATATTGTATTTCATTTCTACTCAAAGGAGTATTTTTAAGTGTCACTTGGAGCAAAGAAAAAAAGAGGGACTCACAAACCCTAAAAGATAAAGTGGCATTCATTGATCTGCTCCTTTAAGAAGGGGAAAAATACTTTGTAGTCCTCAGTAATGCAGGCCCTGAGGCTACCAAGATAAGTAAGATAAGATCTCTGCCTTTGAACAATTGACAGAAAAAAGAAAAAGGATGACACAGAGCCTGACAGGAGGGTACCAAAGAGAATCAAGAAGCTGAAAAGCAAAACCAGCCAGGCCTCTGGTAGTATCAAAAGTCTGGAATCCACGAATGTCTGTTTCTCCTCTCTCCTCGTCCTCCTCGTCATCCTCCTCCACCTCTTCTTCCTGCTCCTTTTCTCCTCCTCCTCTTTCTCCTCTTCCTCTTCCTCTTCCTCCTCCTCTTCCTCTTTCTCTTCCTTTTCCTCCTCTTCCTCTTTCTCTTCCTCCTCCTCCTCTTCCTCTTTCTTTTCCTTCTCCTCCTCCTCCTCCACTGTGCTTATGCTCTCATACCCTCCCCCACTTCCCCCTGTTCAGGGTGGGCCTGCTTCACAATATGCACCATGCAAAGCTGTGGCCAAGGAGAGAGGAAAGGAGCATTGAGAGAAGCTTGCTCCTGGGTGGAGGAAAACACATCATGTGAACGTATATCATGAAGATCTGAGGCCCTGGGAGTCCTGGCCGGGCAGAGAGAAATAATAAGAGGCGAAAGAGATAAGCAAGGACAAGCAGATTGGTCTCAATTCTGTGGACCTAATGTAGAACTGTTTATCATCATGGAGGGATGGTTTTAAGCAAGCTCTTCCTGGTAGCCACATAGAAACCAGCCTATATCCTTAACCTTTGTACACTAAGATATCCATGTTTTTTTTTTTTTTTTTTCCTGTATTTTTTAGGGAAGGGTCTACAGGGTGTTCAGGGTCTTAGTATTAGATCAGACTCATAGTGATTCTCCTGTTTATAGCCTCCCAAGTGCTGGGATTACAGGCTCACACCACCACGCCAGTCGCAATTGCCATCTCAGTGCACCCCCGGGGTGGGGCTGGCATGGCAAGTCTCAGGATTGAACCCCTGACCCCTGCTTGCACCGAGCTATTTGGCCGGCCCAAGATATCCATGTCGACACCTTCTCATTTTCCCCTGTCTAACTAATACCAGGATTTGTATCTACAGGACAATGTATTAAAATGTAGGGAAAGCATTGCTTGACCTCACTCCAAAGTATATTTCCAAGTGTCAGGGAGATAGTTCAGTGGTATAAATGCCTGCTTGGCAAGTGCAGATGTTGAACATTTTTTTTCATGTATTTATTGGCCATTTGTACTTCTTCTGAAATGTCTATTTTAATTTCATTTGCCCATTTTTTTGATTGGGTGTTTTATTTTGGAGGGCTATTTTTTTTTTGAGTTCTCTATATATTCTAAATACTAGTTTCCTGTCCAATATGTAGCAAGCAAAAATCTTTTCCCCACCTGTAGGTTGTCTTTTCACTCTGTTTGGTTGTGTTTTTTGTTCTGCAGAAGTTTTAAAATTTGATATAATTCCATTTGTTGATTCATTATGTTATTTCACATGCAATTGAGGTTCTCTTTAGAAAGTGCTTGCCTATGCCTATGGCTTCAAGGGTATTATCTATCTTATCTTCCAACAGATTAAGTGTTTCTGTTTTAATGTGTAGATGTTTGATCATTTTGCTTTTAGTTTAATATATGGTAAGAAAGATGGCCTAGATTCAGTCTTCTGCATATGTATTGCCAGCTTTCCTGGCACCATTTGTTAAAGAGGGTATCTTTCTGCCAGTATATGTTTTTTGACCCTTTGTCAAAGATCAGATGGCTGACTGCTTGGGGTTGTTTATGCATCCTCTATCCTGTTCCATTGATCCATGTGTCTATGTTTTTCTTTTCTTTTTACTTTTTGGGGGTTTTTGAGGCAGGGTCTCACTATACAGAGAAGGCTGGCCTCAAACTCACAGTGCTCCTCCTGTCTCAGCTTCTTGAGTGTTGAGATTACAGGTGTGTACCTCCATACCCAGCCACATGTGTGTGTGTTTTTTTTTTTAATCATGGTAGTTTTCTAATATAACTTGAAGTCAGATATTGTGATGCTTCCTGCTTGCTCTTCTTGCCAGGAATGCTTTTGCTATTTTATTTTATTTATTTATCTATCTATTTATTTATTTATTACTGTAATTTAAAAGTTTACTACATAGATTTTCTCAACAGTTTACCAAGCCAAACAAACAAAATGATACTGATTATTTCAACAAACTACAGACATATACATCTCTGAGCTGGAAGGCAGAAATATATTAACTTAAAGTAAATCTTACAACACAAGTGATCCTAAAACCACACCAATGTCTCTGGTCAAGATATGTCAACGTGCCAGGACCGAAGCAAAATGAAAATGCTACTGGTCAAGCAAAAATATTTCTTTTTACAAATGTCTGGAGGAAAAACAATTATATAAGGGCTGAAAATAGCTTAGAGAAAATTTACATGAAAAGAAGGAACACCAAAAAAAAAAAAAAAAGCAAAGCAAAGAGGGAACACCAAGCCAGCCAATCTCCACTCGCAGATGCTCTCAATTCCTTGCTCCACCTCTTCCACAGTGTCACTGCGGCAGGCCTCAGTCACTCGCAGGTCCTGTGCTGCTGCTGTCGGGGCCATCACTCTCCTTGTCCCAGTCCTTCATGGAGGACCCCAGCATAAAGTCGTCCCACAGAATACTCCAACCTGGGCCCTCTGCTGATTTCACGGCAGTCTGTTTGGCTTTTGGCTTCTTTTTCAATGAACTTTTCTCGTTTGTAGTTGCATCCATTCCTCTGAGAACACGGACGAAATCTCTCTTGGAAACACTTGATAGCAACTTAGCCTCCAGCCTGTCTAACCTTCTCGTCCACATTCTTCTGATGTTTCTGAACAGCACTGAATAACTGCACCACACCCCTCGTCGTGATTCTCTGAAGATTCTTCTCTGCGTCTCTGACTTGGACAACATCCGGCTTTGCTCTACATGCCATTTCCCACTCTCGCTTCTTATCAAGCTGTTTTCTTTTCTCTAGTCGTTTTTGCTTCAGCTTTTCTTTTTCCTTTTCCAGCTCTTTGTTTTTGATGAGAATGGTGGGCTTGCTCTTAGGTGTTTTCTTGCTAAGGATTTTAGCCATGGCATCTGCCCC
>NW_004524595.1:16514931-16522562 GCF_000260255.1 Octodon degus | reverse complement strand
TTTTTTTTTTTTTTTGTATTTTAGGGAAGGGTCTACAGGGTGTTCAGGGTTTCACTACTAGATCAGGCTCATAGTCATCTACCTATTTACAGCCTCCCAAGAGTTGGGATTTTGTGTTTTATTTTATTTTATTTTTTCCGGAACCAGGGATTGAACTCAGGCCCTTACACTTCCCAGGGAAGTGCTTATTCCACTGAACCATCTCTCCGGCCCCCCAAGAGCTGGGATTACAGGTGTCACTCCACTACATCCAGTCTCAATAGCTATCTCAGCATGCCCTGGGGTGGGGGAGGGCCAGCACAGCAGGCTCGGTGGAACAAACCTCCCAGCTCCTGCTCCTGCTTGCAGGTGCTTTAACCCGCTGAGCTATTTGGCCAGCCTTTTGTATATTAGTTTTGGAAGTTGGCTATTTTGAGACAATATTGGTTCTGCTTATCTAGGCATGGGAGATAGCCCTCCATTTTCTGATGTTATCTTTCATCTTTGTTAGAGTACTGTAGTTTTTGTTGTAGGGGTCTTTCACTTCTGTGATTAGGTTAATTCCTAAGTACTTAATTTTTCTTGATGACAAAGCAATGGCATTGTTTTCCTAATTTCTTTGTCAATGAGTTCATTATTGGAGTACAGGAATGCTGTTGGTATTTGTGTGTTGATTTGGTATCCTGCTATACTGCTGAATTTTTTTCTGTGAATCTTTTTTATTAAGTTTATTGGTACATTTTAGGTATAATAATTATTCCTAGGGAATTTGTACATATACATAACTTTATTCTCTTTTTTTCCCATTCCCATACCTTCCCTCATTATTTACAGAATTGTTTCCATTTTAATTCTTTGTATCTTTTGGTGGAATTTTTTCGATTTTCTACATAAATGTAATTTTCATGTCATCCCCAAATAATGATAATTTGACTTATTTCCTATACATAACCCTTTTATTTTTTTCTCTTGCTGGATTGCTCTGGCTAATATTTCTAGTTCTATACTGAGTATGAATGGTGATAGTGGACATCCTTGTCTTGTTCCTGATTTTAAAGGGAAAGCTTCTAGCCTTATCTACTTGAAATGATGTTGGCAGTAGGCCTAGCTTCTCACTATGTAGGGCGGGGTCTGCACCCTTCCTTGCTGTAGTGGTCAGTATGTCGTGTCAACTTGGCTAGATCACCTCAGCAGTTCCACATCCCGGGCGGTGGGGGCCCCTGCCTGGCCCTAAGGTGCAGAGGGGCCCTGCCTCTAAAGCAGGGAGGGCCTGCCCCAGAGTGACTCAACACCTAAAGAGATATAAAGGAGTTGAAGAAGGCTTCTGCGCCTCACTTCTTTGGAGGAGTTCTGAGCTTGTGGTGCCACTTCCACAGAGGAGCTTGATCAGAGGCAGCTCTGCCACTCCGGAGGCGCTTGGATCTTCACAGCAGCTGGCCCCACTTCCTTGGAGAAGCTCCGGTCTTTGCAGTTGGCACAGTTGGCGTGGAGGGAAGAGACACCACAGCTGCTGCTCCTCCTCTGCTCTTTCCTGTTTTCTGCCCCGATGAACTGCTGCCGTCTACCTTGGAGCCAGTGGAATATGGACTGAAACCTTCACTAACTGTGAGGTAAATAAACTTTTCCTTTCTTCATTTTGGGTGTCAGTATTATGTCCCAGCAATGAGTGAAAAGTAACTGAGACACTTGCCTGAGCTTAAGTTTCTTAGGAGATCTATTTCTCATCCATTCCCTCCCTGAAACTGTCTCTTGTGGTCATCTCCCACCTAGTTACTGTGGTAGGGTGATGTCAGAAACTCCAGCATACCCCAGTTTTGTGGTGTAGTCTTGAACAATTTACTGCTTTCCTGATTAGCTCCTTATTAATCCTTCCTGAGTGTGGTGGGCACTGCTCTGGATTTCTTCCCCAACTCTAGCTTGCCTTTTGGAGGAAGTTACTCTCAGAGTAAAACACCACCCTGTTTTTGTTTTCTTGCAGTTGCTTACAGCCAGGAGCTTTTCTGCATTATGTCTAGTGAGACAGGTCTCTGTCCTGGGAACCAGGAAGAGCTTTCTAGACTGCTTCGTTCTCATCTCTGCCTTGTGTTCCATTGTGCCAGCTTCTCTGTGGTTTCTAGTTTGCCTGTCAGCTCCCTTCCAGCTCTTGGACATCTAGTTCTCTTCTTTCTCTTCATCAACTTGTTTTCTAAGTGTCTTGATTTCAGGTCTCAGAGAGGCTCTGTTTTGCTGCTGGTCTCTACTCTGCCATTTTCGTCTCTCCAAAAAAAGCTTGGCCTTTAAAAAAAAATTACTGGCATATTTTAGATATACATAATGATCCCATTCATCATAGTGAATTTGCACCTGAATACAGTATATCCTGCTTCTTCTTTTCCCATTCTCCTCCTCTCCCTTTCGCCCTTCTTCGCCTCTTTAGATACAATTGCTTTGTTTCCATTTGTTCTTTTTCTTCTTGTCACTTCTTTCCTCCCTCCACCCTTTTTTGCTCCCCTTCTCATCTGCATGTTTTCTTCTCACTTTCCAGGATCAGGCTCAGGTTTTTTAACCAACACTTTGCCCACTAGAGCTGAAGTACCCTACTGGCACCTGGTAACGTGTCTGCATGTACAGCTGGACACAATTGGGACCACTTCCAAAGCAACTTCCCAGCATGCAGAGATAAAGCCTGCCTCATTCTGTGCAGCAAGGAGCCTGCTATAGGTGAGGGGCAGTGTGGCTGTGGATATTGGGGTAGAACCAGTGCACATTTCCACTGGGCTATAGAAACTAAGATGCTTATATTTTTTTAGGACCAAAGTAGAGAACTATGTCCTGCTTTACTAGATTCCTAGTCAGATGAGAATCTTGAGCCTGGGACTAAAATATGTCATTTTGAACCTTGTTCCTTCTTTTGACTTCATATCAGATTTCTTGCCTAGATAAATTAAGAGGATCTTTATCGATTCAGGCCAGTTCTAGGGAAAACTGTCCCTGGAATGACTATCAGAGTAGATCTTTGATACAAAAGACATTGTACTTTTCTTTTTTCCTTATCCCATGATTTAGGGATACCTTCTCTTACTTTCTTGTTGACCCCCCTGGTGCCTGTGCCACCTCATTTTTCTAAATCTCCATTACAATGTGTTCTTCCTTATCTGCAGCCTCAGGTTTTCTTTTTTGTGTATAATCTCTTTCAGGGGAAAAGTGGGTAGAGGCCCTGCCTCTGGGGTGCACTGAAACTGCAACTGAGACTGGCTGTGGTGATGCATGCCTATAATCCCAGTGCTTGGGATGCTGAAAACAAGAGGATAACTGAATACTATCTATGTAGTGAGACGCTGTAGACATGTGTAAATCCATAAATAAAATAAAGTAAAATAAAACACCTTGCAACTAAACATATTAAATAATCAATAAATTATTTATTTAAAAATTCTAGGTTTTGAAGTTTGCATTTTAATTTTAAACATATATAAGTTAGTTTTAGGTGATTATATAATCATATGCTATGAAGAACAAAAATGTAGGATGGGGTAGTGGTAATTAAGAGAGTCCTCTCTCTGAAGATAGCATTTAAATTGAGGCCTACATAAGGGCAAGGTAGTAGTCACGTGATCATACAGTGGAAAGGGCTTACGAACAGAAAGAAGGGAAGGGCAAAGACCTTGAAATAGGAAGGTTTTCAATGTTTCCAAGACACAATGAAGGTACCAAACATGTTTGCTCCAAATATACATGCACAGAACATTTCAAAAATGTGTTAGTCTGCTTTCTGTCAGTGTACCAAATATTTGAGATGTGAACTTATGAATATAAAAGGTTTAGCTTTGGCTCACAGTTTTAGATACTTCAGACTGTGATCCATTAGCTCCACTGCTCTGGGCTGAGCGCACGTCATGGTGAGAACATGTGGTGAAGCAAAACCACTCACAGCGTGGCCAGTGGGAGAGAGAGGGAGAGATCCTACTCACACATCCCCAGTGACCTGAATACTTCCCTCTAAGCCCAGCTCTTAGAGCTTCTACTCCCGCTGCCAAGCCTGGCTTTGTACTGGTCAGATTTCCCATGGCTGAGAAATACCCAACAATACCTAACACTCACCACTGAAAGGAGAACAGACTTAATTCATCTCACAGGAGAGATTTCAGATCTTGGTTGGCAGATTCCAAGACAGGAACATCGTGATAGAAGAGCGTGGCAGCCCAACATGCTTAGCTCAGTAGTGGCAGGCAACTAGGAGGGTGGCAGGGCTAACAGGAAGGTGAAAGACCAGGAACCATGGACCATACTCACAGCCGTGCCTCCACCACCCAGCCCGACAGATCCAGGACCATGCTTTACTAGTCTTCTGGGTACTTCTTAATCTGGCGAAATTGTTAACAAAATTAATGATTGCAAGGACCACATGGGGACCAAAACTTTACAGGTGGACTTTTGGAGGACACTTAGGAAAATCTAAAGTATAACATTAAAACTAACATAATTGGGAGTGAGACACTGCAGAATTTGAACTGTGACTGTTATGTATTACCAATTAATTAGTTATGAGGTAATTAATTTAGTGAGTGTTGAGTACTCCCTCCAGGGCAGCAGGCACTATATTTGATGCAGAAGAGATCCATATCAAAGCACACAGAGTAGAAGTTGGTTCAACGCCTTAGAAGACCAGATTTAATTTTTGAACCCCATTTCCCTAAGAGAAAAGTCATAATACTGCAGTTTAATTGAAACAAAAGAGCTAAGTATTTAGAAAAAGACCCTCTCTTGAAACAGATGCATCAACCTCCATTAAAAAGCTATCAAGGGTTAAACAATTAATAATAGAGGGCATGAAAGACATATATGCTCAATGGTAAAGTGGAGAGTGTTGGAAGATTTCTTAGGCTTTGGAGACTTAAGGAAATGTGTAAGAGGGGTCAGTCACACAATCACATTACTAAAGTAAATGAAAAACAAGAGAGTCTCACAGAATGTAGAGAATATGCCAAAAGAAGTCAAGATAAAAAAAGAGAAAAAGAGATGAAGAGGGCCTGTCCAGGCAATGTAACCTGGGTATTATAGCAATACCTAAAATAGAGGGCAAAGCAAATAAAGGTGAAATGATAATTATGGGGTGAATTAAAGAAAATTTTTCATAGTTGCAGGGTAAATTAGGCCTATGATGGAAAAGGTTTATAAAGTACCTTAAAAATTGAATGAAAACCCCCCACAACTCCCACTTAGACATTTCCTGGTAACTTTTAAATTGCAAGAATAAAAACTTTTGAAAGTATTTAGACAGAGAAAGAAAGTTAATGATAAAGGAGCAAAAGTCAGGCTGACCTCTGATTTTTCTGCCAAAAAATAATGGAACAATATCTAGAGTTTTGAGTAAAAATAATTTTGAACATTTTAAAAAATGACATAGCCTTCCAAGTTATTGTTTCTGTATGAAAGCAACTAGAAGACAGTCTCAGATATCCAAGGGTTAAGGAAGTCCTATCAGCCAAGAATCTTCTCTGAAAAATTTGCTGAACAATTTGCTGCAGCCAACAGAGAACAGGATTTAAAAATAAAGAATAGGAAGACAATTGTATGAAAGATTTGATGGCAATTATTAAAACAAGTTAAGAATCATGAAGTTTAAAATTATTACATAAAAAATAATACCACTAAATGCAAAAATAGATTTGTAAACTAGTCCTAAATTTTTTACTTCACTTGGTTTTATACTATTAAAAAGCATAATCCTTAAATATTCAATGTCTTTGACAAATAAATACTATTGTGTTTTTTTTCATTTGGTGTTATAAAGATGTATATTGTTATGTCAAAATTATGTGAAATACCCTCAGACCCAGTCCTAGCCCAGGCCCGGTAAGTGTGGGGGAGCTTCCCGCTACCCTGATCCTGAGGGACCTACTTGTCCCAGTCCAGGTGCAGCGTACGTGAGACCCTCTTTCACCCATTTGGGATGCCCCCAACGCTGCGCAGCACCTCCCCTACCCCACCTGCCCAGTAGGAATTTCTGCCGTGTTCTGGGAACCCCCAGATCAAGCCCTAGCCCAGGCCTGGTGAGTGGGTGGGAGAACTTCCAGCTACCCTGTGCTGGCGTGACCTACTGGTCCCAGCCCAGGTGCAGCATGAGTGACACCCTGTTTCACCCTCTTGGGATGCCCCCATCACTCTGTAGTACCCCCCCAATTCTGCCCACAGAGATGGGATTTCTGCCCCGTTCTGGGAACCCTCAGATACAGTCCTAGTCCAGGCCCGGTGAGTGTGTGGGAGAACTGCAACTTGCCCATACTCCAACTTGTCCCCTCCAGGCTCAGCTCAGGGCTGGCATACAGGCCTGGTTAAAACCCTGCAGCTGCAATCCCTGCAGAGAGTGTAGGGGACAGAACCAACCAGCTAGTCCAGGAGCAGAACATCTTGCCAGAGGGGCACAACAGGTTCACCCCCAAGGGCAGCAGTAGGAAGGAGCTGAGCACAGCAGCCAGACCCAAGACAAGCAGAGCTGAATTAATCCTAAATTTGTAGATCTGCACCTGAACTTGAGTAGGTGCTAAGGTTATAACTCAAACAAAGATCTACAACAAAGGTCAGAAGACAGTGCTACACAAAATGATGAGAAGGAACAAAATGCAATCTCAGAACCAAAGCCCACACATAACAAGTGCAGAGGACACTAACACAGAACAAATTGGGAATCACACAACTGAAAGCAATGAATCAACAGCTTCTGAAATAAAGAAACAGCTGCAGAAAGTTATAGAGGAACTCAGATTGGAAATGAAAAAAGAAATCCCTGAATTAATAACATCTGCAGTAAAGAATCAAATGCAGAAACATATGGAGGAAACCCAATGCCCAACCAGAACAAGTGCAGCGGACACTAGCTCAGCACAAATGTATGAATTAATAGTGTCGATAGTAAATAAGCAACAGCAGAAAGTCATAGAGGAACTCAGAGCAGAATTCTTTTCAATTACCTTAGCTCAAATGTAGGAATTAATAGCATCGATAGTAAATAAATAAGCAACAGCAGAAAGTTATAGAGGAACTCAGAGCAGAATTCTTTTCTGAAATAAAAAAAGAATCCTCAGAACTCATAACAACTGAAGTAAAGAATCAACTACAGAAACGTAGGAAGGAAACCGAATCTGAAAAAAACACTGCAATAAAAGAATTTATAACTTCTGCTAAAAAAAAACATTGATAAAAAAATAGAGGAGATTAGAAAAATGACGGATTCCTTGAATGAGCAATACAGGAAGTAATAGATCACATGAAGCAGAGTCAAAGAGATATAGAGGAACTTAAAATCTCAATCACAAGCTTGCAAAACATTTTAAGTGAAAGTGATGACAGACTTTCAGATCTTGAAGACGCTGGTGCAGCTAGTGAAAAGGTAAGAAAGGATCTTTTAAAAACATCTAGGATGCAGGAAAGAATAATCCATCATCTGCAAGATGATGAAAAGATGAACAATGTGGGACTAATAGGCATCAATGAGAAAGAAGGAGTCAATACAAATGACATTTTAAAAAAATATGGGCAGAAGAAATAGCAGAAAACTTCCCAAATATGAGGAAACAATCTGACATTCAGGTAACCGAAGCATACAGAATGCCAAATAACCCCAATCCAATGAAAAACACACCAGGACATATAATAGTCAAGATCCCAGAAAT
>NW_004524595.1:16501125-16505037 GCF_000260255.1 Octodon degus | reverse complement strand
AAATAAAAATATTTTGTAACTATAGGCATGACAAGTAAAGACATTTTAAATATTAATCTGACAAAACTTTTCCATGGTGAAATGTGATTTCCTTTTGTTTAATTATAGAGGAAAAATCCAGTGAGTGCATTCATAAAGTTAATATGTATAGTGTAAGAAGCAAATTTCCAAAGCATTGTTTGGAGAGGAGGGGAGAAACTGTTTGATATACTGAATTGGGTAAACAGTTTGTACTTCAACCAGTGGTAGTTCATTTAGGTCAACTTGTCATTGGGTTTTAGACAAAAGTAGAACACATATGTTCTAACTGTCTGAAACTGAAAAGAGGTGTAAAACCAGGAAAAAGTAGAAGAGAAAATACAGCGTTACAGAGAGTATAAATGAGATTGATAGAATTACTGTACTCCATCTGGTTAAATTCCCAATTAATAAGATCCAAATGGAGTAAAAATTCAGTCTCTGTTTGCAGATACACACATTTGTATAAAACAAAAGTCAAAAGGGTTTAAAGCTAGTGAAGCTCTCTCAGTCATAGAAATAGAAACAATTTATTAGGCAGAAATAAAGATATTATAATATATTTTTCATTTAAGAGTCTTTATGTGGTGAATAACATGCCATTCATATATAAGATCAATATTTCATATTTTGGGGCCGGGGAGATGGCTCAGTAGAATTAGCACTTCCCTGGCAAGCACAAGGGCCTGAGTTCAATACCTGGTTCAAAAAAAAAATGAATATTTTGAAGTGGGTGGTAGTTTTACTACTTTAAGCAGATATAGATGCTCTTTCCCATCTTGCAAGATGGTGGGTGAAAAAACTGAGAAGCCAGACACTAAAGAGAAGAACCCCGAAGCCAAGAAGGCTTCTGCCAGTGATACTGGTAAAAAGGGTAAGGCAAAGAAGGCAAAAAAGTCCAAGAAGGGGCAGCCCCACTGCAGCCGAAATCCTGTTCTGGTTAGAGGAATTGGTAGATACTCCCAGTCTGCTATGTATTCCAGAAGAGTTTTGTATAAGAGAATGTACACAGCTGCTAAATCCAAGGTGGAGAAGAAAAAGGAGAAAGTTCTTGCTACACTCACAAAACCATTCAGTCAGGACAAGAATGGAGGTACCTGGGTGGTTAAGCTTTGAAAAATGCCTAGATACTACCCTATTGAAGATGTGCCTTTAAAGCTCTTGAGCCATGGAAAGAAACCCTTCAGTCAGCATGTGAGGAAACTTTGAGCTAGCATCACTCCTGGCACCATCTTGATCATTCTCCCTGGGTGTCACAGAGGCAAGGGAGTGGTCTTCCTGAAGCAGTTGGCCAGTGGCTTGCGACTTGTGACTGGGCCTCTTAGCCTTAATCGTGTTCCTCAATGAGAAACACACCAGAAATTTGTCATTGTCACTTCTATAAAAATTGATATCAGCAAAGTGAAAATTCCCAAACACCTCACTGATACTTCCAGAAGAAGCAGTTGCAGAAACCTTGACACTAGGAGGGTGAGGTCTTTAACACCAAGAAAGAGAGATACCAGATTTCAGAGCAGCGCAAGGTGGATCAGAAAGAGGTGGACTCACAGATTTTAGCAAAAATCAAAGCTGTTCCTCAGCTCTGGGACTGCCTGTTATCCGTTTTTGCTCTGACAAATGGAATTTATCCTCATAAATTAGTGTTCTAGATTTCTTACTAAGAACCTAATTCAATAACTGATACATTAACAAAAAAAAACCAGATATAGACACATATATTTAAAAAGGCATTTAAAATTATTGTATCTCATGTGCTTAAAGTTTACTGAATAATATTTTAACTAAAGAGAATCCATGTTCATGTTGTCAAAAATCAAAGAAAGAAAAAAAGGGAAAAGATCAAGTGCACTGAGTACCTTCTAACGGATGGAGAAAGATCCATAAGTAAAGCATTCTGCTGAGTGACTTATAGCTCTGGTGTAGACTGTCACGAGGAGCTGGAGAAGCTTTCTTTCATTAGCAGGAGAAAGTCTGACTCCTTCAGGAGAAAGATGGAAAGCTTTTACATAAGAGGTGACCTTTGAATTGAGCCTTTACAGATGAGCAGGATTTAACAAGATGAATTATGTCTGGCAATGCTGCAGAGAAGGTATTCTGAAAAATCCTCCAGCTATAAAGCATCAAAATGCCTGAATGAAACAGTAAATATTCTTTGAAAACCAGGGCTGTGTAATGGTAACTGCTCATGTGTATAGTGTTAGGATCTCAGGGACCAGAATGAGGCTGGGAAAGGATACACAGAGAACAGGATATAAGAGATAGAATCAGGGCGACATCAGTGCTATGGTTTGGAGGTTTTTTGCAAAAGAAATAATACAGTACAGAAAACATTTTATAATGAATCACCCAAATAATTATATACAACAAGTGCGGGAAACCTATTCATATATTGAACACTAAAGAAACCAGCTGAGGGCCTAGAGCTCATAACAAGGCCTCCCACAAGTCCAACTGGAGGCCTAGAGCCCACAAAAATCTCATGCAGGCTGGCTTTATGTATTTGTTGCTAGAAAGGCCCAAAGGTCAGTGGTGGAAGCTAAGAAGTCTATGCCAGCAGGATGAAGGATCTGTGCTAGCAAGCTGAGGGATCTGAAATGGAGCTAGGAAGCAACACTCAAGATAAGCACCAGAGCTCCCCCAAAAGTATCACAGCCATCCACAGCAACAGTGAGTTCCTGAGCTCCTCCAGCGATGAGGAAAACTGAATTTCCTCCAGGAAAGCCAATGCGACAAGCTTCTTCATGAGGCTGAGTAGTGCACCATCTTCCCCTCTGGAGCCAGGAAATGATGCTCAAGATGAGGACCAGAGCTCCTCCAAAGTTCATCAGGAAAGCCAGCATGACAAGGTCCTTTAGCAGAACAGCGCAAGAGAGCTAGTAGTTTCCTACAGCTCCAACAGCTTCTCCAAACAGCATCCCTAACAGCATTCCAACAGTTTCTCCTGTTCTGCCTTTATGTTGCTGGGAATAACCCTCAGCTTGTTCTCCTGCACCCAGCACCATGCCAGTTTAATTCAGCTGGGTATAAAAAATTGAGCACAGGTTAGAAATCCACTACAACCAGTGTGGAGCAGGAAGTGAAAACCTGAAAACTATGAAAAACAAAACACAGGAAGATAATTTGTTCACACCGGAAGTTATATCAGCACAAGTGAAACATGGGAAGATACAACTTTTTCACCTCAGGTTGGCTTTGAGGAAATAAAAAAAAAAAAAAACAAATACAAATGTCTCCCAAGAAAATTAGCAATATGATTAGAATTTGATGGCACCAGTTATTACTCAATTTATATTATGGTACCATGGCATCCCCAAATGCTTTAGTGTGGACAGCACCAAATTCTTTAGAAAGATGAGAGAAAGTACTGGCTAGAATCAGGACTGTGTTAGATGCAGCTAGGTTTATTTTTAAGATTTGAGCACTTTTCATCATGTAAATATATACTGCATCAATAAATGTGTTTTATAAAGGAGGAGGAGAAAGAGGAAAAGAGAAGGAAAAGTAATTGTTAAATATCCTGATGCATGCCCAGCTAGTGCATTTGAACAACTTCCTGTCATGGACAAAATGCTTGTGTCTTGCCCTGAACTCAAATGGTGACATCCTAACTCCAGTATGGCTCTCAGTGCATTCCAAAGCAAGAGAAAGGAAAGGAAGGAAGGAAGGGCTTTGGAAGTTAGTTCTTGTGAATTGGACTAATTCTTTCATCAAAGAAATCCCAGAGAGCTCTCTCACTTTCTTTTCTTTTCTTTTCTTTTCTTTTCTTTTCTTTTCTTTTTTTTTCTTTTTTTTTTTTTTTTGTGTGTGTTTTAGGGAAGGGTGTACAGGGTTTTCAGTGTCTCATTACTAGATCGGACTCTTAGTGATCTGCCTGTTTACAGCCTCCCAAGAGCT
>NW_004524595.1:16474501-16500830 GCF_000260255.1 Octodon degus | reverse complement strand
GGGATTGAACTCAGGCCCTTGCACTTGCCAGGGAAGCACTAATTCCACTGAGCCATCTCCCCAGCACCCCACTCTTTTCATTTCAATCCTTTCTCCTCCCTTTAACTCTTCTTCCCCTCCTCGTTTACAAAGCTTTGTTTCCATTTTATCTTCATCATTTATTTCTTCTCCTTCCTTGCTTCCCTCCTCAACCCTCCTTTGTTTTCCTTTCTTTTTAATTTTTTGGATTTTGAATTTCTTCCTATTTCACAATGCCTGTTATATACTTATTTACCTTTTCAGTTTCTCACCCCAAAGAAACAATGTGATGTTTACACATGTGTATCCAATTTATTTCACTTAAGAGTTTGGTCTCAAGGTACATCCATTTACCCAGGAATATCTCAAGAACTTTATCTTTCTTTATGACTGAGCAGTACTCTAATATATACATCTTTTTTTTTTATCCATTTCTCAGTTGATGGACATTTGAGTTGTTTCCAAAATTTATCTCTTCCAAACTGAACTGCGGTGGTATGATTTTTAATTTTTTCCAGGAAGATAATAAAAAGTAGAATAACTGGGTCAAATGGAACCTCTAGTTTTAGGTTTTTTTTTTTTTTTTTTAGAATCTCAACACTGATTTCCACAGTGGTTGCATCAATATACATGGTCTTGTGAAGGGTATTGCTTCCCTAATTTTTCTCTCACTGGATTTTAAAAATACATGTACAGCATGCTTATTGTTTTGAGTGTTGAATTTGTATCCACCTATGCTACTGAATTTGATTATTAAATCTATAAGTCTTTTGGTGGAGTTTTTGGAGTCATGTCACCTGAAAATGATGATAATTTAACTTCTTCCTTTCCTAGTTATTCTTATTCCTTTTTATTTGTTCATTTGTCTGTTGAAATGATCACGTGATTTTTGTCTTAGACTCTGTTAATATGGTGTATCACACTTATTGATTTGCATATGTTGTACCATCTCTGCATCTGTGGGATGAGTCCTTGATCATGGTGTATAATCTTCTTGATGATTTGCTGAATTCTGTTTGCCAGCATCTTACTGAGGACTTTGCATCTATGTTTATTAGGGAGATTGGGCTGTAGTTCTCTTTTTTGATTGGATCCTCCTCTGGCTTTGGTATCAGAATAATACTTGCTTCCAGGAAAAACTTTCATTAGAATTTCACCATTAGTGGCATTAGGTCTCCATTAAATTTCTTGTAGAATTCAATAGTGAATTCAGAAGCACCTGGACTTTTCTTTGTTGGTATGCTTATAATTACATTTTCAATTTAATGGACTGACATTGAATTATTTAGAATTTTTATATCATCTTGATTCAATTTTGGCAATTTGTATGTATATAGGTATCTTACAGTGGGTTGGGGAGATAGCTCAGTGGCTAAGAACCTACCTGGCAGGTGCTAGGACCCAGTTTGGTCTCTGGTACTGCATACTGTGTTGGCCCTATGCTCCCCAGTGCTGGGGAGGCTCAGGCAGGAGGACCACCATAAGTTTGGGCTGTGTAGCAAGACCTTGTATCCAATAAATAAATAAATAAATAAATAAATAAATAAATGATTTTTAAATATTAGAGTACAATTTCTTAAAGTAGGTATTGATAATCTTCTGGATTCCTACAAGATTCATTGTGATTCCATCCTTTTTATTCTTAATTGCATGAATTTTAGCCTTTTCTTTCCTTTGTGGATAAGATTGGCTAAGGGTTCATTGATTTTATTTAATCTTCAAAGAATCAACTCTTCAATTCATTGATTCTTTGAATTGTTTTCTTAATCTCAGTTGTATTAATTTTTGCTCTTATCATTATAATTTCTGCCCTGTACAAGTTTTGGATTTGATTTGTTCTTCTTTTTCTAGAATTTTGAAATTCAACATTAGGTTGTTTATTTGAGCTTGCTCTGCTTTCCTTATTTGAGCACTCACTGCTATAAATTTTTTCCCTAGGATTTCTTTCATTGTGTCCCATAAATTTCAGTATGTTGTACTGGCATTATCATTTAATTATAGATACTATTTAATTTCTTTTTAAATATCATCCATGACCCATTGGTTGTTCAGGAGTGTGTTATTTAATTTCCAGGTGTTAATTTATTTTTTGTGGAGTTTTTTGCCATCAATTTCCAATCTCACTGTACTATAGTCAGACAATATGCATGGGGTAATTTCAATACCTTTGTATTTACTTAAGCATATTCTATGTGGTCTAGTATGTGTTCTCTTTGGGGACAATGCCATGTGTAGTTGAAAAATATGTGTATTCTGATGTTGTGGGTTGGAATACTGTGTAGACATCTACTAGGTCCATTTGTTCAAAACTTTGGTTCAGTTTTGATATTTCATTGTTGATTTTTTGTTTATCTGTTTGTGACAATGGGATAGTATGGTATCTTATTACCATTGTATTAGTGCTTATTTGATTTTTAATGACCATTAGTATTTGTTTTATAAAGGAGGGTGCATTGGTATTTGGTGCATACATATTTATGATTGTTATCTCTTTCTCTTGGGTTGTTCACTTTACCAGGATGTAGTGACCCTCTTTGTCTCTCTTAATTAGTCTTGGCTTGAAATTCACTTTGCTTGCAAATAGAATAGCTACACCTTTTTATTTTGGGGTTCCTGTCACATGGAGTATTGTTTTTGATCTTTTGGTGATTAGTCTATAAATTTCTTTTTTAATTAAATGTATTTCTTAAATGAAGCATATTGTTGGGTCTTGCTTCTTTTTTTTTAATAAGCAGAATATATTTATTGAGAGTAAGAAAGCTCCTTTCCTGAGAGAGGGACAGGAGGGGGGACCCGAGCAGGTAGTTCCCCCCAGGAAGTTGTCTCTTGCAGGGACTTTTATAGAGGAAAACCATGTGGTGAGGCGGGGCTAAGGTGGTGGAGAAGACATGGGAACTTGCTTAGTTGGGCATGAGGTGGGACAAAACTATGGTTAACCAATGAGATTACAAGCATCATTGCTCAGGCAAAATTGATTAAATCCAGCATCAAATGGGAAAGCATTTGTTGTTGACCAGCAATCAGATATATACTTCAGAGGTTCAATCTAACAGCCCTCAATAGACTATGCATTTTCATTACAGCTTTGAATCTGAAGACAAAGGCAAAGAAACTGTCAAACATACATTGGCCAAATAAAAACACTAGTCAGAACCTTTTTTTAGGTCCATTAGCAGAGATCTCTTAAATGTGGGGTTTAATCCTTTTATCTTCCATGGCCATTGGATACTGTCTCAAACAAACTGGCCTTTCCTATTATTACTAGGGAACATGAATTACTGGGCATAGGGAAAACACTGAGTATTTTCCCATTTGCAAGTGGGGCACTGGCTGGGTAACTATTGACAAATCTGTATAAGCATCTATTGAAAGTTTAACAGGATTTCTCCTTATATTGGCAGTTAACATGGGTTCCCTCAGACTGAGAGGGAAGACACAGGACCACCTCAATCTGAAACTTCCTCTGACTCCATCATAAACAATTTCTTTTTCTTTCTCTAGCAGCTGCGGACATTTCTGCTTGAAATGTTTCTTCTCTCTGTCTGACTTTCCTGTAGGCTGCTAGTATCCCCATTCTTATTTCCCATCTATAATTCCATTCTGTATCCTTTCTAGAAACACCTCAACTGAGACCAATTCATTCCTGCAAACCCTTCTTACTTGTACAGTTTGTGTCAGATATCTGGGGCCCACTGAGCAACATATAACCTTTTGGTTTTAGATTTTTACCTGCATGATTACCTGGGGTTTAGTATCTTCTAGAAATAACAAATTATCTGAGAGATTAGAACATATATAATGAAATCATGAACATTCAAGCTAACAGGTACATTTATAAACCTTTTTGAGACCTAGCAATCATAACTCACTAGCTCTTAGACCCCTTTATTCATGGAGTCTGACAGTTTGCTGTAAGTCCCTCTAGCTTTAGTTAAGAGAGGTCACATATGTATTAACTATCAGCATGAAATACCAGAGTTTTATTAAAAACCAACGAGGCTTACATAGTCATCACAAATACAATGCCTGGCTCTATCTATAGGCCCAAAGCTATCGGACACTGCGTACCCAGTTTCTTTAGAACATTTTTACAGACAGGTTATCTGTCCTTGGGAACCTGTTTTAACTAGTGAAATACTTTTAAGTCTTACACATGAATAACAATATATTACATTTGGAAAACATCAGTTTCAGTATCATCATTTAGTAAACAACCTGAATATATTGCATTACCTCAGTTATAGCTAAAGCAATATATCTTCTAAAGTCTGTTTCTATTGAGGTTTGATGACTGGAAGGAAGGTCAGGGCTGGAGAAAGACAAAGAGACCTGTGCCAGTGTCCAGCAATAGGCTGGGTTTCTTTTTCCTCCTATAGTCATAATTACTCAGGGCTCCTCCATGGAGATGGCAGGTAGAGGTAACAGTCTGGCCAGAGGGAAGAGGCAGGCCCAGGGCCCTTCAGTCCTGCTGGACCACCTGGGAAGCTGAGTCTAAGCTCTGGGGCCTCTGCCTCAGAGTGCAGTCTCACTTTTAGTGGCTGCCTTGGCAGTCAGGGCATGGCTTGTGGGCCTCTTCAGGCAGTCCCTCTTATATTGGCCTGGCTTCTGACAGTAGTAGCAGATGAACATCATCATTGTTGAGCTCTTTTTGGAGCCAAGAGAATCAGACATAGGGTCTGTCTGTTTGGAGACCACAATAATGGTGGCCATTTTTTATCTCTTTGCTTTCTCTCCTTGCTTTTCTCCCAGTTCCAATTATAGGACACTTAAACAGTTTTTACCAAAGTATCAAATGAGCTGTCTGGAGCAAAAGCTATCTTTTGTAGCTCTTCAACTTATCTGTAAGAGTAATCTATCTCTATTGAATTAACATCTCACAAAGTATGCTTTACTAGTCCCTCTAATAAACGTTTTAAGAAATCAGATGGGTGTCCATCTTCTTCCTGATAAATAGCTAACATTTAATAAAATGTCTTTTCCATTCTTTTGCCTGGCTATTAGCAGCAGGGAACTTGTTCTACTGAAAAGCTCAGGTAGAAGTCCTACTTTACTAGCAGAGAGAGAAAAAGTACAATAGGTAAGTGGAGATCTTTCAGTGACCAGGGGCCAGTTTCCACCAAGGAACCTTCAGGTTTGACACCTTCTCCCCTCAGGCATTCTTGGTTTCTTTTGGCCCACACAACCAGAGATGTCTCCAGAAAGGAATCCAGCAATTTCTCTGGTCAACATTCCATCAGCCATAGGCTTCAATGGGGATTCACCGAAGAACAGTTGGGGAAACCTGTCCTCTGCTTCAAAGAGTGGCAGCTGCTCTAAAGAGCATTTACTAGCTGGCAGAGTAACCACTGTTTGTAAGTTCTATAAGGGATAGGCAAAAGCCTGAACTAAAAGTTTTAAGGTCCATAACTTATCTCTTATACACCTAAATGATAATTAGACCTAGGAGAAAAGTTTGAATCCTCCCTCACACTAAATGTGTTTTAGTCCTGTAAGTGTGCTGCTTTTGGAGATAGCTCCTTCTGGTGTCACTGAGAGTCAGTTCTCTCCACTGTGTCTCAGGTTTAGCTTTCCAAAGGAGACTTACCCAGAACACTAAGCCGGGACATGGCTTTTATGTGTCCTTCTGGACAGGCATAGTTCCTCATTGTCTCATCTGACCCAGAGACAGGGTATGTGTCCTTTTTCTAAAATGACTTCCCTGTCTTCAGTGTTAACAAGCGCTCATTTTCTAAGGACTTCACTTAGTTGGAGCAGCCTACAGTTTTCCTAACTTTACTTGCCTCTAAAAAGGAAAGTACAAAGAGGTAGGAAAATGAGAAGTAAAGTCAAAGGAAAGAAACTGAAACAGAGCAGGCCTGAAATTTCCTCTAGCATGTAGAGGGGGATCAGAACCAGTCCATCCCAGTGAAACCTGTCATCCAAGTCTTTAAGAACAGTTGTTGAACTAATGTCATTTAACTGGCAAAAGGAGTCCCACGTTTCATATACAGGCATGTATATTTTCTAAGTCCGAGCTGGCTATAAGTCCCATTTTACAGAAATTTATATAAAATCCACTAGGAGGCTTACTAACATTACTCTAATTCTATGGTCTAAAATCGAGCAAGGAATACCAGTACATATAGTCAACCAGTTTAAACACAACGTATATGAATACACAACAGTCATAAAGTGTCCTATTAATGAAATATCATAAACTTGTAATATTTCCACATTTTAATTTTAGATTTACCGACATCATTTTGACCAACATTTTAGCAAACAAGATAAGAGACAAAAATGGAAGCAATTGTAAGCAATTTTAACAGTTTATGTGAGGTGAAACTGTTTGAGGCAAAATATGAACAATTATAAGCAATGGGCAAAGACATATTAACATTTGAAGCATAAAAATTTATTACCTAAGCAAGTCCCAATCCAGAATTTATGAAAGAAAAGCAAACTCATACCTCCATCCAATGATCTCGGTGGGAAACTCCGAAATGATACAGGGAGAAAAACTGGTCTTGGGTGGGTGACCTCCAAACAATATAGGGAGCCTCCAAATGACATAGAGAAAAACGATCTCTGGACCTGACCTGCACGAGTTCGTGTTCTATAAAACCGAAGAATGAATTTTAGGAAAAAACAGAGGTTATGAGCAGAATATATTTATTGACAGAAAGAAAGCTCTTGTCCCAAGAGAGGGACAGGAGGGGGGGCCCAAGCGGGTAGTTCCCCCTGCCGGGTTTTGCTTCTTGATTCATTCTGCCAGTCTGTTTCTTTTGATTGGTGAATTGAAACCATTTACATTTATGCTGATAACTAAAATGTATTGACTTATTCATGTCATTTTATTTTCTTGTTGTTGGTTCTGTCCCCCCCCACCACTTAACTGTTTACCTTGCTCAGTGGATTCATTCTGTCATGGCTCATGGAGTTGTAGTGCTTGTTATCTCTTTCTAGAATCTTTCAGAACATTTTGCAGTGCTCATTTGGTGTTCATAAATAGCTGCAGTCATTCTTTGTCACAGAAGTATCTCATTTCTCTATCAATTTTGAAAGATAGTTTTACAGGGCATGTCAAACTATGTTGGAGGTTGTTTTCTTTTAGGGCTTAAAGTATTTTACTTCTCATTCTTCTTGCCTTGTGAGTTTGTGTTGAAAAATCAGCTATGATTCTGATGGATTTTTCAATATAAGTGACTTGTTTTCTCTAACAGTTATTTCTTGTTTCTTGTCTTTTTGAGACAGGGTATTACTATGCAGTTCAGGCTGGCCTTGAACTCACTTTGTAACCTAGACTAGCCTCAAACTCATAGCAACCCTCCTGCTTCAGCATCCTGAATGCTGGCATTACTGGTGTATGACACTATGGTCAAATCTAATATTTTTTAATATTCTGTTCTTATGTTGAATTTCTGGAATCTTGATGATTATATGCCTTGCTTTTTTTATACATGGTTTTAAACACACACACACACACACACACACACATATATATATATATATATATATATATATTATTGAGGAAGGATGGTTCATTCTACTTCCTTGGAGGAGCTCCAGTCTTCCAAGTCAGCATGGAAGGAAGAAAGAAAGAGCTGGGGAGATGGCTCAGTAGAATAAACACTTCCCTGGCAAGCGCAAGGGAAGGAAGAAAGATTTGCTAGAAGCTGCAGCTACATCTACTTCCTTTGCTTTTTGCTGTTTTCTGCCACCATGAATGGCTGCCCTCTGCCATGTGCCAGACTACAGACTATGTTGGAACCAGTGAAGTATGGACTAAAACCTCTACTCACTGTGAGCTCAATAAACCTTTCCTTCCTTAATTGTGGATGTCAGGTATTTTGTCCCAACAATCAGTGAAAAGTAACTGAGGCACATGGCCAATTGCAGTTTATGAAGTACTTGTGGTTTCTTTTGCCACTGATTTCCAATTTTATTGCACTATGACCTGACAATATGAATGGGATAATTTCAATTTCTTTGCATTTACTTAAGCATGTCCTGTGAGCTAGTATGTTTCACACATACACCTGAGAAGAATGTGTATTCTGATGTTGTGGGGTAGAACACTCTGCAGACATCTAAGTCCTTTTGTTCAAAAGTTTGGTTCATTTATTATATTTCATTGTTAATTTTTTTTGTCTAATTGATCTATTTTTTGGCAGTGGAGTATTGTGGTCTCTATGATAATTGTTTCAGTGCTTACTTGATTTTTTTATGTCTATTCATATTTGTTTTATGTAGTTGGGTGCACACTGTTTCTTGCACATATATTTATGATTGTTATGTCTTCTCCTTGGAGTTTTTCAATCAGTTTAAAGCTTCTCTACCCTATGTATGGGCAGAAAACAAAGATTACTTAGAATCTAAAGAAAACTTGCAATGCAAAACATACTCAGATGTGCAAGCAAACAAACCATAGAGAAATAGAAACAAAGCAAGGAAAATAAAACTTTTTATGGTTGAAAAAATTCAGACACGACACATTACAGCCATGAAACAACATAATGCTAAGAAAAGGAATACTTATAGAAAACACAAAAAGAACTGGCCTTAAAATTAAAATATGAAAGCAGGAATGAAACACTCAACAGAAGAGTTATTGTTAAACCAAATTTCCCATAAAAATATAAAGCAAAACAGAAGAGAAGTCGGTTACACAATTGGAGGGCCCATCTACAAGGTACCATATTAAATAGGCATTCTTAAATAGAGAAAAGTGAAGGAAAGGGAAGCAAATCTTCAGTGAAGCCATTCAAGAACATTTTCCACAAGCTAACAATATGACCTGCGATTGAATGAACCCACTGAGAGCCCTGTGCAATGGGTAAAACAGATCTAAGTCAAAGCACAGCATTATGAAAATTTATTTGCTTTCAAAGCAAGAAAAAGAAAAAAAAAATCAACAATGATAGTACCAAAACTTGCCTTGCAACTCCTTGCCAGTAATATTGGAGGTAAGAAATTATTAATGTTTCCGTTTCTGCTAGTAGTTGCTAGGAAATTCAACCCTCCTGCTGAAAACTGAAAACTTACTATATAAAAATGTTTTGAAAGGAAAAAAATTAGAAGATAGATATAAAAAATTGGAAACTTTCAGGCCAAAAATAGTATCTTTTTTTAAGACAGGATCTCGCTGTGTACGTTAGGCTGGCCTCAGTTCACAGCAATGCTCCTGCCTCGTCTTTCTGAATGCTGAGGTTACAGTTGGGTAGCGCCATCCGAGCCTTTCTCAGGTCAGTTGTTAAAGTCAGAGCTTGTAACATGAGAGGCAAGCAGAGCATCAAAGCTGTAAGTAACAGAGCAGTCAACTTTATAGTCTCCCTACATTAAGTGTGGGCAGAAAACAAAGATTGGTAGACATCTAAGGAAAACCTCCATTGTAAAATATAGATTCATGTGTACAAATAAACAAACCAACAAAAGAAATAAAATCAATTTGCCTTTCTTTCCTTGAACTGCTGGAAATGGTGGAGAGGATGGTGTTTCCTTAGAGAATGGGATGAAAAACAGAAGGGAAGAGCCAAAGAAGCTGTCCTGTAGTGGGCGTACCCTTGGCCTGGTCCTCACCAAGAATCTCTACTCAGAACAGGTGTTAATCTGAACAGGCCAGGAACCCTCACTCCTGACTCTGCCCTGAGGCACCTGGCAGAAACAAAAATGTTAAATCCCAAAGGAAAGCATGGTTTGAAGCCAAGGTCTCAGAGAATAAGCCCTTCATTTTTCTAGAGCAATGACCATCAAGCAGCAAGATTATAAGGTCCAGCAGTAAACAAAATATGTCCCATCTTGAAAGATCATTGGAATGATCAGTATGTGTTAACAAGTATGCTTATCAAGTTTAAAGAACTAAATAATTTGAGTTAAAATATCTTCAGGAAACAAGGAATTATGAAAATCATGGCAGTTTTGAGGAAGAACCAAAGAGAGTTTACAGAAATAAAAAACACACAAAATTAAAATAAAAGGCAGTAGAGCAAAATCTTCATAATTCTGAAAGAAAATAATTTAAAATTCTTTACCCAGATAAACTCTTGCTATATTATAACACTAAGATTAGGATTAAAGAGATTTTCAACATGGAAGTTTTCAAAAAACTCTTTTCTTATTTCCCCTTTCTGATGAAGTTCCTGTATGATGGATCCGTTAAAATCAAACAGTAACCAAGAAGCTATGGAGAAGAGGCAGCAGCAGGCCCAACATAGGAGAGAAGCAAAAAACACTCCCAGGAAGATGTTGAAAGGAAGTACCAGGATGACAGTTATGTACCAAATACAGAAGAAACCTATATTGGAATAGTGTGACTCAAAGGATAAACATATTGGTAACCATCATTAAGACCCCTGATATCATTCAGCTCTCTTAACCAACCTGAGTATATTCTTTATACATGTTTGACTTTTCTTGCCCACTGCTATAAAATTTCCTGCTTTCCCATTCCCAGTCCAGTTGTGTGCATCGGTTGAGGAACTCATTCACCCCGTCCTGGGAACATGCATGGCACCCATTCCCTTTATGATAAGTTGTATGTTGTACCTCATCCCCTACCAGATACTCCAACTGTGGTCAGTTGTGTCTCAAAATTCAATTAGTTTCATGATCAAATTTAGTAAAATACCTACATACCTTCACTAAAATAACAAACCCCTATATTAGGATGTATAATGGTTAAAACACCACTTACTGACCACCTTACAATTAACAGAGTTGATATAAACAGTTGGCACGTGTGTGGTGACATGGTCTCATCCAGCAAGGCCCCGGTGGCAAGCCTAGCCACTTGATGCTTTCTGTACATCCTCCATATATCATTCTTCTCTCTCCCAGTTGCTCTTGGAAGGCATTTACCCGCATACCATTTGGCATACATAAATAAATATTTTTCCCTAAAACTTCATCTGAAAAATGTATTAAGAGGCTGCGTTTTATGAAGTTGGGAACATGAGATGCTGTAGGGTCTTCCAACAGGAAAGAAATCACCAGAAAATTGATCTGCCAGTCCCTTCTTCCAGAGCTGAATGTCACAAGAACCTCAATTAGGAAGGCTTACTGTCAAGCTTCTTCCTGGGAATTTCCACCATCCTGAATAAAGTCTGCTTCCATGCAGAGAGGGAATGCTGATTAGTAAAGCCAGGATATGTGTCCATCGGGTACTGAAATCATCTGCTGAAAACCTATTTTCACTTTGCTTGTCTGATCGGTCACTTAGAATTTGATGATTCATAAGATTCCAGGAAATCAGATTCGTTATTTCCATCTGCTTTTTCATTGGTGGGAGCCACTGGATTCTATCTTTCTGGCCGTACTGAGCGGCATGACAAAATGGATTAGGGACAATTATAGCTTAGTCATCACTATATGCATCTCGTTTAGAGTTTGTATCATTAGAAGAAATTCTCCTGTAGTTCTGAGTGATATGATCCTGGCAAGTGTGGCTTATTAACCATTCTTAGGTTTCAGGTCAGAAGTTTGCTGAAAAAATAAAGTCCTAGCTGCATCTGTTTATATCTGCACTTTTAAGGGTTAAAGTGGTTACTTAACTACATTGAATTATGGTTTGCTAAGTGATACCAACCTCTTTCAAAATAACTGAGTTATATTTTTAAGTCTTTTTCATTTGAAACTTAGTAAAATGTCTGATGGATGATTTCTTTAAAGTCTTCCACTGGAATAATAAAACATTCACTTTGTAATTTAATAAATCCCTGATGATTGATTATAGTGGTTTATTTTTAAATGACATTTTTAAAAGCAGGATCATAAATTATTATGTATATGACAAATTATTTAGATTTCTTAGTTTTTGAGACTAGGTCTTGTGATGTAGTTCAGGCTGGCCTTGAACTCACTTTGTAGTTCACAGTGAGTTGGCTTGGCTCAAACTCCAGGCAATCTTTTGCCTCAGCCTCTCTGGTGCTGGAATTACAGATACTTGCCACCACACCCAGATATAACTTAGATTATTAATTTAACAAATTACATACTTGGTCAGAGTTTAAACCAGAGGAAGACACATTGTTGATGAAAATCAGATACTTTGGAGTGTAGATGCAATTTCTGTAATGGCAATTGCTAAGTGGAAAGGTTAGATGCTTTAACAAGTAGCCACCAAATCTCAGAGGTTTAATACACGAATTGTGTTTTTCACTTATATGAGGTCCAGTGCAGAAGTTCTCATGATTTGTTGAAGTTCAAGGAAGAGACTCGCTCAAGAATTTAGCTTCCTGTCATCTTGCAGCAACCCATTCTGAGAGTGAAAGAGGTAGGTAGGGTGGAGAAAGGCCCCTGAACACGATCCCTTGCCTACGTGGCAGGTCACTTCTTATCGATTTCGTTTGTAAGGACCAGCCATCACCTCAGTGGTGTGGTAAGGTCGTGTGGTTGCAGCTTCTGAGAGGCATTTCTGAGCATTTTTTCCCAACCCTGCTTCCATGTTGGAGGCTTGCAATAGACCTTTGTGGGAACAGTTACACTATGCAAATAGGTAAATACTACCAAGGAGGCTGTTTCGTCTGGAAAGCCAGGTATTAAGCATCTACCAACATACCACGCAGCCCAGTGGTTCCACTTACAAGCAAGAGACCCAGGCAAGTGGTCAGTTATGTGTCCAAGAGGAGGAAGTGCATCACGCAGGCATTTATTTTCTTTATGTCATATGAAATGAATGAGGAAGACAAAGATTAAAAATAATTTCCTTTGGGCCGGGGAGATGGCTCAGTGGAATAAGTACTTGCCTGGCAAGTGCGAGGGCCTGAGTTCAAAAACCGGGGTTCCACCAAAAAAAAAATTTCCTTTGACTTTGGAAATGATATCTTTATGGTTGCTTTTTAAGAAGGAAAATCACAGTTTTTTCTTTCTTTTTGGCATCATGTCTCCATGCTATCATTTACATATACTTTATAAAATCAGAAAAATGATTTTTAAATCAGACATCTAAAAGTACCCGGGGCTGGAGAGGCACTTGGTGGTGCAGTGCTGGCCGGTGTGCTGGGGGCCATGAGTCACACACCTGCACCTCTTCCCATGGTTCTGTTAGAGAGGAAGGCACTTTGTGGACTTTGCTTTAAGGGCAGTTCTTTCCTCTGAGGATTTTGGTATTGTCTTTCTTGCTCAAAATATTGGAGTCCTAACACAACTCCTTAACATATTTATGGAAATTTCCTTCTCACATCTTTTTTGGAGACAGGGTCTTGCTATGTAGTTTAGGCTGGTATAAACTCATGACAATCTTCCGGCCTCAACCTTCTGAGTACTGGGATTACAGTTGTGTGGGATTATCAGATTACCACCTCTGGCTTCCTTGTCATATTTTTGATAAGATGAAACATATGATATTGCAGGTTTTGTAGAAAACTAATGATCAATTGTCAATGATTTTTTTATGATTCAAATTATTTTAAGCATCCTTTTTGTTTTTTAAAAAAGTCTCATTAGGGAATTACTTTCATCTCTTTTGTTTGATAAAGTTTTGGATTGCTTTATAGGAATACTTATTCACAATGCAAACAATCAGAATAAAAGATGTGCTATACTTGCTCCACAGCAGAAACCTCTGTAAGCTTTCAAATCTTCCAAATGGGCTTAATGTCATAGTCTTGCAAAAACCAGACACATTCCTTTTGAATACTGAACCCAGCAGAACTTCGCTGCAATCTTCTGTTTATGTGTAACTCAGACTTTCCCTGGACTCTATGTGGCTGCTTTTTCTCTGGCCCTCTCTACCTTTTTGCCACTGTGACAAAGGGACCTTGAAGAATTTATACGAACTACACTGGGACTTTTTGTAAAGCCATAGGTGACCTGTGAAGAGCATTGCATGTTTGGTGCAAGGAGTAGGTTAAGAAGGGTTCTACCTGCTAGAAAGCCCCAAAGAACCTAGGCTGCTTGTCACCTCCTCTTCCCTGTAGCCATCCTCTAGTTTTTGGGCAATGTCTCTTAGAGTTTTGTGATGTAATATGATCTTATTTCAAGATGTTGGGGACTATTAACCTTATCCTACCCCTTCCTGAAAGTAGGAAGGGAAAGTCACAATATTGTTCTGTTTGCCTCTCCATGGTGGTGGCCTTTGGGTCAGAACAGAAGTTGGATGTGATGTCCTCATGGGATTTCTAGCTCCTTGAAAAAGGGCAAATATGTCCTTTTGAAGTACTCTGAAAAGTGCTTAGAAAATGTGGAGCTTTTCCAAGGCCACACAGCTAACAACAGTGGCAACTCCTGCTTCTGGGACAGGAAGACTAGAATGAAGTGAAGCGTTCCTTCCCAATGGAACAGTGCCTTTCCCATGTAAAGACAGGTGGGCAGCACACTTAGCTTGGTTTCTATTTTCTACTGTTTGATGCTTTATTTTTTTAACCTTTCTTCATAATACATTTGGATAGAATGCATTTGAGAGGCTTAGCAGTAAGACGGTCAAATTCAATTGTGAGCTGCTGGGTGAGCGTGTTCTGGCAGGAGAATGCCACACAGGGAGCTTTGGTTCTGGGGGCATGGTGCTGGCAGAGAAAGATGAGGGGGTAGCAGGAGATAGAGGAGAGGAGACCTGGACTGAAAATTCAGCTCCCAAAGGTGAGTTGCCCTCCGATAGAAGCAAAGACAACCTTCAATATACAGCAAGTGGATCAAATTAGTGTTCTGTTTTTTTTTTTACCTTCTTTGATCTTTATTCAGTGGCAAATAAAGCCATAAGCAGCAGTTTTTAAAAGCCCAGAAGAAAAAGAAAACAAAACAACGAAACTGCTCTAGCCATCAAGTAGTGCCTGTCTCTTTGATTCAATTTGTATTAATCTGGCATCTTCCTCTTGTTCTGCAAACAATTTTCAAAACATGTAGGAAAGAAAGGAGAGAGGAAGGAAGAGAGGCAGCAAGACACACACACACACACACACACACACACACACACACGGGGGTGGGGTGGGAAGAGAGAGAGAGAAAGA
The DNA here is from genome assembly GCF_000260255.1 of Octodon degus. Taxonomy (NCBI): domain Eukaryota; kingdom Metazoa; phylum Chordata; class Mammalia; order Rodentia; family Octodontidae; genus Octodon; species Octodon degus. The sequence goes on along the minus strand of NW_004524595.1, from coordinate 16,485,891 downwards.
GAGAGGAGAAATGGGAGAATGAGGGGAGTGAGGAGAAAGAAAAAGAAGAGGGAGAAGGAGTGGGAGAAGAAGGGGAGGATGTGAGGAGAAGGAGGAGGGGGAGAAGGAGGCAGAAGCAGAGGAGGTGAGGAGAAGGAGGAGAAGCACCTGTAAGATCTGAAGCACAGGCCTGGGCGGCACAGAGAAGACATGAATGCAGAGCACTGGTTTGCCTGTGATGATTGCAGTCTTTAATTAGCATCTACATGCTTGGCCTTGTAGCATGCAGACTTCCTGAAGAACAGCTGGATGTTTCGTGCACCAGTGCGGGAACATGACAAGGGCCCATCCACTCAGCAGTCCCAATTTTTGAGGCCTCAACTCTTCTTTCCGCATATTCCTTAATGTATAACTAATTACATTTTAACTTTTAGCTGAATTGTAGATAATTCATTTCAGAGGACAGTAAATTTAAATAGGAAAAGTAGCTTATTGCATGCATATTCAACATGTTCTAACTGTTCACCTTTTACTTACTAAGTCTTTTAACCAATTTGAGGCAATGTTTTTAGGGTTGAAGATGGTGGTAATAGAGGTCGTGTGTCTGTTGGGTTTTTTTCTACTAGAAATTGAACTGAGGGCTTTTGAGCTAGAGCTAGCTTCCTGTTTGTTTCTTTTACTTTGATAAAGGATCACCCTAAGTCATGAAGTTGCCCAGGCTGAGCTTGAATTTGTAATCTTCTTGTTCAAGCCTCCCAGAGTGCTGGGATTACAGGAAGATGTCAGTGCACCTGGATTGGAATTGGGAATACTTGCATCAGTTCAAGTTGGGCTGGTAGCCTCAGCTTCCTGACAGAAGCTGTGAGACTGCTCAGTGAGCAGGAGTAAGACTTGGTGGGAACCAGGCATGCATAGGATGAAAATCTCATGGGATGGACCTGCAAGAGACATTTTCCAATGATGGTATGGGGCCTGGGTGAGTGTTCAGCCAACGTGTTTCCTGAGCACAGTGTCTGGGCTGGGGCTGAAGAATGTCAAAGATACTGAGGGCTTGGTGAGGCAGAGTTGTTTACCTACTTTCTCTTCTGGCAACTTTTCTCTTTTGTTGGTAGTTTTTCCTCCGTCCTCTCTTCCTCAGGCTGTGGGTACAGAACAGGTGTCTCAAGGGGGTCCATAATAATCAGTGAGCTCTGGAACTATGCTTCTCAGAGAGCATGAACAGGAAGCCACAGGATGGCAGGATATCTTCCTTGTGTTTGCTTCCTTCACATGCCCCATTTCTTATACTCAACTGTGAATGTATTATCATGGACTTTCAGTATACTCATTTAGCTCCTGAGTGTATAGCCCTGATAAGTTTCCTGGGCCCAGGCCTTTCCTTGCCACAATCCTTAAGCTTGACTTTTCTAAAAGTTCAGCTCAGTATTTCATCCAAAGCACTCATGTTCTTCTGTATTCATTGATTCATTCATTCATTCATTCATTCATTCATTCATTCATTCACACAGTCAAATAGTTACTGGGCTCTTGGTCTTTTACTGTGCATAATTAAAGAATCATAGTTGTTACCTCCACAAAGCCTATAGCCTAATAAAATGTTCTCAGAAGTAAAGAAGAGAATTTCCAGAATGAAATAATATAAGCCTCTATGTTAAAAAGACTCATGCAAAGTCATGGACAAAAACTTTAAACAGATCCTGTTTGCATCCCCTAAACACTCAGTCACTCAGGTTTCTCATCAGCCCAGTGAAAGTGGAGAGAAGTCTCTTGTGTCTCTTCTTGTGTGTATATGTGTCTAGTTATGTGGGGAAGACTGGGAATTGGCTCTGGCTATGTGCCTGAGTGCTTGAGTTGAGGCCTGCAGGTGGTCTGGTATTGTTCACCAGTTCCCTAAAAAGGAAATGCAACCAGCAAAAAATTTAGCTGAGTTGGGTGTGGTGGCACACGTACATGGGAGGTTGGTGATGTAAGAATGTTTGATGGTAGCCAGGCATGGCCCCGCAGACCTGTAATGCTTTAGAGATGTAGCAAGACAATGAAAACATTCCCCTCTTTTGGTGGTGGTGGGAGTCTACATTCAAAGCAGTAGTAACAATGATTTGTTCTAATGGTGTTTGTAAATAGGATCACAAGTCCGCATCTTGTACAGCAATTAACCACTAAGAAGAATATATGCAGTGTATTATTTGTTGAAACTGTACTTCCGATTTGATTTGAAACTGTCTCATTGCTGTTTATCAATAAAACTTTGAAAAAAAAAACAAAACAGTAGTAGGCCAGGTGTGGTGGTGTATGCCTGTAATTCAAGCACTAGGGAGGCTGAGGCAGGAGGATTGCTGTGAGTTCAATGCCAGCTGGAACTACATAGTGAGACCCTGTCTCAAAAACAAACTACTGCATCCAGCAAAGCCCTTGAGAAACTCGCAGGGACAGCAACATGAAGAAATGAGGACAATAGAAAGCTGACCAGTTGGGGCCCTCTCTTGGTGGAGAAAAGAACCACACAATGATTGCAGTGTGTTTATTTATATAATCAGCAGATTGATGTCAGGAGAAACTGCTCTGCCTAAAACCTTGTTTGCCCAGCTCTCCTCAGGTGTCTCATGTTCTCAGGGCTGGAACGATTTATTCACCTGGCTGGCCTTGGGTGCTCCATGTTCTCAGAGATGCCCTTACTCACATGTGATCAGTCTTGAGCTTCAGCTACTCCCTACACCTCCCCATTTTTGGGTTTGTATTTGCAAGTAATGGTGGTCAGTTTTAGTTGGAGGAGCTGTTTTTGGAGGACTCTGTAGAAGACCAGGATGAACAAATGGACAAATATGAATGCTTTCCATTCTGAGATAACTTATCTAGGGTCAGAGGTCTAGTCCAAAGATTTTGGGTCCCTGTGTTCAGCAATTTAACCCTATTCAGCCTGTTAATCTGTAACCCTAGTTACCAGTGTAGCTGGGAATTGTCAGGTGTTTGTGATTTGAGTTTCTTTTATAGCTAGTGTATTACTATGACATTGTTTTATGCATATTGTGGTTATACTTTTCTGCTGGATATTCAAGACCAAGTTAAAATGAGACCTGTATTAAAATTAGTTTCTTGCTATCTTTCAAGATTAGTTCATCAGGATTTGCCTTGGAATCATGTATAGCACCTCTCAGTTCTGTCAGAGTCAAGCATCTGGATGAGTCATGGCCATTGCTTGACCAAGTTGTTCTCTGTGAAATCTTAGGAGGCTTTTCTCTCCTGGTGACTCTCTTTAGGCACACGGTACACTGTTAATCTTCCTTTGTGGGCCAAACATTACCTTGGTTAGAAGACTGGGGACTCACCAAATTATAGGATGTCAGAGGTTCTCTTATGTCCTGGGTCCTCATTGACCTCAGAATGCCTGAGTCAAAATATTGGCTGTCTTCTTAGCCCATCTATCTTTCTAGCTTTTGGCCTCCAAATCTCAGTAGTCAAACAACCAAAACTGAAGGTTAATGACATTACATTGTATGGGGACAGTGATCTTTTTTTATGTATTTAATACAGGGTCTATAGGGTCTTACTATGTAGATTGGACTCAGTGATTCTCCTGTTTTCAGTCTCCCAAGCACTGGTATTACAGGTGTGCACCACCACACCCAGTCTCAATTGCTGTCTCAGTGCATACTGGGGGTGGGGCTGGCACGGCATGCTGAGGATCAAACCCTGCCTGCTGCACTCTGCCTAAGCAGGTGCTTTAGTCTGCTGAGCTATCTGGCTGGCCTGGGGACAGTGATTTTAATGTTATAATTTTGCCTGAATATCAAGCACCTTGAGATATAAAGTAGAGCCATTATTTTCTATCAGCCATGGATGTGCTAGTAATTAAATCCCTGTAGAATGTTAATAGACAGCAGTTATATAGTTTTACACAAAAATTATAGGCCATACATAATAGTGTAGCATGATAATCATGATGACATTTACGTAACACACTTAATGTCTCTGTCTTGGTATAGAACAGACTTTTTATTTAATAGCGCTCTCTAGTACAAAGGAAGATTTTACCAACTTATTGACTTTTTAAAAAAAATTTATTTATTTTATTTATTTATACTGTGTGTGTGTGTGTGTGTGTGGCCAGCTCAGCCCACCAGGGGGGCGGGGCTGGCTGGCTTGTGGTGCTGGGGGATTGAACCGCGGTCCCTGTGCTTTGCTAAGCTTGTTCTAAGTAGGTGCTTTAGACCACTGAGCCATCTCACCAGCCCCAACTTATTGACTTTTAATGAGATGTCATTGAAGAAATTTATGACATTGTCTAGACTGCTTAATGTATAGGCATCACTAAATACAGTGACACATATATATAGCATATACATCATATGAGTTTTTGTTAAAGGCAGAGGTCTGAATCTGAAGAAAAATATATCACTATAAACAATCACTGTTTTATATTTTGGTAGACCTGTACATCTGAAGCCATGGATGCATGTAACACACCACAAGATTGATAACAATCAGGTGTCATAGCTACATGAAAACTTTTGTTTTTTACTTTAGTTTTGTAGAAGAGACCCTTTAAATCAGAAAACCTTATTGCCTCATTTCTAGACAACCTATTTGGTCTTTGACAATGATCAATGTGATATCAAACTAATAAACTTTTAATAACATTTATTGGGGTACCTTCCTTAAGACTATGGAGATCACTGGGGACACCTATTAGTGAACAAAGCCTGGGATATGATTTTTCTCAGGCAGCTGCTCCTTTATTTACCAACAGAAGTCCTAACCAATAATTCCCTAAGCCTGAAGTGTCCCTATTTAGTTAACATAACAATTTCTAATGAATTACAGGAAAACAAATTTTAATATCATTTGTCCAATCAAATTCAGAAAATGATGATAGATAGACAGATAGATAGATAGATAGATAGATAGATAGAGAAACCCAGGTGGAGGCATGTTTTTCATTTCTATAAGCCAAGGGCCAGGGAGAAAGCTCAGTAGAATAAGTGCCTGCCTTGCAAGTGCAGGGTCCTGAGTTCAATCCCTGATACCACAAAAAACAAACAAACAAACAATAAATCTATAAGCCAAATTAAATTCTAAACAAAATGATCCAAAAGTGCAAAACAAAAAGGAAAGAAAAAATACTTGAGCTCAAATAAAAATAGCTGTCAACAGACAATCTTCTTACAGAGTGCACTCAAATATATATTTGGCCAAATTTACTTATAATAACTCTTTTGCCATTTTAGAAATTTGTAATTATAAATAGACTATTCAGAAATTTTTGTAGGTCAGTTAGCAGAGATCTCTTACAAGAGAAATTTGGAAGAAACAAAAGCCTTTAATCTATAATCTCTGTCTCTATCTATCTATCTATCTATCTATCTATCATCTATCATTTTCTGAATTTTATTTTGTCTTAAAAATACTGGCAACTTTTGTTTGAAGAGGCAGATAGTTGCTGTATTGCTCCTACAGATCTAGCAGAGCAATTTTAGGCAATATGACTCTTGCTTTATAGCACTTATTTGCATTTTCAAAGGCCAATTGCTAAACAATTAATTTTTAAGCCTCTATATTGTTGATAATCTTCTCACTACCCTGCAATAAGTATACCCCAGAATCCTGAAACGTTTTATTAGCACCCTGGTGAAAGGAGGTCAGATCATGTAATATCTCACCCTTTGAAGGAAGTTCCCTCTAAGCCCTTGTAGCAGCTATTTAAACTTGCTTATATGCTTGCAGTACAAAAATAAGTTGATTATTTATGGCAGCAAAGGCACTTTCTCTGGTTAACATGTCTTTTGTAATGGTGATGTGAGCATCAGGGCAAGTGGCCTGATCTGCACACAACTCAAAAAATTTCCCTTCCCCAATAAATACTCCTTTGCAGTTAAACATGATTTATCTATCCTTTTCCAATCGTTTGAGCCATAACCTGCTGTTCTCTGGTTCTATAAAACCCTAATGTAAGGGCTGACCAGATAACTCAGCATATTAAAACACCTGTTTAGGCAGACACAGGGGCTGGGATTCAATCCCCAGAGTGCTGTGCCAGCCCCTTCCCTGGGGCGTGCTGAGAGGTGATCAAGACTGGGTGTGGCGGCATGTGCCTGTAATCCCAGACCTGGGAGGCTGAAAACAGAAGCATCATTATGAGTCCAATCTGTGTAGTGAGACCCTGCACTACAATACAAACAAACCCTAATGTAAAAGGGGATGTGGCCCCATTATGCATTTTTACTCGGGCTTAGCTATTGCCTATAGCAATGAATAAAATGAAATGAATGATAGTGCAGTTTGTGCTTCCCAGCAGGTAGCACTTAACCACTTTCTGTGTGAGCTCCCTTTAGGGCACTCAGAAAGACAGAAAACTCTAGTGTGTGGCTCTGCAAATAATTCAGTTATAGACTGTTGATTTCTGAGGTGTAAGCTGCAAATAGCAGAATTTCCTGGAGAGGGCCATGCAGTGCTGAGGCCACAAAGAGCATAGAGATTCCTGTGTGTTTCCCTCGTAAGATAAAGCAACACTATTCATTGCCTTCCATTCATTCTGAAGGGCTTTTTGAAGCAATGAATGTACATCTTGCCACACTTCTGTAAATACAGCAGAAGCATTTTCAAAAGTAATATACATTTCATACAAGAAGTCCTTCTTTGGGAAACATGCTTGGAGCTCAGGGTATTTGTGGGTTCCACAGCTGCATACCTGCCATTGTATGCAAACTGCCATTCAGAGTATATACCCTACAAAGCAACATGTCACCTAGGTTCTTTGCAGATGGACACATTCCAAAGTGTGATGCTTTGCTGAACTCCTTGGAGTATGTCCAGGCTTAAGTTGGTGAGGTTCTATGTGCTTGGTAGCATAAACTGCAACACTACTCCTTGCCCTCCTTTCGTTCCTATGGGCCTTTTGAAGCAAAGAATACATGACTTGCTACACATCTGTAAATACAGCAGAACCATTCTAGAGAGTGATATGCATTTCTAACAAGCAGTTCTTAGAGAAACATACATGAATCTCCAGGTAATTTGTTTGTACCAGAGCTATAAATGCCATTTTCTATGTATACTGTCATTCATGATATATACCTCCAGGTTAAATATTCTATACAAAGCCTGCCATACTTCTGTAAATATAGCATAGCCGTTCTGGAATATTATATACATTTCTATCAATGAATTCTTATTAGGGAAACATGCATGAAGCTCCAGGCTGTTTTTAATCACAGGGCTATGTACATGTTACTGTATATGAACAGTCATTCACAGTATACACTCTGGAAATCAATATGCTAAGCATCTCTTCTTTAGAAATCTACACACTCCCAAAGTGGTTCCTTTTGCTGAATTCCTTGAATTATGCTCAGCCATAGGTTGTTAAGACTTAACCTGCTTTCAACCACAAACTGCATTATTATTTATTGCTTATCATTTATTCCTAAAAAAATGGAAGTCAAGAATATGTGAGTTGCTACACTTCTTTATACACAGCAGGACCATTCTGGAAAATGATTTATGTTTCTAAAATGCAACTCTTCTTAGGGAAAGATGCATGAAGCTTTGGGTTGTTTGTTATCCTCAGGATTGCCTGTATAACATCCTCTAGGCAAACTGTTATTCACAATATACACCCCAGAAATGAATATTCTGCAATAAGTTCTTTACAGATCAACACACCCCAAAGTGTTCTACTTTTCTGAACTCCATGAACTGTGCTCATTCAAAAGATAGTCATGCTCTACGTGCTTGCAAGCACAAACTGCACCAGTGTTCATTGCCTTCCTTTCATCACTATGGGGCTAAGCAAAAAAGAATATATGAATTGCCAAACTTCTGTACTTGCAGGTGAATCTCTCTGCAAAATGAATTACTTTTCTAACAATGAATTCTTCATAGGGAAATATCCTTTAGGGCACTTTCCAGGAAACATACCACTCATAGTATAGCCCCTGGAAATGAACACTCTACAGAGCAGTTCTTTCCAGATCCACATACTAGAAAGATTTCCATTTTGCTGAACTAGAATTGTACTCAACTACAATTTTGACAATTTTGTCAAGCTGTACTGGCTTTCAAGCATGAACTACTTCACAATTCATTGCCTTCTGTTATATGGACACTAGGAACCAAAGGATATATTCATTTCTGAACTTCCCTAAATTCACCAGAACCATTCTGTAAAACAATTTATGATTCTATCACTGAATTCTTATTAGTGAAACATGTATGAGCCTCGAGGCCATTTTTGGCCACAGGACTGCATAGCATTCTAGGCAAACTGTCATTGACAGTATACTCCTGAGAAATTAACACTCCATACCTTAGTTATTTACAAATCCACACACTCTAAAGAATTTAGTTTTGCTTAATTCTGAAAGCTGAGCTCACCCATAAAGTGGTAAGGTGTTACCTGCATTTAAGCATAATTGGCACCTCTACTCATTTCCTGCTATTTATTCCTAAGGGCACTCAGAAGCAAATATTATACTAATTGTCATACCTATGTAAATACTGCACCACCATTATGAAAATAAATTTAAGTTTCTAACTCAGAGCCGTTATTTAGGTCAACATGCACAAAGCTCCAGGTTCTTTGTTATCCCAATGGATGCATGACACAGTCTAGGCATGTTGCCACTCAAAGGATATACTCCACAAATTAATACTACACCTTAGTTGTTTAGAGCTGCACATAGTAGAAAGTGTTCAGCTTTGCTGAGCCCTACCTGTTTGCAAGCACAAACTGTACCACTATTTATTTCCTTTCATTCTTTGCTATGGGCACATAGAAGCAAAGAATATATTAGTTGCTACAGCTTTGTAAATACAGCACAATCATTGTGAAATATGAGTTTTGTTTCTAACACTGAGTTATTAGGGAAACATGCATGAATCTCTAGGCCCTTTGTTTGCCCCATCAGTGCATAGCACTCTCTAGGCAAACTGCTATTCACAGTATACATGCGAGATATTAACACTCTATACCTCAGTTATTTACAGATCCACACACTCCAATGTATTCAGTTTTACTGAGTTTCTTAAATGGAGCTCAACCATAAGATGGTAAAGCTCTACCTGTTGGCAAGCACAAATGATGCTATTATTTATTTCCTTCCATTCATTCCTATGGGCACTAGGCAGTGAAGAATATATTCATTGTCACACTTCTAGAAATACACCAGAACCATTCTATGAAGTGACTTACATTTCCATGACTGAGTTCTTTTTTTTAACTTTAATTTTCTTCATTTATTTTCCTTGATCATCAGGGCTCTGGAAAATGAATATATTTTATAATCAGAAAAGGGTTTTTTCTTTGATATAACCCATTTGAAAGAAAACACACACATCTTTAAACTCTAAAATAGACAATATTAGTTTTCATTCTACCTCAGTCTCCTTGTATCTAGCTATATTAGCCCAGTTACAGATAAAACAAAACAACTTAATAACTAGTAATGAGGAAGAGCACAAACAAATGTAGCCATCCAAAGAGATGTTGGTCAGTAGTGTTATTAGCCTCTAAACTAGGTATGTACGAGGTATTTCTCTCTTGACTCATTCGATTTGTTATTACTAATGAGTAATAACAGTTTAGATTTATCAAGAGATCTGGCTGGGAAAAATGCCACTTTTGGGGTCAAAGTAAACCTCTGTATCAATTCAAATTCCAGCCATGGGAAGTGGTTGGATTTTGGGACATTCCCTTTTCATACTATGACCTAACTTTGACTCTCATCTTTGAAGATATGCAAGAGTGACTTCTGAGAGTCTAATCTCCTGCTCCAAAATGTCTTTTGAAACACTTCTGACAGGTGTGGCCACAGTTCTCCTAGGGTGATCTACTGTCACTGTGATACATAAGTCATATGAGATCCAGCTACTCAAGCTAGAGGAGAGAAAAGTTAAGGAAATGATCACAACTTTTGGCAAGACTGAGTTCTTAAAAGGGAAACACACATCAAGCTCCATGCCCTTTGTTGGCCCCAGTGCTCACTGGTACTTTCTAGGCAAAATGTCATTCACAATGTATACACCAGATCTCGCCATCTCACACACTGTCCTCTCAGGGACACACTGCCTGATCTCCTGGCCTTCTTCTGAAATCTGAGTGGAAACCTTCCTAACCCCACCACTGTTGCATTCTGCATGCACCTAGAACTAACACCATGTGGCTGCTGTCCTGGTCTTCTGGCAGCTAGAGTAGTAGTGAGAATTCCTTTTTTCTTTACTGTACAGTTCTAGTTCAAATAAACCAAATCCTGAGGAATAACTTCCTTAGCTGCTGTCATTCTGATACACGGTGCTCTGTATCTTTCTTTTCAATCTATAGTCTTTAACTTTGCAATTTTGAGGCTGCAAAAGGTGAAGTCTTGCTCTTGATTGTGATGTTTTCAAGCCATCTTTATGCTTTTGTTCTTTCCAAGCAGATCTCTCTGCTCTTTCTTTGGAGTCTACAGCTTTACTCTGTTGTTCTTTCTTGCCAAACTTAAAACATTGAAAATCATTCTACTGGGCTCTTTTCTCTTGATTCTCAACATAAATCTGGCTAAATGCCCTCAAAGATAGCCATGATATTTCCTCAACATTAAATGGTTTTTAATTTTTTTGTGCTAGATTAGTCACCACCTTTCAGTCTGAGTCTCAGGCAGTTTCTGGACACAAGCAAAATGCAAACAAGCTCTTCCAAAGGCATAACACATGGTTAGAGCACAACAGTCAATGTAGTTTATTTCCCAGCAGAAACTTGAGAATTTCTATCAGTTTCCTTGTTTTCTCAGTTCTGACATGAATTTCCCCTAAGCAGCCTTAGGTGTTTCAACTACATCTCTCAGCTTGCATCTCCAAACTTTTGTCACAAGCCAACTCCAAAAGTTTCTAAACCACAGGGTCAGATATCTTCACAGTGAGATCTCATTTCTCTGGTACCAAATTCAGTCTTACTTTTCTCATTGATGAAACAAAATTCCCAGCACACACAAACACAGAAGAGAAGAAAGGTTTATGTAGCGCATAGTTTGTAGACATTTCAGTCCATAATCAACTGGCTCTGAGGCAAAGTGGCACAGTAGACACAGCCAACAGAAGGAAATATATTCATGGTAGGAAAAAGGTAGCAAAGGAACAAGGGACAGCCACAGTTCTTTCTGTCCCTTATATCTTATTCAAGCTACTTAGGTTGTGTAGCACTCACCCTTAATCCTAGAGCCCATGATTTTAGCATTGCACCTTCAATCAGTCCTGGCATCATGAGCTCAAAATCTAGGCTTCTCTGAAAAAACCACACCTTTGACTGGATGAGTTTTTGGGTCAACATCTAGACACAAGCCATAGCCAAGAGTTTGTTCAGTAGGTAGTACTCCCCTGTTGCTGAAAATAGATCCACCTGTTTTTCTAGTAATGTCTTCAGGATTTCCAGTTCTCTGACT
>NW_004524595.1:16449809-16460114 GCF_000260255.1 Octodon degus | reverse complement strand
TATGTCTATTATATGTCAGACTATTATATGTCTATTATATGTCAGACTATTATATGTCTCGGTGTGTTTTTCATTGGGTTGAGGTTACTTGGTGTTCTGTATGCTTTGGTTACCTGAATGTCGGATTGTTTCCTCATATTTGGGAAGTTCACTGCTATTACTTCTGCCCATATTTTTTAAATGTCCTTTGTATTGACTACTTTCTCATTGATACCTACTACTGTCACACTGCTCATCTTTGCATCGCCTTGCAAGTGATGAATTATTTTTTCTTGCATCCAAGTTGTTTTTAAGAGATCTTTTCTTACCTTTTCACTAGTTGCATGAGCATCTTCAAGGTCTGAAACTCTGTCTTCACTTTCACTTAAACAGTTTTGCAAGCTTTGATTGAGATTTTGTGTTCCTCTATATCTATATGACTCTTCTTCATACGATCTATTTCTTTCCTGCATTGCTCATTCAAGGAATCTGTCATTTTTCTAATCTCTATGTTTTTTAAATCAATGTCTTCTCTAGAAGCAGTTATTAATTCTTTTACTGCAGTTTGTTTTTCAGATTGGGCTTCCTCTCTATGTTTCAGTATTTTATTCTTTACTTCAGATGCTATGAGCTCAGAGAATTGTTTTTTTTATTTCAGAAAAGAATTTCGTTCTGAGTTCCTCTATAACCTTCTGCTGTTATTTATTATCAACACTATTAATTCATACATTTGAGCTGAGCTAACATCCTCTGCACTTGTTCTGGGTGGGTATTGGTTTTCCTCCATATGTTTCTGCATTTGGTTTTTTACTGCAGATGCTATTAATTCAGGAATTTCTTTTTTCATTTCCAATGTGAGTTCCCCTATACCTTTCTGCTGTTGTTTCTTTATTTCAGAAGCTGTTGATTGATTGATTTCAGCTGTGTGATTCCCAGTTTGTTCTTTGTTAGTGTCCTGTGCACTTGCTATGGGTGGGCTTGGGGTCTGAGATTGCATTTTGCTCATTCTTTTCATTTTGTGTAGCACTGTCTTCTGACCTTTGTTGCAGAGCTTTGGTGCAGTTATAACCTTAGCACCTACTGAAATTCAGGTGCAAATCTACAGAGTTTGGATTTATCCAGCTGTGCCTGTCTTGGGTCTGGCTGCTGTGCTCAGTTCCTTCCTGATGCTACCCTTGGGGGTGAACCTATTGTGTCCCTCTGGCAAGATGTTCTACTTCTGCACTAGCTGGGTGGTTCATTCTCCTACTCTCTCTGCAGGGATTGCAGCTGCAGGGTTTCATCCCAGTCTATATGCCAGGCCTGAGCTGATTCAGAAGGGGACAAAGTGGAGTATTCAGGAGAGGAAGCTCTCCCACACACTCATCTGGCCTGGGCTAGGCCTGGATCTGGGGTTCCCAAGAAAGCGGCAGAAATTCTCACTGGGTGGGCGGGGAGTGGGTGCTGTGGAGTGGTGGTGGGGTGCTGTGGAGTGGCGGTGGGTGGTCCCAAGCGGATGAAAGAGGGTCTCACCCACGCTGGGTGTGGGCTTGGACTGGCAGGTCCCACCAGCCCAGGGTAGCTGGAAGCCCTCCCACACACTGTAGTCTGGTCCTTCATTTGTATTCTTTTTTTTTTTTTTTGATTCAGCAAAATATTCCAATATAGTCCTGTAGTCCATAATAGTAGTAGGTTTTCTGTAGGACTGAAAATGTCCTTTTACAGCTCAGCATATTAATATGGCTTTACTTTTTATACTTCATTTTTATACTTTTCTGCTGGATGGTTAAGACCAAGATAAAGCAAGACTTATGTTACAATAAATGTAACTTTTGTATCTTATAAGGTCAGTCAAATTCCCTCAGGTTTTATCCGGAAAGCCTGTACCACAGTTTGTAGATCCTTTTTCAGTGTCAGCCATGTGGATGAGTCATGGCCATTGATCGACCAGTTTGCTCTCTGTGAGTTTCTACTCTTTCATTCTTTAAGTGCAACAACAATCAGAAACACTGAAATAACAACTAGGGTTATAGGCAGTTTTTTTTAACACTGAACAGGTGAGCAGGGAATCATTTGTCTCTGTAAATGTCAGTTCCCAAAGGTTCAGAGAGGGATTTTTTTGGGTGTTGTTTGCAAAGGGAAAGAACTAAGACAGAGTACTTGGCATATTGTATTATGCATCATAGTGACCAGCTATGCATCACAACCATTTTAAGAAACAGAAACAACTGGAACTGGAACAGGAACTGTCACCTAGACAACTGAAGTACACTGGCTGGGGAAGGGGAGGTTCAGTTAAACAACCTCCCTATAGGGAAGAAATCCTCCTGAAGCTGAATGTGGAGCTGACAAACAAGTTTAATAAGACCCATATCTCAGGGGCCTCCATAAATATTCAGTGGGTGTCATTTCTCTGAAAGATACCCTAGTTACACATGTTACAGCCTTGGATTATTTTGGATTCTTTCTTAAAAAATGTGTTTAGTACAGTGTCTATAGAGTCTCACTGCACAGATTGGATTCGTAGTGTTCCTGCTGATTTTAGCCTCCAAAGTGCTGGGATTACAGGCTTGTGCCACCACACCCGATATTAATTGCCATTTTAGTGCACCTGGGGGACAGGACAGGGTGGGCACAGCATGCCAGGGATTGAACCCCAGTCTCTACAACTGCTTAAGCAGGCGCTTTAATCCACTGAGCTATCTGGCCAGCCCTTATTTTAAGTTTAACTACTTGTGAAGTCAAACCTTTTCTATTTAATAGAAAAAAATTATTTCAAATGATTTCTTATTTACCTATTTACAGAAATAGCTGAATTGTATACATCAACATAAATGTAGCATCACACGTGGAATATGCTAAGAACATTATCAGAAGTTCAGGGCTAGCCAAATAGCTCAGTGGATTAAAGCATCTGCAAACAGGTACAGGGGCTGGGAGTTCGATCCCAGGGCCTGTTGTGCTGGCCCAGCCCCCAGGCCTGCTGAGATGGCAATTGAGACTGGGCATGGTGGTGCTCACCTATAATCCCAGTTCTTGGGAGGCTGTAAACAGGAGAATCACTATGAGTTCGATCTACTAGTAAGATCCTGAACACCCTGTAGACCCTTCCCTAAAATATAGAAAATAAAAGGAGTTTGATACACTAGTGTTTTCTCTGTGGTTGAATTTATGTCATTAAGGTATAACTTAGAAATATTGACCAAGGTGTTTCTTTAAATGAGGAGAGCATTAAATATGCACAAGAAAAATGAGATTAAAATGTAGAGGCACCATGATACTTGTCTGTCATAACCCAAATGGCTCTCAAATTTCCCTGGGGTGAGGACCATGAAGAATAGTGAGAAGGTCAAAAAATGAGGACAAGATATAGAAACCTGGGATCAGGTGGAGCCTTGTCTCTGGATGCGATAAAGGAACTGCTCAATCACTACAGTGTGATCATTTACACATTTGGCAGGTTGGTGTCATGGGACACTCCTTTGCCTGGCAAGCCATTTCTTGGATTGCCTTGGCCACCTGGTGTGTTCTAGACTGGAGCAGCTTGTTTACATGGCTTGCCTTAGGCACTCTTTATTCTCAGAACTGACCTTCCTCCAGCCCCACATGCATCATCAATCTCCAGCTTCAGCTGTTCCTTATATCTCCCTCTTTTCTGTTTTGTAGTTGCAAGCAATTAGTGTTAGTTGAAGCTGGAGGTGCTGTGTTTGGAGAACTCTGCAGAAGACCTTCTCATACTTGAACCCTTTTTATTCTGAGTGAATTTACTGAGGTTAAGGATTTTGAGACCAAAGATTTTAAGTCCCTGCATTCAGTGGTTTAATCCTATACAGCCCATTAGTCCATAGTAATAGTCAGTTACTGGTAAGCTAGAAATTATCAGAAAATGTTATTTCAGTTTCTTTTATAGCTATTATAATACTATGGCATAATTTTATGCCTCTTGTAGTTATACTTTTCTGCGGGATGTTCAAAACTAAGCTAAAGTAAGAGCTATATTAATTATAATTAATCTCTTGCTATCTATAAAAATCAATAAGTCTCCTCAGGATTTACCTCGGAACCATGTATAGCACCTCATTTCTTCTGTCAGTGTCAGCCACCTGGATGAGTCATGGCCATTTCTTGTCCAAGTTGCTTTCTGCAAAAGCTTGGGAGACTTTTCTCTCTTAGTGACTCTCCTTAGCACACTATACATCATTGTTCACATTTCTCTGTGGCTTGAAAAATCTCCTTGGTCAGAATACCAAGGACTCACCAAGTTATAGGATGTTGCAGCAGACAGTCCTGGGTCTTCACTGGCCTTGGAGGGCTAGGGCAAAAATATTGGCTATCCTCTTAGCCCATTTATCTCTCTAACTTTTGGTATACAAACCTCAGTTGCTGAACACCCAGAAGAGAAGATTAATGACATTGCATTATAATTAAGGCAGTACACTTAATATTACCAACTTACCTAAGCATCAAGTATCTTAGAACATAAAAAATAAATGTGATTTTCTAAAAATCATGGATGTTCTAATATTTGAATCCTGATAGAATGTTAACAGACAACAGTTACATATTTTACAAGGAAAATTAGAGATAAAAATGTACATAACAATCATAACAATCATAATGACATTTTATAACACTTAAATTTTCATTTTGACATTGTATAACCTTTAATTCAATCATCTGTCTAATACGTGAGAAGCTTTAACCTAACATGTTGACTTTTAAGGAGATGTACATTACGTAAGTTTTTGTTAGAGGCAGAAGTCTGAATCTGAAAGAAAATTCTATCACCATAAATAATACCTGTTTTACATTTTGGAAGACCTATATATCTGAAGCCATAAATACATGTAGTACACCACACGATTAATAACCATTGTCATAGCCATTGAAAACTTTTGTAGCAGAGCATTTTAAATAAAAAACTTTGTCATCTGGACAACTTAATCTTTTTATTAAAGCCATACCAACATATCACAATAACATATTTTAATAACATTTTTTGGGGTGCCGCCAATAAGGCTATGGAGGTCATGGGGGCATCCTATTAATGAAAAAGACCTGAAAAAGGTTTCCAGACAGCTGCTTTCCTATTCATCAATTGGAGTCCTGTCCAATAATTTCTCCCCACCCTAAGAGATTTTTGTTTAATTATTTTAACAATTTTTGATGACCCAAGAGAAAACCAAATTTGATATCATTTGAAAAGCTGGCATACCAAGTGGGAGCAATTTTAAATATATAAACCAAAGTAAATTACAAAAAAAATTGATCCACAAATATCTCTTATAAAAATTTGGATGGAATAAAATCTTTTATCTATAATTGACATATAATTTTGTATTTTATTTTGTCTTAAGAATACTGGTTACTTTTCTTTCCCCTTCTCTCATGTAACTTTCAGCTTCGTTATCATGCATTCTATCACCTACTCAGACCTCTGATTCCCATTCTCTTGTTGTCATTTCCTGGGAATTTGGGTCAGTTCCTTTAATTGGCCCCAGGTTAGACCTAGCCCCATCTGTGTCTATCAGGTGTAGTCTCTGCAGCATCACTGTCATAGGACTGAAAATCAGCTTCTTGAGAGGTAGAAAGAAGTCTTTCTATAGGCCTGGGCTGAGGATACAGCTGGACAATACACTCTGACATCCAGAGAGGCTGTTCAGAATTCTTTGGAAAGACACAAAAATATTCTCAAGCCCATATAGATATTGAGCTATGTGCCTTCCATTGTCTACTAAGAAGGTCTTTCCAAAGGACCATTCTTAGCTATTTTCCCCTTTAACCTGCTTAAATAGTCATTCTGCTGCTGTAGTCCCATTCTTAGTAGTACTCAAAAAGCTAATAGTATGTATTACTAAGTGAACTCTGTAATGAGGTGTGAATTTTGTAGGGAAAAATACCTCCTCTTTTTTGTAATTAAATTTTGAGTGTATGGTGAATATGCTCAACAAGTTCTTGACCTTGAGGATTATAAGGAATGACTATGGTAAGGGAAATATAAAAAATTCTGCAAAACATTTGCAAAGCAGCACTCAAAGATTGTCAGTCTTAAATGCAGAAGAAAAACCCATATCCTGAATTCAGACACTCCAGACTCTCACTCACCATTCCTGCCCCCATCTCTGGCTCCTATCTGACCACTGGGGATGGATTTCATCTCTGGTTCTCCCTCCCCAGGGGACACAGCAACTGCCACCTCTGCAATCACATCTGCCACTTTTTATTTATTTATTTTTTTTACAGAAATCTGTTGTGGCTCCCATGGACTTAGCCAAGTGCAGCTTGAGTGCTGTGGCATGCATGGGTGGGAAGACAGTTCAAAAGCTTGGTGGGGCCCAGCAGAAGTCCCACCACAACATGCAGGAGGCAGAGCTGGCCAGGCTTTCATACTTCTGCCTGCCCATTTTGGCCCACATTGTAGTCATCAACTCTTCACCAAAGGCTATGTGAGCTGCCTGTGTCACCAAGTACAACTTGGCACACACTGAGCTGGGCTGTGCTGTCTCAGGAAAGCTCTTCACACTGTTTGGCTGAAGTTTCATGGAATAGGTTGGCCTTCTACATTAGTTTTGTATCTACACTCACTTGCCAAATGATAACCTTGTTTATACCTTGTACAGACACTGGAAGGTTTCGTTGAAAGGAGAGATAGCAGTTGTGCTGCTCCTACAGGGGCAGCAAAGTAATTTTGGTCAAAATGCTCCTCACCCCCACAACTGAAACAAGGAACCCTGTTTTTTTTTTTTTCCTTTCCTCTAGGCTATTGATGAATAACCTGAATAATAGCTGTTGTCAAGACATATGAGGAGCCAATATCTGCATACATCAGAATCATCTTAGACAGTGTAGTCCATTTTTTATGGGCTCCTAAAGTCTTTTAACACCACTTTTTTGCATTTCAAAAAGCCAACTGTTGAACAATTAACTTGCTAATCTCTGTGTCACTTATAATCCCCTCCCTAGCCTATGATAAGTGTGCTGTAAAAATCTTTTTATTTCCAAGAAGAAGAAGAAGAAGAAGAAGAAGAAGAAGAAGAAGAAGAAGAAGAAAAAAAAAAACCAAAATAACAACAAAACAACACAAAGACAATAAAAGTGATACAGAATTTCAAAAGATGACAGGAAATTAACAATAATTGTTACATTACATATTGTTATCTTCAATGAAGTTGCTCAATTTACCATATATAAAAAATGCAAGATTGATCAAACAATTAAACACTGTTTCTTTCAATAAACCACTAGAAATTAATAGCACAACATATATATATATATTCTTTCCTTTTTTCCTTTCTCCCATCCCAGTTGTCCTTTTCCTTTTAAAATGATAATCATTAAAATGAAACCAAGTTTCAAAATAGGTTATTACAACAGTCTGTATGTAATAGATGATACACTGTGTATTGTTGTCTTCCTAGTAGTTATTCAGAGTATAATATATATGCATACTATCTTATGTATACCACACTAGCACAAGGCTTTCTTTTTAATGAACTGAGAGGAATTAGCTGTGTAACAATCTTAACTTGTCTGTACATATATTTTTTTTCTTTCTTCATTCTTATTTCCCCATCATGGTTTGTCTTTTCTTTTGAACAATTTCTTCCCAATTTGCAATATCTGTTGTACATTTAAGATCTAATTTACTTGTTCATTCTTTAACACTAGTGAGACAATATAATGTTTACATATACGGGTCTGATTTATTTTACCTATGTGTATTGTTTTGAGTTGCATCCATTTACCTACAAAAGACAGATTTTATCTTTTTAAGGACGAGTAATACTCCATTATATAAGTAAATATATCTTTTTAATCCATTCTTCAGTTAATGGATAGCTGGGTTGTTTCCAAGACCTAGATATTACAAATTGTGCTGCTATAAACATGGGCACACATATATCACTGCTGTATGATGATTTTACTTCTGGAAAGATACCCAGAAGGGGTATAGCTGCATCAAATGGGGCCACCAATCCAAGTTTTTTTGAAGAATCTTCACACTGGTTTCTACTGTGGCTGTTCCAGTATATACTGCCATAAACAGTGGAGAAGGGTTCCACTTTCTCAATAGCCCCTCTAGCATTCGTTATCAGTTGATTTACTGATGATAGCCACTCCTTCTGTGGTGAGATGGAATCTCAGTGTTTTCATTTGCACCTGTCAAATGATCAGTGATGTTGAACATTTTTTTTCATGTATTTGAAAGATGGCATTTTTTTTCATGCCATTTGCATTGCTTTAATCTGAGAAGTACCTATTTATTTCTGATGCTCACTTTTTGACTGGGTCTTTGAGTTTGGGGCATCAGATTTTTTTCAATTCTATTTTCTGGATATAAGTCCCCCCCTTTTATTTTCAGTAGCAGGGTTCAAACTCGGGAACTTGCACTTGCTAGGCAAGCACTTATTCCACTGAGCTATCTCTCCAGCCCCATGAGTCCTTTGTCTTTGGGACAACTGGCTATATTCCTTTCCCACTTTGTAGGCTGTCTTTTCACTTTGTTGGTGATTTCTTTCCTTGTGCAAAAGCTTTTTAGTAAGGTGAGACCCTTTGTTGATTCTTACTACTCTTTCTCTTGCAGTGTAGGTTTTGTTCATAGTCTCTACCTAACCTTATGCCTCCGAGACTGCTACTTACTTTCTTTTCCAGTAGATTTAGCATTTCTATTTTGTTATTTAGACCCCTGATCCATTTTTATTTAGTGTTGTGCCTGGTGATAGATATGGGCTAGTTTTAGTCTTTGGCATGGGGAAAGCCAGTTCTTCCAGCACTATTTATTAAAGGGACTATTTTTATTCCAGTGTACATGTTTAGCTCTTTTGTCAAAAATAAGATGGCGAGTATGTTTAGGGATATGTCTGCATCTTCTATTCTGTTTCACTGATCCTCAGGACTGTTTTTGTTTGTTTGTTTTTGCTAATCCCATGCTGATTTCATCACAATAGCTTTGTAGTATAATTTCAGGTCTGGGATTGTCATGCTCCCTGATATGACTTTGTTGTCCAGAATTGCTTTTGATTTCTAGGTCTTTTCTGGTTCCAAATGAATTTCAGGAATATTTTGTCTAGGTCTGTGAGGTATGTTAAAGTTATGTTATTGTATGTTAATGTTATTGCATTAAATCATTATAGCAGCTTTGGGAGTATAGTTATTTTCACTGTGTTGGTTCTTCCCATTCAAGTGCAAGGAATATCTTTTCATTTTCTAATATCCTTCTCAATTTCCTTCATTATGGTACTATAATTTTCACTGTACAAACCTTTTACATCTTTTGTTAGATTGATACCTAGGCATTTCCTTTTTTGAATGATATCGTGAAGTGTGTGCTTTTCCTAATGTATCACTTTGTGAGACTGTTGCTTGTGTATAGGAATGCTGTTGATTTTTGAGTGTTAATTTTGGTGGGCTAGCCAAATAGCTCAGTGTATTAAAGCTCCTGAAAGTAGGAACAGGGGCCAGGAGTTCGATTCCTGGGTCTGCTGTGCTAGCCCTGTCCTGGGGTGTGCTGAGATGGCAATTGAGACTGGGCTTGGTGGCACATGCCTGTAATCCCAGCTCTTGGGAGGCTGTAAACAGGTGGATCACTACAAGTCTGATCTAGTAGTGAGACCCTGAACATCCTATAGACCCTTCTCTAAAATACAAAAAAAATTCTCAATTGTTAATTTTATATCCTACTATACTACTGATTAATTATAAAAGTCTTTCAGTGGAATTTTTGGGATCTTCTATGCAGAATATCATATTGCCTGCAAATAATGACAATTTAACTTCTTTCTTTTCTATCCTTATCCCTTTTCTTTCTTGATCTTTTCTAATTTCTCTAGCTGTTTCCAAAACTATACTCAACAGAGGTGACAAGGTATGTTACTTGTCTTGTTTCTGATTTTAGAGTGAAAGCTCTCAGATTTTGACCTTTTATGATATTAGCTGTTGGCTTGTCATAGATGGTTTTTATCAGATTGAGAGAAAGGCCATCGATTTCAATTTTCTGTAGGGTCTTTACCATGAATAAATGTTGGACTTTGTCAAAAGCCTTTTCTGCATCTATTAAGATGATCATGTGTTTTTTGTCTTTGGTTCTGTTAATATGGTATATTACATTTATGGATTTTTGTATGTTCAGCCATATCTGCATCCCTGGTATGAATCCTACTTGGTCATGATTTATAATCTTGATGATTTACTGCAATCTCTTTGTCATTATCTTATCAAGGATTTTTGTGTTGATGTTCATTAGGGAGATTGGCATGTAGTTATCTTTGTTGTTTTTTTCTTCTGGTTTTGGAATTAAGGTAATACTTGCTTCTAGGAAATATTTTGAAAGTACTGCTTCCCTTTCAA